>NC_083877.1:24632834-24938204 GCF_032452875.1 Bos javanicus | reverse complement strand
CTTGGCTTGCATCCTTCTGTGTGAACTGCAGCAGGGCTCGTGATCTGCACGAAGATCAGGGAACTTTAAAAGCAACCCCAAGTGCTCTCCAGACCCCTTACTCTTTTAGGATCGGGCAGAAGCCTTCATTAACATAGCATTGCTAGATTTGTCTTCATTTTGGTGTCCAAATTCCACATGCCTGAGAAGAAAATGTTGTCCCAACAGTGTGCATTTCAAAAAACTTTGTTATCTCATGGTATTTTCATTTTCCAGCCATCCTAAACTTGCTTCTCTCTCTGCTTCCATATTATGCAGTAATTCAGATTCAGATTCACTTTTGACCTTGAAAGAAATGTTAAGATTTCTGTCATTCATATATTTTCATGACAATTCTTCAAAGACATTAAAAACCCTATAGTGGGATGGAAAGCGGGTTCCCAAATGATATGCCCGCATCCTAATCCCAGAAACTGTGAATGTGACTGTTGGGAGGTGCAGTGCAAAATAGCCTTGAAGGAGAAGGTCCTCGGGGAAATGGCGAAGGGCCAGAAGTACCCAGGCATTGTGTACTGATAGCTGAAAAACATTTCCTGCCTTTGGCTATGCTCGGCACCAAAATTTAGCGATTAAACATTAAAGACGTTGCTTGAGAAAATGGGTCATGGATAAACACATGGGTCGTTAAGAACGCGCTGGTCCTTAAAGTATCTTTTACTGATTATATCTTAGCCTTGTACCTGCTCTGCTGGCCGTATGCTCAAAGCTCTTTGTTCCTTGCTCCTATAAAAAGGCTTGACTACAGAAATAAAGTTGTCAGTCCTTGCAGAGACTGTCCGAGTGTTGTTCTTTCAGGTTCGCTGTTTCCAAGTCCTGGGGAAGAAAATTCCCACAGGTGGCGCCTGAACAGGGACTTGATAGGAAGACCGAACAAAGCCGCGAGCCCAGCAGAAAGAGGTAAGCAGGCTGGGACAACATAGCAGTAAGATTCCTTTCTTTCTATAATGCATCACTTTTTTAAACAAAATGGGTTAATATTTCAAGAGATCAGTTGAACAACTGCTATCGTATTTTACTGGAACATAATCCGTGGTTCCCAGAGGAGGGGATGCTCGATCTAGACATATGGAAAAGGGTTAAGAATACTGTTTTGCGAACATATCGGCAAGGAGTCCGTGTTCCCCCTCAATGGTGGGTTACATGGTCACTCATACGGGCTGTCATAGAAAAAATTGAAGGGCATAATGTTGATTTGGAAGTAGAGACTGTTCGGTCTTTACATGAAAACGAGCTTGAGGAACAAGATATGCAAGGTGCTTTGAAATATAATAATGTTATGCTCAATCAGACACAATCCCTGGAAAAACAGCTTGGAGACGTATGTATACAGGATGTATCGAAGCCGAAACCACTTAGAGCAGAGGTCATTTCATTCAACGGACAGCCCAAATCTGAGGTTTTCCCTTCTGCTCTGTCTGTAACAGCAGTTGCTAACTTTGCTCGTACTAACCCTTTCACTCCTCCTTGGGAGATGCCTGCTTGCGCTTTTGCTTTCCCAATACAGTTTGATCAACCTGCCCAAGGCCAGAATGCTTATGCTGGTTTAGATTTTGGTATGTTGTCTAGCTTTAAGAAAGCATACACTCTGTATGGACCTGCTTCTCCTTACTGTGTAGAATTCCTCAGATCATTGGATGCCATATGATTTTTTTCAAGTAGCAAAGATGGTTCTAAATCCTCAACAATTACTTCAGTGGCAAATGTGGATTGGTGATGAGGCCTGACAAATGATGATTGACCAGCAATCTCGTGGTAACCCTGCCAATTTAACCTATGATATAGTCACTGGAACAGGAGCCATGGCCCATATGACTGCGCAATTAGCTAATATTACCCCTCAGATGTTGTATTTCATTAAAGAAATTTCTTGCAGAGCTTGGGAAGAGGTTGATAGTGTTAACTCTGATGGTTCATTTGTCAAAATTACCCAAGGACATGACAAGGAATATTCCCAATTTATAGGAAAATTAAAGGATGCCATCAAAAAATCTACCAAAGTTGAAACCTTACAAAATATTATTTTAAAACAACTTGCCTTTGAAAATGCTAATGAAGAATGTCAATCCGTGCTTAGACCAATTCGAGAAACCGGTTCTCTTATGGAATATTTGAAAGCTTGTAGAGATATCGGATCTATGTCCCATAGAGCAAAATTAGTGGCACTAGAAACTTTTAATGTGCAAAAGGCTGCCAATGCTAAATGTTTTAACTGCGGGAAGGCTGGCCATATGAAAAAACAATGCCGCATGCCAGTACAAACAGCTAAAAATAATACTTCTTCTAATACAAAAAAGACCCTCAGGAGTTTGCCCAAAATGTAAAAAGGGATTCCATTGGTTGAATGAATGTCATTCCAAATTCGATAAGGATGGAAATGCATTAACTACAGCGGCACAACAAACACAACAGGGAAACTAATAAAGGGGCTATCCTCTAGCCCCACTACAAAAGGAGGACCCCACATTATGACACTACAAGCAGCCACATCTAAGAGTGCTTGCATTGATATACCTAGTCCTTATGACATGGAGTTAATAGAATTATACAATCCTTATAAAATCCCCACTGGATATTACAGTCCAATCCCATTCGGAACAATGGGACTAATTTTGGTACATAGCAGTTGTACCATGAAAGGTTTAGTAGTGCTGACTGGAGTTGTGGATGAAGATTATGAAGGAGAGATACATGTCATGGTGAATGTCATAAAATTAGGAAATGTATACTTACAAAAAGGGGAGCGCTTTGCACAATTATTATTTTGCCATATGTCAGACCATTGAGGGCATCTGATAAAATTAGGCAGGGGGGTTTTGGTAGCACCAATCTTACTGCCGCACTATCTACCTTATTAAAGGAACATCAAAAGCCTATGCTTACTCTAAAGATACGGGGAAGAAATTTCACAGGTATGTTGGATACAGGAGCTGACATTTCCATTATTAGAATTGAAGAATAGCTCCTTGAATGGGGTAAGACTGTGGCTCCTTCCAGACTGTTAGGGGGTAGGTGAAGCTGATGCTACACAAACTTTCGTGAGTGCATCCTATTTACAAGCTTATGGTCCTGATCAAATTGTAGCTTACATCAAACCATATATTACCAGTATCCCTATTAATTTGTGGGTAAGGGATTTTCTCAAACAAATGAAAGCCACAATTTCTCTAAATGAGGCTTTTTGATGGGGGCCATTGAGTTAACACCACTGCTTCTCTACTAGGAATCTGATGCCCCAGTATGGACACCTCAGTGGCCCCTGACTAAAGAAAAGTTGGCAGCTCTCACACAATTAGTAAATGAGCAACTACAGAAAAATCATATAGAGCCTTCATTTTCCTCATGGAACTCTACCATTTTTGTAATAAATAAGAAATCAGGAAAATGGCGAATGCTGATAACATTTAAGAAATGTTATCTTAAATGTTGATAACATTTAAGAAATGTTATCTTAAATGTTGATAACATTTAAGAAATGTTATCTTAAATGTTGATAACATTTAAGAAATGTTATCTTAAATGTTGATAACATTTAAGAAATGTTAATAATACTATGATTCCTATGGGGCCCTTACAACCTGGTTTGCCCTCCCCTTCCATGGTGCCAAAAGGATGGTCTGTAATTATTATTGATTTACAAGACTGCTTTTTTACTATACCTTTGCATCCTAAAGATAAAAAAAAAAAAAAACGTTTTGCTCTTTTAGTTCCTTCTATAAATCACATGGCTCCTGTTAAAAGATTTCAATGGAAGGTTTTACCTCAGGGAATGATGAACTCTCCTACCATTTGCCAATATCTGACATATGTTTTATTAGAATCCATTAGAGATAAATATCCTACTGCTTTCATAATTCATTATATGGATGATATACTCCTCTCCATGGAATCTGAACTCTGTTTACAACAGTTATATGACGAAGTCACTACCACTCTTCAAAATCATGGCCTGCTTGTTGCACCAGGTAAGATTCAATTGAAAGTACCCTTTAATTACTTAGGACATGTTATGGAAGAGTCTAAGATAAAACCTCAAAAAACTCAAATCTCTGTGCATTCTCTATGCACATTAAATGATTTTCAAAAATTGATAGGCGATATTAATTGGCTTCGGCCATCTATTGGCATTCTCACCTATGCATTACAAAATTTATTTAAAATTTTAGAGGAACTTCCTGACTCTAATAGTCCTAGACAGCTAACAAAAGAAGCGGAAGAAGAATTAAAATTTGTTGAAAAACACATTCAACAATCTTTCTCAACTTGGCTGGATCATACCCAACTGGTCTATTTATATATATTCCCCACCAAACATTCACCTACTGCAATCATAGCTCAAAACAGCCCGATAGAATGGGTATATCTACATACTAAACAGTCAAAGAAAATCGTATCATACATTGAGAAAATAGGGCAACTAATTGTATTAGGAAGGAGCCATGTACAAACCTTAACTGGATTTGATCCATATGCAGTACATGTCCCCTTGACAAAAAAGGAATTACAAATTGCCTTACAGTATAACATGACCATGCAAATAGCATTAAGTTATTTTCAGAACATTATCTCATTCCATTTGCTGAGAGGAAAATTGTGGGACTTCCTACAATTTACTAAATTTGTAGTAACTAATATCATTGCCTCCCAGCCTATTTCAAATGCACCTACCTATTTCATTGATGGCAACAAGAAAGGCATAGCTGGGATTGTCAGCTCTGATATCAAAGAGAATTTACCCTCTACCTATTCTTCAGTACAAAGAGTTGAATTGTATGCTTTATATGCTCTTTTGTCTCTTCAGCCATTATCTTTCAATGTATATACTGATTCCAAATACCTTGCTTCGCTTTTCCCCAATTTTGTTACCGCCTTTTTATACAACCTAGATGACGAATTATATATTCTCTTTTCAAGGACTCAAGCCTTAATTCGATCACTTACGGAACCTTTCTTCACTGCACATATACATGCTCATTCAGGTTTACCTGGCCCCCTGGCAGCAGGAAATGGTACTGTTGATAGGTTCATAGCTCCTGTCTTTACGTCTGCTATTGATGAACACGCTAATCTTCATACCAATGCTAAAAGATTGCATTCTAAATACCATATTCCCCTCACTGAAGCGAGACATATCATTAAATCCTGTGACGTCTGCGCTCCTCTGCACTTACGTATCACAGTTTCGGGAGTTAATCCTTGTGGGCAACAGCCTAACTCCCTTTGGCAATCTGACTTCACTCATTGCTCCTTAGGAAAGTTCTCTTTGCTTCTTGTCTTAGTTGATAAATTTTCAGGTTTTATATGGGCAGTGCCTGTCTCTTCAGAATCCAGCAAACACGCCATTTCTGCGCTTTTACTCACCTTCCCTGTTATGGGGATACCTTCGGTCTTAAAAACAGATAATGGACCTATATTTACCTGTCACTCGTTTCGTTCATTTCTTATGGAATGGAATATAACACACATCACGGGGATACCCTATAATCCCCACGGTCAAGCAATTATCGAAAGAGCCCATTGTACTCTTAAAACTCATTTATTAAAACAGAAAGGGGGAATATGGAAGAGAAGATACACTTCTTATCCTACAAACCCTCAAGTGTTATTATCTTTAACTCTTTATTCATTAAATTTTTTTAAATTTAATAAAAGATAGTTCTGATACTCTTGCAGACAGACATTTTGCAGAGGAAAAAAGTAAGAAACTGTTAGAAGTCAACACACCAATATGGTATAAACAGTTTAATCAATGGTTGCCAGGAATCTTACGACTCCTAGGCAAAGGTTATGGTCTTGTCATTGCAGATGGAGAAGAAATCTGGGTTCCACTTCGCCATGTCCATTACCGAAAAGGACCCTGAGACCGGACTTGCCCAACAGGTGATGCAGCTGACGCGAAGGATCTCGTCAATGACCATAGAGGAGCCAAAC
This sequence comes from Bos javanicus, assembly GCF_032452875.1. NCBI lineage: Eukaryota > Metazoa > Chordata > Mammalia > Artiodactyla > Bovidae > Bos > Bos javanicus. The sequence continues at coordinate 24,932,237 of NC_083877.1, read as the reverse complement.
AGAAAACGTCAACGTCTGAACCCCTACCCGACATGGGCTCAGGTGAAAAACATGACTTGTCAGGCTGAACAAACACTGAAGGTTACTAGAACTCCCATGACTCCAGATAAGCTGTTTCTGGCAATGCTAGCTGTTCTTTCTTGTTCTTCTGGGGTAAGTGCGGAATGTGTTTACTGGGCATACATACCTAATCCACCCTTGTTATCCATAGTGGATTGGGTTGACAAGGCCCCTATGGTATTTACCAGTGACAACCTGCACTTCCCAGCTCCATGGTCGACACAAAGACCAGTTCATGAAGAAGATGAAGGAAGAAAAATAAACATTTCTATTGGATTCAAAACCTTACCCATATGTTTCAGATCTCACCCTTTATGCATGATCATATTCCAACAATGGTGGGCTTACTCAGCACACAATGTTTCTGCCTATCGTATAGGAATGTTTGCAACTGCATCCTTCCTGCTAAATGGCTCTGAGAGGCATTATCCTGGACAAATAGTTAACTATACTAATTCACTCTTCCAGCCTGAAGAACCAATATGTGATGCTGTATCATGGAGAAGGAAGCAATCGATTCAATCTCTATATTGGTCAGATTGTCGGAGACAGTTTGGGAAAATCTCTATCATTCAGCAAAATCAATCTATATTTAAATTCATTGACTGGGGGCCCCACGGATTGTTTGTGAACTGCTCTGAGGAACAAGAAAAGAACCATAACTGTTCCTGGTATAATAAGTCCAATGTGTGGGGATTTCATAAGACCAATACTAGCTTTTGGACTCATAAGGACATACTGTTAAATTGGTATAATGGGGAATTGTCTCCACCTCCACCCAGAGTAATAGTCCCTATCGTGGGACCTGAGCAATGGCATGTGTGGAAGATTCCTGCTGCATTGGAGCGCTTTGCCAGTGTGTATGGGACTGCGAAAGTCTTAAAACCTCAAAACTATACCTTTTTATATAATAGTACAGGTTATATCCAATCTTGTGTGCACCTTCCATACATGTTTATTGTAGGTAACTTTGATATAGATCTTTCTGCTAAGATTGTTAATTGTATAGCATGTGCCTTGTATACGTGTTTAAACCATACTATTTCATATCATAATGTCAACATTGAAATAGTCAAGCAGAGATCTGAATTGTGGCTTCCTGTTAACCTGACAGAACCATGGACCGACTCTGTATTTCTCTCAGTTTTACTCAAAAATGGCTTAAGGAGGTCAAAGCACATAATAGGATGGATTATTGCTGGCATTCTTAGTCTAATATCTATTGTTACAGTAGGAATCCTGGTATTGCACTACACAATTCTATACAGAATCATGATTTATAACTGCTTGGCACAAAGATTCCCATGGTCTCTGGACTTGACAAGCTCAAATAGTTCAGCAATTGCAAACACGAATTAATACTGCTGCTGCTAAGTCGCTTCAGTCGTGTCCAACTCTGTGCAACCCCATAGACAGCAGCCCACCAGGCTCCCCTGTCCCTGGGGTTCTCCAAGCAAGAACACTGGAGTGGGTTGCTATTTCCTTCTCCAATGCAGGAAAGTGAAAAGTAGAAGTGAAGTCGCTCAGTCATGTCTGACTCTTAGAGACCCCATGGACTGCAGCCTACCAGGCTCCTCCATCCATGGGATTTTCCAGGCAAGAGTACTGGAGTGGGGTGCCATTGCCTTCTCTGAATGAATTTCAAACAGTGGTAATTAATATAGGAGATCAAGTACACCAACTTACTTTCCAAACACATATACATTGTCACTGAAATTTTACTTCTTTCTGTCTGACTAACATGCCCTGTAATGGCACTGAGTATCCTTGGGATAAAGTTAAAGCACATTTGCAGGATCTCACGGATAACTACAGTTTGGACATCAACCTTCTAAAATGACAAATTGCTAATTTTCAAGTTAAAATACCTAAGGAATTATATAGCACCCAATTTTATGATACTTTAACCAAAACATTATCCTCTCTGGATCCCAGGACTTGGTTTTCAGGAGGCAACCTTTTATGTATGTATTAATTGCTCTGCTTTTTCTGTCATTGTTTGTAGGATACAGATGTCTCTACTCAAAACTCCTTGCCTCCCACAATGGGGTCCAACTAGCAGCTGCCATGCTTAAACTAAAAACAAAAGGAGGATATGTTGGGAGGCACAGTGCAAAATAGACTTGAAGGAGAAGGTCCTCCGGGAAATGGCAAAGGGCCAGAAGTTTACCCAGGCATTGTGTACTGATAGCTGAAAAACATTTCCTGCCTTTGGCTATGCTCAGCACCAAAATTTAGTGATTAAAGACGTTGCTTGAGAAAATGGGTAATATAAACACATGGGTCGTTAAGAACGCGCTGGTCCTTGAAGTATCTTTTACTGATTATATCTTAGCCTTGTACGTGCTCTGCTGGTCGTATGCTCAAAGCTGTTTGTTCCTTGCTCCTATAAAAAGGCTTGACTACAGAAATAAAGTTGTCAGTCCTTGCAGAGACTGTCCAAGTGTTGTTCTTTTAGGTTCGCCTTTTCCAAGTCCCGGGGAAGAAAATTCCCACGGTGACTTCTTTGGACAAAGAGACTTTGTAAAAGTAAACAAAGTTAAGGATAAAAAGATAAGGTCATCCTGGACTATTCAGGTAGGGCCTAAATCCAGTGACATTTTTTCTTTTAAGAAACACACAGGTGAGAAAGCCTTGTGAGGTCTTCTCGATGGAGTATGAGGTTGGAGGTATACAGTCACAAGTGAAGGAACACTTGGAGTCACCTAAAGCTAGAAGAAGCACTGAAGAACTCCCTTCTAGAACATTTGGAAGGAGTATGTTTCTGTTGACACTTGTCTCAGACTTCTGGCCTCCAGATTGGTTTAGTAACTAAAACTCTCGCAGCCCCGTGGACTGTAGCCCACCAGGCTCCTCTGTCCATGGGATTTTCCAGGTAAGAATACTGAGTGGGTTGCCATTTCCTTATCCAGGGAATCTTCCCAACCCTGAGATGGAACCCAGGCCTCCTGCACTGCAGACAGATTCTTTACCAACTGAGATACCAAGGAAGCCCTTCCAGATTGTAAGGGAACAACTTTTTTTTTTTTTTAAGAGCCATCAAATCTGTGATAAATTGTTATGACAGAACTGGAGTTTTAACACAATTTTCCAAAAACAACATTTCTAAATAGTTACAAGCAACTCCAGGTTAAAGTCATGGAAGGGTGTTTTTAAACTGATCTTTGGAATATTTTGAGTTCAAGCTCTCACACATGCAGACACATCCATTTATTTGTTATACTACAAATACTTGAATATCTACTGTTTATCAGGTATTCAAGTAGTTTCTGGGAACATGGTGATGTTAATATACAAACACTTATTAAGTGCATACCACATATCTAGGCCTTTAATTGTGACACCAAACAGGCAAAGTTCCTTGTTTTCATAGACCCTACATTGTAGAGAATCACCATTCAGTGGAACTTTATGAGATGGAGGAAATGCCCTATATCTGCACTATTCAATAGCCTCTGGTCAGGTGTGAGTACTTAGTCCTTGTTATATGGCCAGTATGATTGAGGAATTAAAATTTTAATATTATTTAAATTCAATTAATTTAAATTTAAGTAGCCTCATGTGGCTAGTAGCTGCTGTATAGGACAGCTCAGTTCTTGCAGATGATCCAGTACACACCCTCTAGATCATGAGGCCAGCCCTCTCATTTAACAGATCATACTATGGGCTGGTAAGTGCTGTGATAAGCGAGAAATTCTGTGGAGCCATACAAATGTATTCTATCTGAGAATTTTGCTTAAAGAAGTCTTAGAGAAAGTCATATCTGATAGATAAGGATTCCTGTCAAATTATACTGATTTTTAAAAATCACTGCTTTGTGGTACAATAACACAGATGGACAATAAATATGAGCTCCAAATTGTATAATACACAACCAGAATAATCTGTATGACAACAGAAAAATAGGTACTTATTGTATGCAGGTCAGGAAGCAACAGTTAGAACTAGACATGGAACAACAGACTGGTTCCAAATAGGAAAAGGAGTTCGTCAAGGCTGTATATTGTCACCCTGCTTATTTAACTTATATGCAGAGTACATCATGAGAAATGCTGGGCTGGAAGAAACACAAACTGGAATCAAGATTGCCAGGAGAAATCTCAATAACCTCAGATATGCAGATGACACCAGCCTTATGGCAGAAAGTGAAGAGGAACTCAAAAGCCTCTTGATGAAAGTGAAAGTGGAGAGTGAAAAAGTTGGCTTAAAGCTCAACATTCAGAAAACGAAGATCATGGCACCTGGTCCCACCACTTCATGGGAAATAGATGGGGAAACAGTGGAAACAGTGTCAGACTTTATTTTTCTGGGCTCCAAAATCACTGCAGATGGTGACTGCAGCCATGAAATTAAAAGATGCTTACTCCTTGGAAGGAAAGTTATGACCAATCTAGATAGCATATTCAAAAGCAGAGACATTACTCTACCAACAAAGGTTTGTCTAGTCAGGGCTATGGTTTTTCCTGTGGTCATGTATGGATGTGAGAGTTGGACTGTGAAGAAGGCTGAGCACCGAAGAATTGGTGCTTTTGAACTGTGGTGTTGGAGAAGACTCTTGCGAGTCCCTTGGACTGCAAGGAGATCCAACCAGTCCATTCTGAAGGAGATCAGCCCTGGGATTTCTTTGGAAGGAATGATGCTAAAGCTGAGACTCCAGTACTTTGGCCATCTCATACGAAGAGTTGACTCATTGGAAAACACTCTGATGCTGGGAGGGATTGGGGTCAGGAGGAGAAGGGGACGACAGAGGATGAGATGGCTGGATGGCATCACTGACTCAATGGATGTGAGTCTGGGTGAACTCCGGGAGTTGGTGATGGACAGGGAGGCCTGGTGTGCTGTGATTCATGGGGTCGCAAAGAGTCGGACACGACTGAGCGACTGATCTGATCTTCCATTTCATGATCTTAGGTTATTAACAATAAATTATGAGTCTTTTCTATACCTCTATCAACTGTCTATAATCTAATACATTCTATTAGTACATGCAGAGACACACATGTATGATTCTGATGAAACTGGAAATACGAAATGAAACATTTTATTTCCTCCTGATGCCCTCAGTTCAGTTCAGTTCAGTTGCTCAGTCATGTCCGACTCTTTGTGACCCCAGGACTGCAGCATGCCCGTCTTCCCTGTCCATCAGCAACACTTGGAGCTTACTCAAACTCATGTCCATCGAGTTGGTGATGCCATCCAACCATCTCATCCTCTGTCATTTCCTTTTCTTCTCACCTTCAATCTTTCCTAGCATCAAGGTCTTTTGCAATAAGTTAGTTCTTCCCATCAGGTGGCCAAAGTATTGGAGTTTCAGCTTCAGCATCAGTCCTTCCAATGACTATTCAGGACTGATTTCCTTTAGGATGACTGTTTGGATCTTCTTGCAGTACAAGGGACTCTCAAGAGTCTTCTCCAACAACACAGTTCAAAAGCATCAATTCTTTGGCACTCAGCTTTCTTTTTGTTCAACTCTCACATCCATACATGACTACTGGAAAAACCATAGCTTTGACTAGATGGACCTTTGTTGGCAAAGTAATGTCTCTGCTTTTTAATATGCTGTCTAGGTTGGTCATAGCTTTGCTTCCAAGGAGCAAAGATCTTTTAATTTCATGGCTGCAGACACCATCTCAGTGATTTTATGCTATGTTAAGTCACTTCAGTCGTGTCCGACTCTGTGTGACCCCATAGACTGCAGCCACCAGGCTCCCCCGTCCCTGTGATTCTCCAGGCAAGAACACTGAAGTGGGTTGCCATTTCCTTCTCCAGCACATGAAAGTGAAAAGTGAAAGTGAAGTCGCTCAGTCGTGTCTGACCCTTAGCGACCCCATGGATTGCAGCCTACCAGGCTCCTCCATCCATGGCATTTTCCAGGCAAGAGTACTGGAGTGGGGTGCTATTGTCTTCTCCGGCAGTGATTTTGGAGACCCCTAAAATAAGTCACGGTTTCCATTGTTTCCCCTGATGCCCTAGTTTTAAATTAAAAAAAATCCCATTTTAAAAGGCAAATTGTTTCTCCCCAAACAATATCAGCTTGAGTAAACTCTTTTCAAGCTTTGACAAACATATATACCACATAAACTAGAAAGCATTCTGTAAAGAATTGGTTATAAAGTCAGCAATTTTAGATCCAGCCACAGGGGGGCAGCATCCGCAAACCCGCCCTGTTTTTTAAGATGTGTGAGTAAAATAGGGGTAAGTCTGATTGGCTGTCTCAAATGGCAGTCACTCCTTTCTTTTTTCTTTGCAAAAGGCAGTGTAGACCACAGAAACGTGTGTGGGGCTGGAAAAGCTTGAACAAGGGAAACCCTTTAGGAGCAGGCAGATTCAGCAACTCTTCCTGACGAGGGAGAAGAGGGAAATGCTGCTCATAGCACCAGTGTTGATCTTATGGATGCAAATACCACGTGAGTTTGGGGTTTCCCTGATTGCTTCCAGGGAATTCTGCACAGTGAAATATTATCTGCAGGAAACTATAGGAATGAGATTTTCTGATAGAGAGCAGGATGTTTGGAAAAACTCTGAAACTAAAAAGTGGAAAGATGGAGGGAGATGGGCAGGGAGACATGGAAAGAAGGAGAAAAATACACAAGAAGAATGAGAGAGACCGTTGGAGCTGAGAGAATAGACATCTGATTCGACTTTCTCTGATACTTCTCACTGTTTTCTCAACAGAAGTGAACGGACAACAGATAAGTCAAATTCCCCAATTCTTGCCTCTACAAGAAGGAGAGAACTTCACCACGTACTGCAATTCCTCAAGCACTTTTTACAGGTTACAGTGGTATAAGCAGAGCCCTGGGGGAATCCCTGTCTTCTTGATGATATTAGCTAAGAATGGGGATGTGAAGACGCAGCAGAGACTGACAGGTCGTCTTGGAGAGACCAGAAAGCACGGCTCCCTGCACCTCGCGGCTGCCCAGCTCTCAGATGCAGGAACCTACTTCTGTGCAGAGGCACAGTGCTCTGGAAGCACCTGCTGTCTGTCCCCAAACCTCACTGTGGGCTCCAGAGGTCTCTCCTCTTCATCTCTCCTCAGGGCAGGGGCCAGAGAAAGCTGAAGTCACGATATCTATGAAGAAATTGAGTTTTTAACAACAACAAAAAGAAATCCCTGGACTCAGACAGTATTACTAGATAATTCTACCAATCTTTTGAAGTATTAGCATGAATTATACACTATTTCTTCCAGAAAAAAAGGAGAAATTCATCACTCATTTTATGAAGCTAGTGTTACCCTGAAATTAAAATCAGACAAAGATCATAACAGAAAACTGCAGAGAAACATATTCATGAATACAGACATAAAATTTCTTAAAAATATTAGCAAGTAAAATTCATCTATATTAAAAGAGTAATATACCAAGCACAAATGGAGTTTTTTCAAGGATGCAAATTACTTCAAATTGAAAATCAGTTGATGAAATTCACCATATTAACAGGATAAAAGAAGAAAAATTACATCATATTAATCTGTGTAGAATAAACTTTTGCCAAAATTCGACAGTCAACTACGGTGAAGACTTTGAGAAACACAGGCATAGTGGGGAAGTTCCTCCATAGCTAGCAGTATGCTTACTAACAAAAGACTTATGTTTCCTTATATGTTTCCCTAAGACTGGGAACAAGGCAAGTACATCCACTCTTATCCCTCTCCTTCAGCACAGAGCTAAATGTCAAAGCCAGTGCAATAAAGAAAGCAGATGTAAAGACAGTCTTGGACCAGAAAAGAAGTGAAAATGCCAGGCAATATGATTATCTATATAGAAAATCTCAAAGAACATACCCCACAAAACTCTCAGACCTATTGAGTTCAACACCATAGGAAATAAGATAAGTGTATCTAATAAATTTTATTTCTACATATTAGCGATGGACATGTGGACCTCAAAATTAAAAGTATAATACCATTTGTAATGACTTGAAAAAAGACCCTGAGTGGTATTTTTTGTACAGAAAACATGTACAGAATTGTTAAGCTGAAAACTACAAAACACTGATGAAAGAAATTAAAGAAAACAGATGAAGAGACATCATGAGTTTGCAAACTGGAAGTTTCAAAGCAGTAAACATGACAAGTCTCTCCAGATTTATATACACATGTTATAAAACTCCTGCTAAAATACATCAGGATTTTAAAAAACAAATACAGGCAAGATTATTCTAAAATTTATATGAACAGGAAGAGATACTGGAATAATTTTTAAAATCTTGAAGAAATAAGAAGTCAGAACAATCGGTCAATCTGATTTCAGGCTAGAGTCATCGAGGTTATTTGGTACTGGTGCAGGGATAAACACACAGTTCAGTGGAAATGAACAGAGAACCCATAAATAGATGCACACAAATATACCCAACTGACCTTTTCTGGCAAAGTGACAAATAAATTCTATAGAAGAAGGATAATCCTTTCAACAGATAGTGTTGGAGAAAGTTGAAATCCATTGGTAGGAAAAATTAACCTTGATTCAGGTCTCACACTTCATACATACATTCTTTATTTATTTTTCCCCCCCATACATTCTTTAAAATGGATCACAGACTTAAATGTAAAACGTTAAATTATAAAAAAATTTTAGGGAAAAATACAGGACAAAAGTTTGATATGTGTATGGGCCAAGAGCCTTTGGACTTGACAACAAAACAACAGTCTATAAAATTTTTTAAAAATTACAAGCTAGACTTCAAAATTAAGATCTTTTGCCCTGCAAAACAACTGTAAGAGCATGAAAAGACAAGCTACCAACTGTGAAAAACTATTATTTGGAAACCATATATTCCACAAGGAAGTAATATCTAGAATATATAAACAACTCTCAAAGCTAAACAGTATTTAAATAAGGCAAACATTTCACTTAGACCATGGGCAAAGAGCTATTTCACCACAGAAGTATACAGATAGCAAATAAGCATATAAAAATATATTCAACATCATAAATCACTGGAGAAATACAATTAAAACCACAAGAAGATATCACTAAGAGCACAGTCTAGTGTGTGTGTGGTAGCAGCACAAGGTGGGGGCTTCCCAGGTAGCTGAGACGGTTCTGCCTGCAGTGTGGGAGACTTGAGTTAGATCCTGGGTCTGGAAGATCCTCTGGAGAAGGGAATGACAACCCACTCCAGTATTCTTACCTGGAGAATTCCATGAACAGAGGGGCCTGGCAAACTACAGTCCACGGGGTTGCAAAGAGTTGGACAAAACTGAGTGACTCAGGGAGGAGAGAAGGAGCACAAGGTGGATTTAATTTACATTTGTTGGTGAGTAATGGTGTTGACATCTGCTGGATCATCGAAAAAACAAGAGAGTTGCAGAAAAAACATCTATTTCTGCTTTATGGACTATGTCAAAGCCTTTGATTGTGTGTATCACAATAAACTGTGGAAAATTCTGAAAGAGATGGGAATACCAGACCACCTGACCTACCTCTTGAGAAACCTATATGCAGGTCAGGAAGCAACAGTTAGAACTGGACATGGAACAACAGACTGGTTCCAAATAGAAAAAGGAGTATGTCAAGGCTGTATATTGTCACCATGCTTATTTAACTTATATGCAGAGTGCATCATGAAAAAAGCTGGGCTGGAATCAAGATTGCTGGGAGAAATATCAATAACCTCAGATATGCAGATGACACCACCCTTATGGCAGAAAGTGAAGAGGAACTAAAAAGCCTCTTGATGAAAGTGAAAGCGGAGAATGAAAAAGTTGGCTTAAAGCTCAACATTCAGAAAACGAAGATCATGGCATCTGGTCCCATCACTTCATGGGAAATAGATGGGGAAACAGTGGAAATAGTGTCAGACTTTAGTTTTTTGGGCTCCAAAATCACTGCAGATGGTGATTGCAGCCATGAAATTAAAAGACGCTTATTCCTTGGAAGGGAAGTTATGACCAACCTAGATAGCATATTCAAAAGCAGAGACATTACTTTGCCAACAAAGGTCCATCTAGACAAGGCTATGGTTTTTTCCAGTGGTCATGCATGGATGTGAGAGTTGGATTGTGAAGAAAGCTGAATGCAGAAGAATTGATGCTTTTGAACTGTGGTGTTGGAGAAAACTCTTGAGAGTCCCTTTGACTGCAAGGCGGTCCAACCAGTCCATCCTAAAGGAGATCAGTCCTGGGTGTTCATTGGAAGGCCTGATGCTAAAGCTGAAACTCCAATACTTTGGCACCTCATGCGAAGAGTTGACTCATTGGAAAAGATCCTGATGCTGGGAGGGATTGGGGGCAGGAGGAGAAGGGGACGACAGAGGATGAGATGGCTGGATGGCATCACCGACTCGATGGACATGAGTTTGAGTGAACTCCGGGAGTTGGTGATGGACAGGGAGGCCTGGCATGGTGTAATTCATGGGATCGCAAAGAGTCAGACACAACAGAGACTGAACTGAATGGTGTTGAACACATTTTCCTAAGCTTATTGGCCATTTGGGTGATTTCTTTTGAGAAGTATCACTTTGCATCATGTGCTTATGTATTTTTAGGTTGTAGATTACTTATTTTTACCATTTTAAAATGTATAGGCATGTTTGTTATTCTGTATTCAAGTTGTTTGTCAGATACGTGCATGTATACTCGCTCAGTCCACTTCAGTCATATCCTACTCTTTGCCACCCTATGGACAGTAGCCTGCCAGGCTTCTGTGTCCATGGGGATTCTCCATGCAAGAATACTGGAGTGGGTTGTCACGCCCTCCTCCAGGGGATCTTCCCAAGCCAGGGATTGAACCCACGTCTCCTGTATCTCCTGCATTTCAGGCAGATTCTTTACCCACTGACCCACCTGGGAAGCCTTTATCAGATATGCTATGCTAAGTCACTTCAGTCGTGTCCGACTCTGTGTGACTCCATAGACGGCAGCCACCAGGCTCCCCCGTCCCTGGGATTCTCCAGGCAAGAACACTGGAGTGGGTTGCCATCCCCTTCTCCAATGCATGAAAGTGAAAAGTGAAAGTGAAGTTGCTCAGTCGTGTCCGACTCTTAGCGACCCCATGGATTGCAGCCTACCAGGCTCCTCCATCCATGGGATTTTCCAGGCAAAAGTACTGGAGTGGGGTGCCATTGCCTTCTCCAAATTACATATTATACAAGTATAAATTTTCTAGTTCATTATCCACACCAAATCAGGCTCTAAAAACGGACCCCGTTGGACTGGAATGTGTATGTTTTAACAGATCAGAAACTGCAAAGCATTTATGCACTATAACACAAATATTTTAACCCAGTCTATAATTTGTGTTTTCATTCTCTAGGTGGTGTGTTTTGGGAACAGATATATTTAATTTTGAAAGAGTGAAATTTAATATTTTTCCTTTTCTGATTGAGTTTGTATGTGTGCTTTTGAAGGAATCTAAGCTGTCAAACTTATAAAGAAATTCTCCTGTATTTTTAAGAAGTTTTATAGTTTCATTGATCACATTTAGATCTTGTATCCATCTAGAGTTAATTTTTTTATGTTATGAGGAAGGAGTCAAGGTACTTTCAAAAGATGCAAATAGCCAGTTGCCAGAAATGCAATTAAAACCACAATAAGATATCACTGAGAGCACATTCTAGTGTTTGTGTGGTAGCAGCGCAAGTGGGGGCTTCCCAGGTGGCTGAGATGGTCCACCTGCTATGTGGGAGACCTGGGTTCAATCCCTGGGTCAGGAAGATCCCTTGGAGAAGGGCATGACAACCCACTCCAGTATTCTTGCTTGGAGAATCACATGGACAGAGGCTGACTAGTTACAGTTCACAGCATCACAAAGAATCAGACACACTCAGACATGACTGAGCAACTGACACTAGCTATTATCCCAGAAAGACCATCTTTTTCCCCATAGAATTGCGTAGACAGTTTTGGAGAAAATCAATTGATGATGTGTACCTATGGACCTATTTTTGGATTTGATCCTGCTTACTCATCTTTATTTTATCCTCTTTTCAACAGAACATTCTGTCATAATTAGTGGGGCTTCATATACATTTTGATATCTGGAAATGCAATTCAAACTTTCTTCTTTTTCAAGGTTTATTTTAGGTCTTTGAATTTCCACCAAACTTATAGAATTAGCTTCTCAATGTCTACCAAAAAACATTGCTAATAGTTAGATTGGGCTTGTGTTGAATTTATGGATTCATTTTGGACAATTTACATCTTGATATATGGAGTCTTATGTTATTCCCTTTTATGTAGATCCTGTCTATTTTTTTTTTTTTTGGGTAGAGGACTGTATACCTTGTGTTAAATTAATTCCCATGTATTTAATAAATGAAATTTAAATTTCACTTTCTAATGATTTCACTAGCATCTAGAAATAAAATTTACATTTGTGTTTATAGTGACTGTATCAGAGAAGGCAATGGCAACCCACTCCAGTACTCTTGCTTGGAAAATCCCGTGGATGGAGGAGCCAGGTGGGCTGCAGTCCATGGGGTCGAAAAGAGTCGGACACGACTGAGCAACTTCAGTTTCACTTTTCACTTTCATGTATTGGAGAAGGAAATGGCAACTCATTCCAGTGTTCTTGCCTGGAGAATCCCAGGGACGGGGGAGCCTGGTGGGCTGCCGTCTCTGGGGTCGCACAGAGTCAGACACGACTGAAGCGACTTAGCAGCAGCAGCAGCAGCAGTGACTGTATTAATTCCCCTATTAGCTCTAGCTCTTGTAGTTTGCTTATTGACTCCTTTGCATCTTCTACATGCACCTATAAATAAAAATGGTTTATTTCTCCCTTTTCAGCCTTAATACATCTTATTGCCTTTCCTGGTTTGATGCCAGGCCGTTCAGGAAGACAGTGAATAGAAGCGATGTCTTGTCTGTGATCCTTTAGAGACTAATATTGATTTTTGATATTTTCATTGATACTCTTTATCAGATTCAGGAATTTCTCTTCCATTTCTGGACTGTTAAAAGTATTCATCATACAGAGGTATTAGCCTTTTGTCAAGTCATCTGGATTTTCTGAAAGTAAGTTATGGGCATTATTTTGGTTTTCATCAAGCAAAGGAAGATAACTTCACCTCATATGGTCTTAGAGATATAATCCTATAAAATTAAAAATAAACAAATGGGACATAATTAAACTTAAAAGCTTCTGCACAACAAAGGAAACTATTAGCAAGGTGAAAAGGCAGCCTTCAGAATGGGAGAAAATAATAGCAAATGAAGCAATGGACAAACAACTAATCTCAAAAATATACAAGCAACTGCTACAGCTCAACTCCAGAAAAATAAATGACCCAATCAAAAAATGAGCCAAAGAACTAAATAGACATTTCTCCAAAGAGGACATACAGATGGCTAACAAATACATGAAAAGATGCTCAACATCACTCATTATCAGAGAAATGCAAATCAAAATCACTATGAGGTACCATTTCACGCCAGTCAGAATGGTTGCAATCCATAAGTCTACAAGCAATAAATGCTGGAGAGGGTGTGGAGAAAAGGGTCCTCTCTTACACTGTTGGTGGGAATGCAAACTAGTACAGCCACTATGGAGAACAGTGTGGAGATTCCTTAAAAAACTGGAAATAGAACTGCCTTATGATCCAGCAATCCCACTGCTGGGCATACACACTGAGGAAACCAGAAGGGAAAGAGACACGTGTACCCCAGTGCTCATCGAAGCACTGTTTATAATAGCCAGGACATGGAAGCAACCTAGATGCCCATCAGCAGATGAATGGATAAGAAAGCAGTGGTACATATACACAATGGAGTATTACTCAGCCATTAAAAAGAATACATTTGAATCAGTTCTCATGAGATGGATGAAACTGGAACCTATTATACAGAGTGAAGTAAGCCAGAAAGAAAAACACCAATACAGTATACTAATGCATATATATGGAATTTAGAAAGATGGTAACAATAACCCTGTGTACGAGACAGCAAAAGAGACACTGATGTATAGATCAGTCCTATGGACTCTGTGGGAGAGGGAGAGGGTGGGGAGATTCGGGAGAATAGCAGTGAAACATGTATAATATCATGTATGAAACGAGTCGCCAGTCCAGGTTCGATGCACGATACTGGATGCTTGGGGCTGGTGCACTGGGACGACCCAGAGTGAGGGTATGGGGAGGGAGGAGGGAGGAGGGTTCAGGATGGGGAACACAGGTATACCTGTTGTGGATTCATTTCGATATTTGGCAAAACTAATACAATATTGTAAAGTTTAAAAAAAAAAAACAAACTGAAAAGAGCCAATAGGCAAGAATACATTTTTAGATTCCTCGTGGTCATACAGAGTAATTTTTGTTTTTCAGTATTGTTTCAAAGGACGTTTGGTAGTGGTTTTTACCATCTTCTAAAAAACAAAGGCGAAGAACCCAACAAACAAAAAATGTACTAGTAATTGCTTTTCTTCTGCTTTTTGCTAATATAATGAAAGTGAAAGTGAAGTCGCTCAGTCGTGTCCAACTCTTTGCGACCCCATGGACTGTAGCCTACCAGGCTCCTCCCTCCATGGGATTCTCCAGGCAAGAGTACTGGAGTGGGTTGCCATTTTCCTTCTCCAGGGGATCTTCCCCACCCAGGGATCGAACCCGGGTCTCCCGCATTCCAGGCAGACACTAAACTAGTACATTCATGCTGCTGCTAAGTCGCTTCAGTCGTGGCCGACTCTGTGCGACCCCATAGACGGCAGCCCACCAGGCTCCCCGGTCCCTGGGATTCTCCAGGCAAGAACACTGGAGTGGGTTGCCATTTCCTTCTCCAATGCATGAAAGGGAAAAGTGAAAGTGAAGTCGCTCAATCGTGTCCGACTCTTCGCGACCCCATGGTCTGCAGCCTACCAGGCTCCTCCGTCCATGAGATTTTCCAGGCAAGAGCACCGGAGTGGGGTGCCATTGCCTTCTCCAAATACATTCATACTTATTTTAAATAATTCATTTTTATTTGTTCTTATATTTTCATTAGTAGTGCTTGTTGGCTGATGTGTGTGTGTGTGTGTGTGTGTGTGTGTTTGTGTGTGTGTGTCATTTGCCACAGAACAGGCTCCCAGTGAATACTTATGAATATTTGTTAAATGAATGAAGCATGATTACCATGATGTTTATTCCCATGTCTTAAATATAATTTTCCTCCATCTTAGATTTTGAATGTGTTTTCCCTTTTGTTGAACTTGCCCATAATTATAACCTTTTATTTATCCCGTTAGAGTCTTTTTATTTAACATGCTTTCCATAAATTGGAAGATTGTTTTCAGAATAGTGGCTCAGCACAATTTCTTTCTTTCACTAAATTCATGAATAAAGATTCAACTATTCACTCAGGAAACATTCTTGAGTTTCCAGACTGTAACAACCTCTCTTATAAATGCTTGAATTACGTGGACTTTTGAAGTAACCTTTAAATATGGGAAGGTTAAAGACAAATGGAAAAATGAAAGCGATGTCAACAATGGAGAATCATAATAGGGGCTTTACTGAAATAAAACAGTCAAAAATAATTTATGGCTAAGCAAACACAGGTGAGTACAAAGGTTTTACAACTAAGATTTTTTTTTTCTTTTGAAATTTTGCTTTTGTACTACGAACAAAGCTAGTGGAGGTGATGGAATTCCAGTTGAGTTATTCCAAATCCTAAAAGATGATGCTGTGAAAGTGCTGCTCTCAATATGCCAGCAAATTTGGAAAACTCAGCAGTGGCCACAGGACTGGAAAAGGTCAGTTTTCATTCCAATCCCAAAGAAAGGCAATGCCAAAGAATGCTCAAACTACCGCACAATTGCACTCATCTCACGCTAGTAAAGTAATGCTCAAAATTCTCCAAGGCAGGCTTCAGCAATATGTGAACCGTGAACTTCCAGATGTTCAAGCTGGCTTTAGAAAAGGCAGAGGAACCAGAGATCAAATTGCCAACATCCACTGGATCATGGAAAAAGCAAGAGAGTTCCAGAAAAACATCTATTTCTGCCTTATTGACTATGCCAAAGCCTTTGACTGTGTGGATCACAATAAACTGTGGAAAATTCTGAAAGAGATGGGAATACCAGAACACCTGATCTGCCTCTTGAGAAATTTGTATGCAGGTCAGGAAGCAACAGTTAGAACTGGACATGAAACAACAGACTGGTTCCAAATAGGAAAAGGAGTTCGTCAAGGCTGTATGTTGTCACCCTGTTTATTTAACTTATATGCAGAGTACATCATGAGAAATGCTGGGCTGGAAGAAACACAAGCTGGAATCAAGATTGCTGGGAGAAATATCAATAACCCCAGATATGCAGATGACACCACCCTTATGGCAGAAAGTGAAGAGGAACTCAAAAGCCTCTTGATGAAATGAAAGTGGAGAGAGAAAAACTTGGCTTAAAGCTCAACATTCAGACAACGAAGATCATGGCATCCGGTCCCACCACTTCATGGGAAATAGATGGGGAAACAGTGGAAACAGTGTCAGATTTTATTTTTCTGTGCTGCAGAATCACTACAGATGGTGACTGCAGCCATGAAATTAAAAGACGCTTACTCTTTGGAAGGAAAGTTATGACCAACCTAGATAGCATATTCAAAAGCAGAGACATTACTTTGCCAACAAAGGTTCGTCTAGTCAAGGCTATGGTTTTTCCTGTGGTCATGTATGAATGTGAGAGTTGGACTGTGAAGAAGGCTGAGTGCCGAAGAATTGATGCTTTTGAACTGTGGTGTTGGAGAAGACTCTTGAGAGTCCCTGGGACTGCAAGGAGATCCAACCAGTCCATTCTGAAGGAGATCAGCCCTGGGATTTCTTTGGAAGGACTGATGCTAAAGCTGAAACTCCAGTACTTTCGCCACCTCATGTGAAAAGTTGACTCATTGGAAAAGACTCTGATGCTGGGAGGGATTAGGGGCAGGAGGAGAAGGGGACGACAGAGGATGAAATGGCTGGATGGCATCACTGACTCAATGGACATGAGTCTGGGTGAACTCCGGGAGTTGATGATGGACAGGGAGGCCTGGCGTGCTGTGATTCATGGGGTGGCAAAGAGTCGGACATGACTGAGCAACTGATCTGATCTGAGAACCGATTAACAATGTTGTGATAGTTTCAGGTGAACAGTGAGGGGCTCAGGCATACATGTACATGTATCCATTCTCCCCCGGTTCCCCTCCAATCCACGTAATGTTGAGCAGAGTTCCATGTAGTACAATAGGTCCTTGTTGGTTATCTATTTTAAATATAGCAGTGTATACATGACCATCCCAAATTCCCTAACTATCCTTTTCCCCTTATGACAACCATAAGTCTGTTTTCTAAGTCTGTGAGTCTTATTCTGTTTTGTAAGTAAGTTCATTTGTATCATTTCATTTTAGATCTCACATACAAGGGATGCCATATGGTATTTCTCTGTCTGACTTACTTCACTCAGTATGAAATGCTCTAGGTCCATCCATGTTGCTACAGATGGCATTATTTCATTCTTTTTAATGGCTGGGCAATATTTCATTGTATATATACACCACATCTTCTTTATACACTCCTCTGTTAATGAACAATTAGGTTACTTCTTTCACCTTCAAATTTGAGCTTTCCAAAAGATTGCATGCTCAGAAGGGTTTGAGTTTGAGAAATTACATGGGCAAAGGAGCCTGGTGGTCTACAGTCCATAAGGATACTGGAGTGGGTTGTCATCTCCTTCTATAGGGTATCTTCCTCGTCCAGGGATCGAACCCATGTCTCCTGCATCTCCTACACTGGCAGGCAGATTCTTACTGCTAAGCCATCTGGGAAGCCCCATTTTAAGAGATCATATAGTAGTACTATAGTGCTCAGTCATGTCCAACTTTTTGAGACCCCATGAACTGTTGTAGACTCCCAGGCTCCTCTGTCCATGGCATTCTTCAGGTAAGAATACTAGAGTGCATTGCCGTTTCCTCCTCCAGGGGATCTTCCCGACTCAGAGGCTAAACCTGCATCTCCTGCTTCTTCTCCATTGGCAGGCAGACTCTTTACCACTGAGCCATACTTGCGGACTTTTGGACTGGGTTTAGTTCTGCAGTTCAATTACTCAGTCACTGGAGGGGGCTGCTTCAACTGAAAACAGCTGTCCTTTCTGGGAGAAGGAAAGGGAAAAGTGTTTTCCATTGATGTGACAAAGCAAAAGGAAAAATTATATACTTCCATTCTCTCTCTCTTTTTTGAATGTTTAAATATTCATTTTCATGTTAAAAAGAACGAGTTACCCTGTGGTTAGAATACCTTTATGCTGAACTACAAAGTCAGTTTTATTTCTGAAACAGTTCCAGAAAAAAAAAAAAAAAGAAAGAAAGAAAAAAGGAAATAGAAATCCAAAAGTAAGGAAGAGTAAGATCAAAATGTTCTGGTAGATTCCATCCACAGTCCCAGCAGAAGCCATTCCCTCTAAAGGCTGCATCTCTAATTCAGTGCATTTTGTGATATCAGGTTCTTATGTTTCCCACCATCAATTTAGATATTTCTGAGCTGGCTGTCTCTACATTTAAAATCTACAGTTTTGCATGCTTTTATTTGAAAAGGTATTTATTCCAACACACCTTTCAGTGTTTTAGTATATTGCCTATATTGCATACAAGAAATATCTGCTATCCATGTTTGAGCATAACTTTCCCACCACCCATACTGTTCCTTTACATAATGGGTGACATGCGATATATTACACATAGTACAATTTTGAGGGAGGAGATGGTTGTTGGGTTTATAGACCACCTATCTTGCTATTTGCAGAGACTAGAATGGAGAACTGAGGCTGTTTTTGAGTTGATGAGAGTAGATAGGTGATGAAGGAAGGATTCAGATGGAACCACCCTCTGTGGTCAGTGGAGTTGGAATGAGTGATCTTCCCTGACAGAGACTTTACTATGGTCCCAACATTCCAACATTGGGAAGATCTTATTCTCTTTTGACAACTTGTAATTTATAATCCCTGGCTTAGTGTCTGTGGTCAAGGATTTTGGACATCTTAGCCCAACAGCCTAAGCTCTTTCCATGTACCTTCCTGAACACTAATTTATCTGTTTCCCTCCTCTGATTATCTTTCCCCTTCCCTACTACTTATGCTTTTATCCCTTCCTCTGACTTTTTCTGCCACTTACATCCACCCTACACTCCACCCGACTTTGTTTGCATTCCTTCCTGTCTTTTCTCTCTGCTTCAGCATCCTTGGTGCACAGCACCTACAAGCAAGGGCATAGAGAACATGAGGATTAAAGATCACTCTTCAAGAAGAATGAGGTGAACACCATCCGAGTCATCAGTTACTATATCAAGAACAGATGCACTGAGAAATGTTTACCTAGATGGTGGTAGACACGTGATTTCAAGGACCTTGACAGCAGCTTAGAACTCCAGGTTGTATAGCTTTCATCTCAACGTTATTAATATTTTCTGTCCTCCAGAGAACATAACTGCCTGCTCTGGAGTTTCACATACATTTTCTGGAATGTGGATGGAAATTTTCATCTCCTTAAAACACAGAGCTCAGTACAGTTTTCTGGTATTAATTAATGTTTTCCATAAGCTTCATAGAACACCAATTTCTTTAAGGAACCAAATGATAGAACAATGGCTCTGGATAGATGGATCATTGTGATTGGTAAACGTCATTGTAAAAGTCATTGTTCCTTTTACAGAGCCAGACTTTAAACTTCACAGAGGATGGCAGCAGACACCGTGTGAGTTGGGGATGTCTCTCCTTCTTTGGAGGACATGACTAAAACAGGGGAGGAAGAGCTAGACAAGGAACTGCTTGATCATTGGCTAACAGATCCTGGCAACAACACACTGATACCTGCTCTGGTTCTAAGTCTCTACCAGTTGTTGTTCTTTCTGTTTTGTGGAAACAAGCCTAGGAGCAGACACAAGTCTGAGCTCTGAGCCCATGATCCTGGTTTCTCCTTGAAGTATGAGGCTGGTGACTGTAGTAACTGTGTTTCTGACCTTGGGTAAGTCTTCTGTGTCTATAAGGGATGACCTGAGGTCAAAAGGCCATGAAGTGTTATTTGCTCTCTGCTCTCCCTGTGCTCTATTTAGCATTATAACAATGGAATTGAGAACTGATCTATGCATTTGCTAGGG
Source organism: Bos javanicus (assembly GCF_032452875.1). Classification (NCBI taxonomy): domain Eukaryota; kingdom Metazoa; phylum Chordata; class Mammalia; order Artiodactyla; family Bovidae; genus Bos; species Bos javanicus. Next base: position 24,912,145 of record NC_083877.1, on the reverse strand, counting down.
AGCACAAACTTCTACATGACAGGTTAAATCATAGCCATGGTCCTAGAAGAGCACTTAGCAGTGACCAGTTTGCAAGAAATCCCTGGGTTTACTGAGCAAAGGACCCTGAGATAAAGGCTATAGAGTCTCAGATTCTTGCCATGTGTCTCTGGTCTCTATATAATAAACACCAATGATATTTTGCAAGACATAGATAAAAACACTGGAATAGGGGGTAGGTTCAGACAGTTATGGGAATATTATATGCTTGATTCACAGAATTACACTGATTTGTGGTCAGGGGCTAATTTTATTTTCTTGACCCTTTAGGGACTGTGGTTGATGCTAAGACCACACAGCCCAACTCCATGGATTGTGCTGAAGGAGAAAATGTAAACCTGCCTTGTAACCACTCTACAATTGGTGGAGAAGACTATATACATTGGTATCGGCAAAATCCTAGTCAGAGTCCAGAGTATATCATTCATGGCTTACGAGGCACAGTGAACAGCAGCATGGCCTCTCTGCACATAGCTTCAGACAGAAAGTCCAGCACCTTGGTCCTGCCCCAGGTCACCCTGAGAGACACCGCTGTGTACTACTGCACCCTGAGAGAGGCACACTGGGACAGATGGGGCTGCACCTGTGCAGTATCTCTGGTGGGAAAAAGTGAGGACAGAGTGGGGAGAGCAGTCACGAGAGCAAATCTAGAGTCATCTAGAAGGAGAGTCAGAGAGCAGTAAGAGATGGGGAAAACGAAGGGAAAGGAAAGGGAAGAAGATGCATAAAGAAAAGAAGAGAAAGAGGACAAGGAATAAGCACCTAGTTTATTGATGTACCTGAGAAGAATTTTGAGGAATGTCAGAATCATAATTTTAGCATAGCAATAAAGACGTGTTAATAATTTGTTATGGCTCCTCCTCATGTCAATCAAATGTTGGTTTCAGTGTGCTAGTCCCAACATAAGAAGTGGGAAACATATAAATAATTCTCCTTGTACCAAAGGCTTCTTTCATTTGGATCCAGGGCCAAGTCCGGACTCTGATGTGTTATAGTTGTTCCACTTACCAGAAACAAACTACTCTTTCTCTGAGAAAAATCTGAAATGTTATTATTTCTAGTCTAGAACATTCATATTTCCCATGAAGAAGTTTTTTGAAAGAAACAAAAATTAAGTGAATAATAAGTTTTCACTTTCTAGGCAAGTCTGGAAACCCTGCTTCTATAAAGAGTTTTCATCATTTTTGATATTCCCTAAGCAGCACATGGCTCAGCAGTAAAGAATCTGCCTGCTGCAGAGGCTGCAGGAGAGAGATGAGGGTTCGATCCCAGGGTTAGGAAAATCCCCTGGAGGAGGGCATGGCAACCCACTCCAATATTCTTGCCTGGGGCATCCCATGGACACAAGAGCCTGGCACACTACAGACCCTAGAGTTGCAAAGAGTTGGACATGACTGAAGCGACTTAGCATGCAGGCATGCAAGCAGCGTGTGGGGCTTACCCTGGTGGCTCAGTGGTAAAGAATCTTCCTGCCAATGCAGATTCAACCCCTGGTTGGACAACTAAGATCCCACATGCCTTGGAGCAACTAGGCTTACGTGTTGCTACTACTGAAGCATCCTTGAACTGTCCATCTGAATGTTAGTGCCTGCAGATCACTTCACTTTCACTGCAGTGAAAATATACAGGTCCTCATCTTCCATCCCTTTTACCCCCAAATCTACTGACAGAGAATCGATATTATTTACAGAGTCTGAGATAAGAGCACCATCTAAAATTATCTTCACATGGCTTCAAAAATACTTATTTTTCTCTAAAATAGCTTACTAAAATTAACAAGCAGAATACAAAACTAGTAATCAACAGTAAAAAATATATTTACAATAGAAATTTTATTTAAAATAATTTATTTTAAAATTAAAATTATAGATGCTTTAATAAAAATGAAACTATTACAATTAAATTTTCAATGTCCAGCTAGTGGTTAAGATAACTAATATTGCTCTTTATGCAGCCCTAGTCTAAAATAAATATATATCTTTTGAAGTAATCAGTACCATTTTTACAGAATCCATATATATGCATTAATATGCGATATTTGTTTTTCTCTTTCTGACTTACTTCACTTTGTTTAACAGGCTCTAGTTTCATCCACCTCACTAGAACTGTCTCAAATGTGTTTTTTTATGGCTGAGTAATATTCCATTGTATATAGGTACCACATGTATATAGGTACCACGTGTATATAGGTACCACAACTTCTTTATCCATTCATCTGTTGCTGGACCCTATTTGCAGGACAAACATAGAGATGCAGATATAGAGAACAGACTTTGGCCACAGTAGGGGAAGGAGAGGGTGGGATGAATTGAGAATAGCACTGAAACATATACATTACCATTTGCAAAAGAGACAGCTAGTGGGAGGTTGCTGTATGATGCAGGGAGCTCAACACGGTGTTCTGTGACAACCTAGAGGAATAGGGGGAAGGTTCAAAGGGAGGGGACGTATGTATACTTCTGGCTATTTCACATCATTTTATGGCAGAAGCCAACACAACATTGTAAAGCAATTATCCTCCAATTAAAAATAAATTAATTAAATAAATTTAAAAATACTGTTTAATACAGCAAAGTATTAAAGCCAATAGGAGCAACTTCTGATACTGTGCTGATTCATGAGCACCCTTTAGAACCAGAAGTGAGAGCATAAGAGAAGCAAAAGCTGGATCCTAGCACTTCTGGGAAAAAGCATTTAATTACGGAAGAATCTACTGCATTCATGCCATGTGAGAGGAGGATGGGGCTATGCAGTTAATTTTTGCTTTCTTTTCCCTAAAGTTCACCCAAATTCCAAACCAGAGTCTGCGTTCTCAGGTATGTTCTCAGAAAGTATCCCTTAAGTCATAAAATAATGATCTTTCTCTTTCCTTCTCTCACTCTACCCCTGGCAGCACATTCTGAGTTGGCTGCGGTGGGAGGGTGGGGCGTCCTGTCAGTGTCACCTGAGCAGGATTTGTTGGGTGAGCTGATTGGCTGCAGGAGCAGGAACGACTTACGACACTCCCTCCCTCCCTCGGGGTTTAGTTAAGTGTCTTACAGTGAAAATGTCCCAACAAGAAGAGGAAGCATCATGAAGAGGCTAGCAGGCAATGTGCTGGGGCTTCTGTTTGCCCAGGTTTGCTGTGAGTTGGGGCTGCCCCACAGGGGATCTGAAGGAATGAGGCGCTGCTCTATTGTTGGGGGAGGGAGAGGAGCTGACAAGTCCTGCAGACTTTTTATCCTTATCATCTATGGGGATGGGGAGGGCACTTTCAGGGTTTAGTAGGAGTTACAGTGACCCTCACCAGTGACTGTTCCTCTTTCCTCATCAGGTGTGCGAGGGGTGGATGTGGAGCAGAGTCCCCCAGCCCTGAGTCTCCAAGAGGGAGCCAGCTACACAATTCTGTGTAATTTTTCCACTTCCCCACAGAGTGTGGTTTGGTATCTTCAGAACTCTGGGGGCCACATCATACAGCTGTTTTACATTCCTTCAGGGACAAAGCAGGATGGAAGATTAACGGCCACCACAGTCCCTACAGAACGCCGCAGCTCACTGCACATTTCCTCTTCGCAGACCACAGACTCAGGCACTTACTTCTGTGCTGTGCAGCACAGTGCTCCCCAGGCACCTGCAGCCTGTACTCAAACCTGCAGCCGAGGCTCCAGCCACACTTTGCGGTGTAGATGAAACACATACAAACACACCCACACACATCAGTGCGTGCATAACAGGTCTTAATATATTTAATAAAACTGAAATTATACAGAATTTATTCTTTGACCAACAAGGAAATGATATAGAAAATCAAGTGCAAAGAGATGTCTCTAGAAACTCCAAAATATTTGGATTATATGCACTAACTTTAAAATAACTCTAGGTTAAAGAAGCAATTACAATGGCTACTAGAAAATATTTTGAAAGTAAATATTGTGAGAGCACATTATATAAATATGTATGAGATGGAGCTAAAATAATACATAAAAGGAAATTTATCTTTTTAAGTACTTATATTACTAAAGAAAGATGTTGGAACAATGTTATGAAGACTCAGCAAAAAATGATAGAAAAGCAAAGTAAACCCAACATAAAATGAAAGATGTAATAATAAAATGTTCAATTGGTGAAATATAAATAAAACTATAGCAATAACCATGAAACACAAATTTAATTTTGTTAAAATGATTAATAAAATCTATATATTCCTAGGTACAATTATCAAGGGAAAAAAGAAAAAAGACAAATTATTAATATAAGTAATAAAAAAGAGAACCATTCTACAAGCTCTATAATGTTATAAATGTAATGAAAGAATATCATTAACAAGTTTATGTCACTGAGTAAATGTGTAGAAGTAGATCCACACAGGAAAACTTATTTTTTGACAAATGTAAAGACAGTTCAATAGAGGTAACAACATAGTCTTATGAGCAAATGAGGTTGGGATGATTGTACATTCTTGGAAAATAATTGAAAATTGACCTAAATATTACATCTTATACAAAAAATTGTGTACAGTCTCAAAATGAACTATACATCCAACTATAAGATGTAATATTAAATCTTTTAGGAAATACATAAGAGAATATCTTCATGACCTAGGGTAAGACAAAAAGATTTTTGACATGACACCAAAACACAATCCATACAACATAAATAACTTAGATTTCATCAAAATTAAAAACGTTTGCTCTGTGAAAGACACAGTTAAGAGAAGAAAAAAGATAAACCACAAAATGGCCGGAAATATTTGCAAAATACATTTTCATAAAAAAACTGTACTTAGAATACAATGAACTGTTCAAAACTCAGCAGGAGGAAACAAACAATCCAGTTGAAAACTGGACAAAAGATTCAGACACTTTACCAAAGAGCTATGTGGTAAGGAAATAAGCATATAGAGAGATGGTCAGTGTTGTTAGCAGTTCAGTTCAGTTCAGTTGCTCAGTCGTGTCCGACTCTTTGCTACCGCATGAATCGCAGCGCGCCAGGCCTCCCTGTCCATCACCAACTCCTGGAGTTTACGTGAACTCATGTCCATCGAGTCAGTGGTGCCATCCAGCCATCTCATCCTCTGTTGTCCACTTCTCTTCCTGCCCCCAATCCCTCCCAGCATCAGAGTCTTTTCCAATGAGTTAACTCTTTGCATGATGTGGCCAAAGTACCAGAGATTGAGCTGCAGCATCAGTCCTTCCAATGAACACCCAGGACTGATCTCCTTTAGAATGGACTGGTTGGATCTCCTTGCAGTCCAAGGAACCCTCAAGAGTCTTCTCCAACACCACAGTTCAAAAGCATCAATTCTTCGGCACTCAGCCCTCTTCACAGTCCAACTCTCACATCCATACATGACTACTGGAAAAACCATAGCCTTGACTAGACGGACCTTTGTTGGCAAAGTAATGTCTCTGCTTTTGAATATGCTATCTGGGTTGGTCATGACTTTCCTTCCAAGGAGTAAGTGTCTTTTAATTTCATGGCTGCAGTCACCATCTGCAGTGATTTTGGAGCCCCAAAAAGAAAGTCTGACACTGTTTCCACTGTTTCCCCATCTATTTCCCATGAAGTGATGGGACCGGATGCCATGATCTTCGTTTTCTGAATGTTGAGTTTTAAGCCAACTTTTTCACTCTTCTCTTTCACTTTCATCAAGAGGCTTTTTAGTTCCTCTTCACTTTCTGCCATAAGGGTGGTGTCATCTGCATATCTGGGGTTATTGATATTTCTCCCAGCAATCTTGATTCCAGCTTGTGCTTCTTCCAGCCCAGCATTTCTCATGATGTACTCTGCATAGAAGTTAATTATACAGCCTTGACATACTCCTTTTCCTATTTGGAACCAGTCTGTTGTTCCATGTCCCGTTCTAACTGTTGCTTCCTGGCCTGCATACAGGTTTCTCAAGAGGCAGGTCAGGTGGTCTGGTATTCCCATCTCTTTCAGAATTTTCCACAGTTTATTGTGATCCACATAGTCAAAGGCTTTGGCGTAGTCAATAAAGCAGAACCACAAAGCAATACCACTTCACATCTATCATAAATGCTAAAATTAAAAATATTGACAATACAGATGCAGATGTAATATGCAGATGCATATTGCAGATGCAATAAAGATGCAGAGAAATTGGATCACTCATACATTGCTGGTGGGTGAATGGTCCAGTCATTCTGGAAAACATTCCAAGAGTTTTGCATAAGCTTAAATACTCACTTACCTTACAACTCAGCAAAGCACACTCCTGGGTATTTATGCTTAAAAAATGAAAAACATTCACACAAAAATCTGTACCTGAATATTCATGGCAGCTATATTTGTGGTCACCAAAAACTGGAAATCAGCCAAGTATCTTTCACTGGGTAAATGCAACTGTAATACATCTGTACAATAACATCTTATTTACAGATTTTTCTCAACTTTCAATAGAGTTGTGCCTCAATAAACCATTTTCAGTTGAGAGTATCATAGATGGAAAATGCATTTAACATACGTAACCCAGCCTCTCCTGAAGGTACTCAACATTTACAGTAGCCTACAGATGGGAGAAATAATCTAACACAAAGTCTATTTTATACAAAAGTATTGAAAATCTCATGTAATTTATTGAGTACCTTACTTAAAGTGGGGCTTCCCAGGTGATGCTAGTGGTAAAGAACCTGCATGCCAATAAAAGAGACATAAAAGACACAGGTTCAATCCCTGGATGGGGAAGATCCCCTGGAGGAGGACATGGAAGCCCGCTGCAGTATTCTTGCCTAGAGAATACCATGGACAGAGGAGCCTGCTGGGCTACAGTCCAGAGTGTCACAAAGAGTTGGACATGACAGCAGAGACTTAGCACACACACACTGAAAGTGAAAACCAGAATGGTTGCATGAGTACAGAATGAATGTAAGCGTGTCGGTTGTTTACGCTCATGATTTCAGGGCTGGCCAGGAGCTCAGCTCACTGCTGCTGCCCAGAGTCACCCAGAATGGTCCAGTCATTCTGGAAAATACGCCACATGTTGCTAGGATGGGAAAAGATCAAATTTAAAAATTCCAAGTATGGTTTCTACTGAATGTGTATCACTTTCTTACCACTGGAAAGTCAAAAAACTGAAATCAATACCAGAAGTTGGTGACAGTTTGTAGCGATTAAAAGAAACAGACTACTGATACATTTAGTAGCCTAGATGGGCCTTCCTAGGTGGATCAGTGGTAAAGAATCTGCCTGAAATGCAGAAGACCTGGGTTTTTTTTCCTTGGGTTAGGAAGATTCCCTAGAGAAGGAAATGGCAACTCAGTCCAGTATTTTTGCCTGGGAAATTCCATAGACAAAGGAGCCTGGCGGGCTACAGTATATGGGGTCATAAAGGAGTCAGACAGAACTTAGCTACTAAACAAATATAGCCTAGATGGATCTCAGGATGCTATGGTGAATGAAAAAAAAAGTCAATCTCAGAGGCGACATGGTGTATGATTACACTTATTGGATTATTATGATTATATACCTAGTATGATTCTACTTATACAACATTCTCAAAAGGACAAAATACAGAGATGAAAAGGGTATCAGTAATTACTGGGGTTATAAAGAATTGCAGGGATAGGGAGGGTATGCAAAGAGGTTTCTTTAGAGAAATGGAACAATTCTATGTCATGATTTTAGTGGTGGTACAAGAACCTATATATGAGATAAAACTTCATAGAGCTTCATATCAAAACCAAAGAGCACATACAAAAACTGATGTATAATATTATGGTCTGTATTTTGATAAAAAAATTTTATCAGTATCAGTTTCCTAAAATATATGTAATTATTTTATTAATATATATCTATATTTTATAATATCATGCTGCTGCACAGGCTGCTGTGGTCATTCATGATCTCCTCTGCTTAGTTACAAATAATTTCAAGTCCAGGCATTCATTGCCAATCAGCACTCAGAAGTGAAATGGGACAGAAGAGTAGATGCCTCAGATAAATACAACCTTTCCTTTCTGCTTCACTTATTCATGAATTATTTGATCTTAAATTATGAGAACTAGCACTGTTTTAGAACTTGTCTGTATTTGCTTTTCTACTTGTCTATTTGCTTTTGGTTCTTTTATATTAATTCATGTATTACAGCAATGAAACCAAATGGAAGGTTGACAGCTGCATTCCACATGAACATGAAACAGTTTACAAAACTTCAGTCACCAGCTTCTGTGGGGTTGACAGGTACTAAGTGTTTGCAATCTGTAGATATTGAGTTTCATAGGAGTTCATTATAGCATTACATCAGAGAAAACTCCAGCATGTCTATCTTAACTTTATTTTACAAAGAGAAATAATAATGAGTGACTAACAAGTGAGACTGAATACTCTGGACCGATGAGACAGAAAATGTGACATGATAATTCTAGGACACATGATCTAATAAGTACAATTCTACATTTAGAGGTAACAGGATTGAATACCCTGATCCCCCTCAAAATCTAATACATAAGAAGCAATATCAGATTTCAAAAGAATATTTTATTCCTGTTAAATTTCATTTAAATACAAACCACTGAATAGGCTCTGAAATTCAGATGGACTGATTTTTTAAAAAATCATTTCATGTTGAAGTAATTTTATTTATTGAAAAATCTGAGTAGAGCCCTGGAACTCAGTAAAAAAAAAAATAGAGAGATATACATTAATTATTTTGGATAAGATTGCTTTTCACCCAGAAGGCCTAAGATCTGTGAATATTTTAAAACAGTCACTAGATTCTGGATGGAGACAATAAGTAAAGGCTAATGAATGACTAATCAGTAGATTACAAGAATGTTTCATAGGCTATACAAAATTATATCTTAAACAGGATGGAAAAATCATTTTACTGAAAATTACTGATGTATGCCAACTTGTTTAATCTTCAGTTTCCTTCACTTCCAACCTTTAATATTAATTGCTTTCTTCATGCTCCTTTTCAGGATCTGCCGAACGTAATGACCAGGGAAAAATAGGTAGACAAAGTAAAGATTTGTGGTGAGCCAGATAGTAGTCATATACTTAAAGCTATGGTTTTTCCAGTAGTCATGTATGGATGTGAGAGTTGGACCATAAAGAAAGCTGAGTACCAAAGAATTGATGCTTTTGAACTGTAGCATTGGAGAAAACTCTTGAGAGTCCCTAGGGCTGCAAGGAGATCAAACCAGTCCCTCCTAAAGGAAATCAGTTCTGAATATTCATTGAAAGGACTGATACTGAAGCTGAAACTACAATACTTTAACCACCTGATGCGAAAAACTGACTCATTTGAAAAGACCCTGGTGCTGGGGAAGATTGAAGGCAGGAGAACAGGATGACAGAGGATGAGATGGTTGGATGGCATCATTGACTCAATGGATATGACTTTGAGTAAATTCTTGGAATTGGTGATGGACAGGGAAGCCTGGCATGCTGCAGTCCATGGGGTCACAAAGAGTCGGACAGGACTGAGCAACTGAAGTGAACTGAGACTTTTTCCACCTGTGCACAGACCATGTGTTTTATCTACATGACAAACCCCACTTCCTGTCTTGGGGGAGAGTCACAAGGAACCCAGGTACTATGTATGTGTACTCTCAGGCACTTAAAGACACTCAACTCTCAGCTTGAGGCAGAATTAAACAGATTTGTGTAGGGGAATCCATGACTTATGCCGCTCTCCAGCCTGTTCTGGGTGCTCCTGGCCGTCACCTTCTCTGGTAGGGATGCTCTCAAACATGGGTGCGCATGTTCAGGGTGAAAGGCCTGCACACAGACACGTGGTGATTCACCGGGACTTGGGGAGGAAAGGAGGACTGGAGAAAAGCAAGCATCTTAAGATTTCAGTGTAGTTTTTCTTTTTGGAGACCTAAATGAGTCTAATTCCTACACTATTTTATTCAGTGCTTCATCTCTGTTTTCTGATTTTTTCCACAGGATCTGGTGTGGCCCAGAAAGTTACTCAAGACCAGCCAGACATAACCCGTCAAGTGGAGCAGTCAGTCACTCTGAACTGTCAGTATGAAGTCAGTTGGTACACAAATACCTACTACATTTTTTGGTACAAGCAGCTTCCCAGTGGACAGATGACTTACCTCATTCGTCAGTATTCAGAAGATGGGAATGCAAGGGACGGCCGTTACTCTGTAAACTTCCAGAAAGCAGATAACTCCATCAGCCTCACCATTTCAGCCTTACAGCTGGAAGATACTGCAAAGTACTTCTGTGCTCTCCGTGAACTCACAGTGGTTGAAGTAATGGGAAAAGCTGAACAAAAACCCCAGAGCTTAATAACAGAGAGCCTCCATGCTGCAGGACTCCAGCTGAGATGCACACCTGCAGATCCCAGCAAGAAAAGGTAATCGTGTGGTTGCTTCATCTGTGGTCTGGATCATAGAATTTAATTCTAAATAAAAGCTTCTTCCTTGTTATTTGACATCCAGAGTAATTTTCTACTGTTAACATTCTCCTCTTGAATTTTTGACTTTAAATCAATCATACAGAACATGTGTAAAGTTGTCTAAACTTGCTCCATAAATAATTTAAAGTGACAGTTTCACTAAAATACACTCGCATCACAAATCTGTGTATAGTTACTTGGAATCACCATAAAAATAATTTCCTTAGTCCATTATTCTTAGTTTTGTGTCACTGAAGGTACAATCAGAGAAGCAGAACCACCAGTGGTGTGGAATAAGAAATTAGTTATAAAGATTAGGACTCAGGTAATTGCTAGATCTGGTGGAAGAGTGTATACAAAACTGTTATCTTGATATCTGATGTTGAGACTGAACTCATTGTCAGCTAGAGTAATATTTGAAGAAGAAAGTTGGATATAGACCAGAGCCTGGACAAACTATGACTTATAAGGACAAACTAGAGCCACGAGGTAAATGGAAACCACCAAGACACACTAAAATTTGTCTGTTTCACCTTCTTCAGTCTCACAGTAGTGGGTGACCTTAGGAGAAGTGGGTGTCATTTGGTGTCATGCTACCTGCATACTCAGCCCAAAACAGAGAAGACAAGGAGGAGGTTTGGTGGGAAGTGAAGGAGTTGTGAGCCAACAATAAGTTGAGCTATCAGATCAGCAGCAATATGAGTGAACAACCATAGTCCCTGGAGCCCTGTACCAACCGCCAAAACATAAAACCTATGGCTACTTCATCACAATCACCTTGCAAATGTTACATAAATTTCTTTTGTGGCCAACCCTAACCAAGAACAATACAGGAAGCACTTTCTGGGAAAGATATTTCCAGTTAGTTTAGATAGTACAAAGCTGCTACAGTACCCTCTTTGTTAACCTGGCATCCATCTGTACTCTCTTAACAACTTTTGAATAAAGAAAGTAAAACTATGCTTCTTGCTAATGTTGTTGTTGCTGTTCAGTCACTAAGTCATGTCTGACTTTTTGTGACTCCATGGACTGCAGCATGCCAGGCTCCTCTATCCTCCACCATCTTCCAGAGTTTGCTCAAATTCAAAGCATTACCTTTGATTTTGTAATGCTATCTAACCATCTCATCCTCTGCTGCCCCCTTCTCCTTTTGTGTTCAATCTTTCCAAGCACCAGGGTCTTTCCCAATGAGTGACTCTTTTCATCAAGTGGCCAAATTACTGGAGTTTCAGCTTCAGCATCAGTCCTCCCAATGAATATTCAGGATTGATTTCCTTTAGGATTGGCTGGCTTGATCTCCTTGTAGTCCAAGAGACTCTCAAGAGTCTTTTCCAACACCACAGTTCTTGCTAATATAATGCAGTAATTCCTCATTCAACCCAAAAGATTTTAACCTCATCCTGCAAAATTATAGCAAGTTCATTTATCCATTTGGGAGGGAAGTTATTTTCTTTTCTAGCTAAGCCACATTCTCCCATTGAACCCTTTATCTTCACTACTAAGCTATAATAAGATATAAGATAGACTTATATTAACATATCTTATGTTACTACATGCAGGCAAATGGGAGAGGGGAATTAAAATTGGTTAATGTAATACATAAATATATTTATATCAAAATGAAAAACAAATTCACCTAAGTATTATTGTTCTCATTCCTGAAAATGACCACATGATTATAGCTGGTATTTATAACTACCTCTTCTATTACACATCCCATAACCTCTTTGCTCATAGCAAGCATTTCCACTCACTGCCATACTTGACTTCCTATAAAACAATCTCCTTATTCAGGAGCAATGCTATGAGGAAAGCCATAAATTTGAGTCAGGAATTCTGCAAGTCCACCACTCTGGTTTTGGCAGAAGATTGCGACTTTCACTGCAATGATTGAAGGCAAATTCAAAAATCTATTTAAGTGGAAACAAGCTTGCCAATATCCATGGACACTTTCCATATTGTATTCTGGGAAACATCATTAAGAATGATACCTAACTTCACATCAGAAGCAATAGAAGCCACCAAGGTAAAATATTTTTTATTTTTTTTAAAATTTAATTTAATTTTTTAACTTTACAATATTGTATTGGTTTTGCCATATATCAAAATGAATCCTCCACAGGTATACATGTGTTCCCCATCCTGAACCCTCCTCCCACCTCCCTCTCCATACCATCCCTCTGGGTCATCCCAGTGCACCAGCCCAAAGCATCCAGTATCGTGCATCGAACCTGGACTGGCGACTCGTTTCATATATGATATTATACATGTTTCAATGCCATTCTCCCAAATCATCCCACCCTCTCCCACTCCCACAGAGTCCAAAAGACTGTTCTATACATCAGTGTCTCTTTTGCTGTCTCGTATACAGGGTTATTGTTACCATCTTTCTAAATTCCATATATATGCGTTAGTATACTGTATTGGTGTTTTTCTTTCTGGCTTACTTCACTCTGTATAATAGGCTCCAGTTTCATCCACCTCATTAGAACTGACTCAAATGCATTCTTTTTAATGGCTGAGTAATACTCCATTGTGTATATGTACCATAGCTTTCTTATCCATTCATCTGCTGATGGACATCTAGGTTGCTTCCATGTCCTGGCTATTATAAACAGTGCTGTGATGAACACTGGGGTACATGTGTCTCTTTCCCTTCTGGTTTCCTCAGTGTGTATGCCCAGCAGTGGGATTGTTGGATCATAAGGCAGTTCTATTTCCATTTTTTTAAGGAATCTCCACACTGTTCTCCATAGTGGCTATACTAGTTTGCATTCCCACCAACAGTGTAAGAGGATTCCCTTTTCTCCACACCCTCTCCAGCATTTATTGCTTATAGACTTTTGGACTGCAGCCATTCTGACTGGCGTGAAATGGTACCTCATAGTGGTTTTGATTTGCATTTCTCTGATAATGAGTGATGTTGAGCATCTTTTCATGTGTTTGTTAGCCATCTGTATGTCTTCTTTGGAGAAATGTCTGTTTAGTTCTTTGGCCCATTTTTTGATTGGGTCATTTATTTTTCTGGAGTTAAGCTGTAGGAGTTGCTTGTATACTTTTGAGATTAGTTGTTTGTCAGTTGCTTCATTTGCTATTATTTTCTCCCATTCTGAAGGCTGCCTTTTCACCTTGCTTATAGTTTCCTTAGTTGTTTAGAAGCTTTTAAGTTTAATTAGGTCCCATTTGTTTATTTTTGCTTTTATTTCCAATATTCTGGGAGGTGGGTCATAGAGGATCCTGCTGTGATGTATGTCGGAGAGTGTTTTGCCTATGTTCTCCTCTAGGAGTTTTATAGTTTCTGGTCTTATGTTTAGATCTTTAATTTATTTTGAGTTTATTTTTGTGTATGGTGTTAGAAAGTGTTCTAGTTTCATTCTTTTACAAGTGGTTGACCAGTTTCCCCAGCACCACTTGTTAAAGAGATTGTCTTTTCTCCATTGTATATTCTTGCCTCCTTTGTCAAACATAAGGTTTCCATATGTGCGTGGATTTATCTCTGGGCTTTCTATTTTGTTCCATTGATCTATATTTCTGTCTTTGTGCCAGTACCATACTGTCTTGATGAATGTGGCTTTGTAGTAGAGACTGAAGTCAGGCAGGTTGATTCCTCCAGTTCCATTCTTCTTTCTCAAGATTGCTTTGGCTATTCGAGTTTTTTTTTTGTATTTCCATACAAATTGTGAAAATATTTGTTCTAGGTCTGTGAAGAATACCATTGGTAGCTTGTTAGGGATTGCACTGAATCTATAGATTGCTTTGGGTAGTACACTCATTTTCCCTATATTGATTCTTCCAATCCATGAACATGGTATATTTCTCCATCTATTAGTGTCCTCTTTGATTTCTTTCACCAGTGTTTTATAGTTTTCTATATATAGCTACCCCACGCCTAAAGTCAGGGGCAGAAGCCGGGAGGACCCCATGCCCAAAGGGCAGCGGCCAAGAGGAATTACCCCACGTCTGAGGTCAGGGGCAGCGGCCAAGAGTGCCAGACTGCGACGGAGCAGGAACGGCCGAGAGGAGCTACCCCATTTCCGAGGTTAGGGGCGGCAGCCGGGACGAGATACCCCACGCCCTTAAGCCTGAGGCCAGGGGTGGCAGCCAGGAGGAGCAACCCCATGCCCAAGTCCAGTGGTGGTGGAGGGAGGACCAACCCCAAGCCGTGGCTGCGCAGGCACAGGAGGGCCTAGAGGAGATATCCCACGTTGAAGGTCAGGAAGGCCGGCGCTGAGGAGATACCCCTCGTCCAAGGTAAGGAGCATTGGCTGCACTCTGCTGGAGCAGCTGTGAACAGATACCACACGCCCAAGGTAAGAGAAACCCAAGTAAGATGGTAGGTGTTGCAAGAGGGCATCAGAAGGCAGACACACTGAAACCATACTCACAGAAAACTAGTCAATCTAATCACACTAGGACCACAGCCTTGTCTAACTCAGTGAAATTAAGCCATGCCCTTGGGGCAACCCAAGATGGGCAGGTCATGGTGGAGACATCTGACAAAATGTGGTCCAATGGAGAGGGAATGGCAAACCCCTTCAGTATTCTTGCCTTGAGAACCCCATGAACAGTATGAAAAGGCAAAATGATAGGATACTGAAAGAGAAAATCCCCAGGTCAGTAGGTGCCCAATATGCTACTGGAGATCAGTGGAGAAATAACTCCAGAAAGAATGAAGGGATAGAGCCAAAGCAAAAACAATACCCAGCTGTGGATGTGACTGGTGATAAAAGCAAGGTCCGATGCTGTAAAGAGCAATATTGCATAGGAACCTGGAATGTCAGGTCCATGAATCAAGGCAAATTGGAAGTGGTAAAACAAGAGATGGCAAGATTTAAAGTCGACATTCTAGGAATCAGCGAACTGAAATGGCCTGGAATGGGTGAATTTAACCTCAGAAGACCATTATATCTACTACTGTGGGCAGGAATCCCTCAGAAGAAATGGAGTAGCCATCATGGTGAACAAAAGAGTCCAAAATGCAGTACTTGGTTGCAATCTCAAAAACAACAGAATGATCTCTGTTCGTTTCCAAGGCAAACCATTCAATATCACAGTAATCCAAGTCTATGCCCCAACGAGTAACGCTGAAGAAGCTGAAGTTGAACGGTGCTATGAAGACTGACATGACCTTTTAGAACTAACACCCAAAAAAGATGTCCTTTTCATTATAGGGGACTGGAATACAAAATAGGAAGTCAAGAAGCATCTGGAGTAACAGGCAAATTTGGCCTTGGAATACGGAATGAAGCAGGGCAAAGACTAATAGAGTTTTGCCAAGAAAATGCACTGGTCATAACAAACACCCTCTTCCAACAACACAAGAGAAGACTGTACACATGGACATCACCAGATGGTCAACACCGAAATCAGACTGATTATATTCTTTGCAGCCAAAGATGGAGAAGCTCTATACAATCAACAAAAACAAGACCAGGAGCTGATTGTGGCTCAGACCATGAACTCCTTATTGTCAAATTCAGACTTAAATTGAAGAAAGTAGAGAAAACCACTAGACCATTCAGGTATGACCTAAATCAAATCCCTTATGGTTATACATTAGAAGTGAGAAATAAATTTAAGGGCCGAGATCTGATAGATAGAGTGCCTGATGAGCTATGGAATGAGGTTCATGATACTGTACAGGAGACAGGGATCAAGACCATCCCCACGGAAAAGAAATGCAAAAAAGCGAAATGGCTGACTGGGGAGGCCTTACAAGTAGCTGTGAAAAGAAGAGATCGAAAAGCAAAGGAGAAAAGGAAAGATATAAGCATCTGAATGCAGAGTTCCAAAGAATAGCAAAAAGAGATAAGAAAGCCTTCCTCGGCGATCAATGCAAAGAAATAGAGGAAAACAACAGAAAGGGAAAGACGAGAGATTCTTCAAGAAAATCAGAGATACCAAGGGAACATTTCATGCAAAGATGGGCTCGATAAAGAACAGAAATGGTATGGACCTAACAGAAGCAGTAGATTTTAAGAAGAGATGGCAAGAATACGCAGAAGAACTGTACAAAAAAAGATCTTCACGACCCAGATAATCACGATGGTGTGATCACTGACCTAGAGCCAGACATCCTGGAATGTGAAGTCAAGTGGGCCTTAGAAAGCATCACTACGAACAAAGCTAGTGGAGGTGATGGAATTCCAGTTGAGCTATTCCAAATCCTGAAAGATGATGCTGTGAAAGTGCTGCCCTCAATATGCCAGCAAATTTGGAAAACTCAGCAGTGGCCACAGGACTGGAAAAGGTCAGTTTTCATTCCAATCCTGCCGGGGTCCAGCCCCAGCTGATCCAGGGTATTCGAAGGAGAGACGGCCTAGGCGACTATTTATATGCTAATTAGAGATATAGAGAACAATAGAATGAGGATAGCTCAGTAGGAAAATTCAGTGGAGAAAAGAAGCTGAGTAGCTTGGTTTACGCGGGAGACCAATAAAACTTCAAGACAAGAAGTTTGCACCACTTACGTAGGCCGCAGGCGCCCTCTCGAATAGCGGAAGGTGTCTCACCCTAGACTCCTTCTCGAGTGGGTCTTAGAAGCCCAGGCATGATTAGTAAGCGTGGTGGGTTCCGTGCTCCAGATGGAGACTCAGCTGGAAGTTAAAAGGAAGAATGACATGGGGAGACCAAGCGCTGGTAAACAAGGCCCATAGCTTTATTTTTAACAGGGGCTTTTATACCCTAAGTTACACATAGAGGATAATAGGGGATGCAAAGTCAGCAGTCTTTGATTCTTATCAAAAACCAAGGTTTCTTTCCTGCAAATGTATCGTATACAAATGGTTTAGGTGATTTACATCATCTTCTGGCCAGAAGGCCTACTAACATTTTATGACTCTTGACAAGGACTTATCAACAAAGACTTATTTTCTCTAAGAGTAATTATTTCAAGGTTTGGCACCATCTTCCAAAGATAAAATTGCATTCCTATAGGGCGGATGTGTAATGGGTTTACAACAAAGAAAGAATTTATTACCTTAAGGGTCTAAAGTTACTAACACCAAGGCCACTACTTATTTTTTCTACATACCCACTATTAATTGATACATATTCAAGGATACAATTCAGGGGATGTGAAAACTTGGCAACAAGCATTGACTCATCAATGAAATCCTTTACTAGTTTATTCTGACAGTTTTTAACTCTCTGAGAGGCTCTAAGCTATTTGAATATCTTAAGCTTCCCATGCCTCTCGAGGCTGGGAGACTGTAAACAATCGTATGCATAGCTGCAGGAGTCCGGGTAAACTTGTCAGGCGAGTTAGAGAGCCATCAGAGGGGTTTGGATTTAAACACTCCTAATTGCCCAGGAACTTTATTAATTGGAGCTGTAAGTTAACTCTTTGACACACAGAGAGAGAGAGATGGTGGTAGGGGACAGCCCCCAGTAAAGTCAGAGGTGAGAGCACAAAGCAATAAAGTAGGCAGACTCTGGTTTTTTGGGGGAAAATGCTCGAGAATATCCGGGGGACTCCTGAGGCTCGATCCCGCCTTTGCGTATGCCGAGCCTCCTTCCTCATGACCTTTGTCACGAGTGGAATGCCTCACCGGCTCCCCGCACAATCCCAAAGGCAATGCCAAAGAATGCTCAAACTACCGCACAATTGCACTCATCTCACACGCTAGTAAAGTAATGGTCAAAATTCTCCAAGCCAGGCTTCAGCAATATGTGAACCATGAACTTACAGATGTTCAAGCTGGTTTTAGAAAAGGCAGAGGAACAAGAGATCAAATTGCCAACATCCGCTGGATCATGGAAAAAGCAAGAGAGTTCCAGAAAAACATCTATTTCTGCTTTACTGACTATGCCAAAGCCTTTGACTGTGTGGATCACAATAAACTGTGGAAAATTCTGAAAGACATGGGAATACCAGACCACCTGATCTGCCTCTTGAGAAATTTGTATGCAGGTCAGGAAGCAACAGTTAGAGCTGGACATGGAACAACAAACTGGTTCCAAAGAGGAAAAGGAGTACGTCAAGGCTATATATTGTCACCCTGTTTATTTAACTTCTATGCAGATTACATCATGAGAAACGCTGGACTGGAAGAAATACAAGCTGCAATCAAGATTGCTGGGAGAAATATCAATAACCTCAGATATGCAGATGACACCACCCTTATGGCAGAAAGTGAAGAGGAACTAAAAAGCCTCTAGATGAAAGTGAAAATGGAGAGTGAAAAAGTTGGCTTAAAGCTCAACATTCAGAAAACGAAGATCATGGCATCTGGTCCCATCACTTCATGGGAAATAGATGGGGAAACAGTGTCAGACTTTATTTTTCTGGACTCCAAAATCACTGCAGATGGTGACTGCAGCCATGAAATTAAAAGATGCTTACTCCTTGGAAGGAAAGTTATGACCAACCTAGATGGCATATTCAAAAGCAGGGACATTACTTTGCCAACAAAGGTTCATCTAGTCAGGGTCATGGTTTTTCCAGTAGTCATGTATGGATGTGAGAGTTGGACTGTGAAGAAGGCTGAGCGCTGAAGAACTGATGCTTTTGAACTGTGATGTTGGAGAAGACTCTTGAGAGTCCGTTGGACTGCAAGGAGATCCAACCAGTCCATTCTAAAGGAGATCAGCCCTGGGATTTCTTTGGAAGGAATGATGCTAAAGCTGAAACTCCAGTACTTTGGCCACCTCATTCGAAGAGTTGACTCATTGGAAAAGACTCTGATGCTGGGAGGGATTGGGGACAAGAAGAGAAGGGGACGACAGAGGATGAGATGGTTGGATGGTGTCACTGACTCGATGGACATGAGTCTGAGTGAGCTCCGGGAGTTGGTGATGGACGAGGAGGCCTGGCGTGCTGCGATTCATGAGTTCACAAAGAGTTGGACACGACTGAGCGACTGATCTGATCTGATCTGATATATAGGTCTCTAGTTTCTTTAGGTAGATATATTCCTAAGTATTTTATTCTTTTCATCGCAATGGTGAATGCAATTGTTTCCTTAATTTCTCTTTTTATTTTCTCATTATTAGTGTATAGGACTGCAAGGGATTTCTGTGTGTTGATTTTATATCCTGCAACTTTACTACATTCATTGATTAGTTCTAGTAATTTTCTGGTGGAGTCTTTAGGGTTTTCTATGTAGAGGATCATGTCATCTGCAAACAGTGAGAGTTTTACTTCTTCTTTTCCGATTTGGATTCCTTTTATTTCTTTTTCTGCTCTGATTGCTGTGGCCAAAACTTCCAAAACTATGTTGAATAGTAATGGTGAAAGTGGGCACCCTTGTCTTGTTCCTGACTTTAGAGGAAATGCTTTAATTTTTCACCATTGAGGATAATGTTTGCTGTGGGTTTGTCATATATAGCTTTTATTATGTTGAGGTATGTTCCTTCTATTCCTGCTTTCTGGAGAGTTTTTATCATAAATGGGTGTTGAATTTTGTCAAAGGCTTTCTCTGCATCTATTGAGATAATCATATGGTTTTTATTTTTCAAGTTGTTTAATGTGGTGTATTACATTGATTGATTTGCAGATATTGAAGAATCCTTGCATTCCTGAGATAAAGCCCACTTGGTCATGGTGTATGATCTTTTTAATGTGTTGTTGGATTCTGATTGCTAGAATTTTGGTAAGGATTTTTGCATCTATGTTCATCAGTGATATTGGCCTATAGTTTTCTTTTTTTGTGGGATCTTTGTCAGGTTTTGGTATTAGGGTGATGGTGGCCTCATAGAATGAGTTTCAAAGTTTACCTTCCTCTGCAATTTTCTGGAAGAGTTTGAGCAGGATAGGTGTTAGCTCTTCTCTAAATTTTTGGTAGGATTCAGCTGTGAGGCCGTCTGGACCTGGGCTTTTGTTTGCTGGGAGATTTCTGATTACAGTTTCAATTTCCATGCTTGTGATGGGTCTGTTAAGATTTTCTATTTCTTCCTGGTCCAGTTTTGGAAAGTTGTACTTTTCTAAGAATTTGTCCATTTCTTCCACGTTGTCCATTTTATTGGTGTATAATTGCTGATAGTAGTCTCTTATGATCCTTTGTATTTCTGTGTTGTCTGTTGTGATTACTCCATTTTCATTTCTCATTTTATTGATTTGATTTTTCTTCCTTTGTTTCTTGATGAGTCTGGCTAATGGTTTGTCAATTTTATTTATCCTTCAAAGGACCAGCTTTTGGCTTTGTTGATTTTTGCTATGGTCTCTTTTGTTTCTTTTGCATTTATTTCTGCCCTAATTTTTAAGATTTCTTTCCTTCTACTATTTGTGAAAGCTCTTTTTTTCTTCCAGCTAATCATTTTCCTCCTTATTTTTTGTTCCCAGTTTTTATTTACAGAAGTTTAATATTATTTCAGTCATTAAAGTTTATTCATTTTCCATTATTACTAAGCTCAAGAAATCCCTTCCAGTACTTATATTTAATAATTACCCATTTTCTTCCACATTGTAGCTTTATTTTTAATTTTTTTCATAAATTCTGAAATTTATTTTTTACATAATAGGAGATGGGAACCTAGCACACTAACTCATAGTATGATGTGATGGAAAGACCTAGTATTCAGAAAACCTGGTTATTCTTGAGACTGTTCCTTACAAGCTTTTTTAACCTAATGTACTCATTCTTTCTAAAATCCTGTTATCCTATTTATGTGTATGTTGGTCAGCTTCCAGAGTGGCCCTTATATATTCCTATCTTCTATTTCATACATTTCTGTAGTCCCCTCCCACATTGAAACAGAGATGGTCTGTGTGAAAAATAGAATATGCAGAAGTAATGGTGTGTGACCTCCAAGACTTGATCAGTGAAGAAACTTCAGCTTTTGCCCTGGTCTCTTAGATGACTCACTCCAGGAAACAAGTCACCATTGTGAAGACTGTCGACAAGTTCGTGGAGGGGCCCAGGTGGAGAGGAAACTGAGGCGGCTTCATCAATGCCAGCTTGTGAGCTCTGTGCATGAGTCACCTTTTAGGCAGAGTTTCACACCCCTCCCAAACTCCTGGCCCACAGAAACTATGAACAAGATTAAGTGGCTGTTGTTATTTTAAGTGACTGAATTTTAGGATAATTTGTTCCTTTGCAACAGATAACACTATATGCAAGCACTTTAAAAAAAATAGCTTCAGAATATGACTGTGAGCTCCTGTCTAATTCTATAAAATGCCGTGAAGACCAGGATTTTTGAAGATCTCTTGTTTTCTGTGGTACAGAAAGAGTATGTTTTTGACAAGCCCCTGGTGAAAGACTGTTCTTTTGCCCAATCAAAACTAAGGAAGAGGATTTCCTGGTGCTTCAGCATATGGGAATCCACCTGCCATTGCAGGAGACATGGGTTCCATCCTTGGTCTGGGAAGATCCCACGTGCCGTGGAGCAGCTGAGCCCCTGTACCAGACCTCGTGCCACAGCTCTTGAAGCCTGTGCACCCTGGAGTCCACATGCCTCAACTACCGAGCCTGCATGCTGCAGCTGCTAAAGCCTAAGGGCCTGGAGCCTGTGCTCCGTCATAGGGGAAGCCCACGCACCGCAAGGAAGGGTGGTCTCTGCTCGCTGGGACCAGAAAGCCTGAGTGCAGCAGTGAGGACCAGCGCAGCCAATCGGTGAATGAGACTAAGCCAGAGTGTCTCGGAGGCAGGAGGAAAATCAGCTACTGCCTTGCAGGTTTCCTGAGGATAGCCCTATCTCCGTAGTTGATTTTAAACTTTATTAAGCACCTACCTTTTGTCAAATACTGAGGACACACCACTGAATTAGATCTCTGCTCTGTTGGAGACTTCACTGCAGTTGGGGAGGTGGGCTCCCGCTCCCAATTCTGGTGGTAAATCTATTGAAGGAAATAAGTGAAGTGATGGTAGGAAAGAGGCCTGCTTTAGGCTAATCCAGGTTTATCCTGCTTTCCCAGAGTGCAGTATCTGACACACACCATGCATTCACATACTGAATGAGCAAATATGTCAGAGTTGGTTTGTTTATACAATAATGGAATAATTCCCTCATATTCCACCCCCCACCCCCCCACACATATAATTATTTATGTGATAGTTCTCTCAGTTTAATGACTCATAAATGTTATATCCCAGTCTTCCATGTTCAGAATTGTGAAAGGCTTGATGTTATAAAGAACCTCCCACTGCAGAACAATTAGGTCCTGAATAGGGCGGCTTTCTGTGGCCTTGATGAGTTTTGCAAAGAGGCAAGGGTGGTCTGCAAGGCCCCCTTCTTCAGAAAAAAAGAAAAAAAAAGGCAAAGAAAACTTATGAGCTAGAGTTATATTAGTGGATGATGCTGAGCAGTTCTGACTGACAGCCTGCTGGCGAGCTGAGCTTGGACTCCTGTAGTGGGTGTCTTCACACCACTGACACAGTAAGAAACAGACCCTGCCTGTACTAAGGCCCAAAGGTTACCCTTACATTAAGATCAGAAAGTGAACTCACCATCAAAGATTACAAATTACAAAAAGCCACCCATAAGCAGAGGTTGGCAAACATTTTCTCTAAAGGACCAGATGGTAAATATTTAGTCTTTTCAGGTTATATAATCTCTGTTGCACCTATTTAGTCCCATTGTAGTCAGAAAGCAGCCATCGAAAATATGTACATGAATGAACATGGCTGTGTTCAAATAAAACCTTATTTACAAAAACAGGTAATGGGCCAGATTTGGCCTGTGGTGTATAGTTAGTTTCCTGAACCCTGGATTAGAGGGTGGAGTAGAGGAGATATTTTAAGAGATAATGGCTGTAGGGTTTTTGAACACGAATGAAAAATAAATCCATGATTCATGATATTCAGAGCAAGATGATAAAGAGGAAGTCATGCTTTCATCAAAGTGAAATACCTGACACCAGTGGACAGGGAGGCCTGGCATGCTGCAATTCATGGGGTCGCAGAGTCGGATCCGACTGAGCGACTGAACTGAAAGACCAAAACCATCTGTGGAACAAAATAGGTCATTTGTGTAGATTTATAAATTAGACTTAACATAATTAACAATAGTAGGATAAGACAGTAGAAAAATATCTTCAAAGAGTTGAGAGAGATTATCGATACTAAGTGGGCATACCCAGGAAATCTTTCAAGGATGAGAATCCAAACATTTACAGGTTAAAAAAAAAAAAAAAAAAAGATGAGAGAAGGAGAACAAGATGATGGAGGAGCAGGTGGACTTGGAGTACATCTGTCTCCACAGACACATCAGGAATACACCTTCAGACACAGAAGTGCATGCAGGACACCAGCTGAGAGCCGACAGGAGTACCTGACCAGTGGAAAAGAATATTGTAGAACCACGCAAAACTTGGTAGGATGAAGGAACTAGGGAGAAAAACACGAGTGTTAGTAGGACTGGACCTGCCCTTGGTGGGTTGGGGAACTGAAGCAGGGATCCGATCCCCACGTGGGGGCAATTGTCTGAGTCAGAGGAGAAACATTTAAGGCTGAGAGTGAAACAGCTAATCTGTGGCAGCCTAAATGGAAGGAGAATCAGACAGCCCTTGCCACAGCCAAACATACCCCAGACAGAGACACAGGTCCCCTAGAAGGTGCAGCGGCTGCAAGCCGGAGTTTAGGGATTGTGGAGCAACCCCAGGGCGAGGGCTGCTGTTGACTGTGGAAAGACAGATCAAAGGGTTGTGAGGAAGGAGATCATGGTCGGAAACACCTATGGAGGAAAGCTGGGCAGCCACTGAAGCAAGGTGATACTGCTGAGTCACACATTGTGGGTGGAGCCATCACCACAGCCCCTCTCTCCCCACAGCCAGCATCCGCAGCTGAACAATAAAGAGGCTGGCCCATCAAACGCCTGAGGCACTGAACTACAGAATAGGACCCCACCCAGGGTGCCCCTTTAGTGCCTGATGTACTACTGGTCTATAGAGTAGGACCCCACCCAAGGTGCCCTTTTAAGTGCCTGACGCACCGATCTACAGAGTAGGATGCCAGCCTGGAGGGCCCCTCTATATGCCTGACGCGCTGAACAGAGAAGGACCCCAGGCAAGGGACCCTCCGAAGTGCCTGAACGGGCAGAGCTATGGAGAAAGACCGCCCAAAAAGGCCTGATTGCCAGCTACAAGAGGTTAGAAAAAAGGCTCTGGTAGGGCCATAACTTGGAGAAGACGATGGCACCGCACTCCAGTGTTCTTGCCTGGAAAATCCCATGGATGGAGGAGCCTGGTGGGCTGCAATCCATGGGGTCGCACAGAGTTGGACACGACTGAAGCAACTTAGCAGCAGCAGCAGCAGGGCCATAACTCCTGCAACGGAGACAATCCGAGTCCCTGCACACTTGGCGCCACCAGGGTCCCCGCAACCCCAGCAGCTGCGCTGCCTTCACCCTCAGCCTTCACTGGGGCAGAGCTGCCACAGGCAAAAAAGTCTTGCATCTGTGCACGTGGAGTCGCTTCGGTTGTTTCCAACTCTTTGTGATTCTGTGGACCTTGGCCTGCCAGGCTTCTCTGTCAGGGGGGTTGTCCAGGCAAGAACAGGAGTGTATTGGCCAATACTGATTGCCGTATCTTTCTAGAGAGCTGTATTTCCTGCTGCCATAGCCGCCAACTCCCCTGAGTACCTGATGCTGCCAGAACCCCTGTGACCCAAGCAGCTGCACCACCTCCACACCTGGCCCTCACTGGGGCAGACCCAAGTCCTCCAAGGCAGCCTCAGGAGCAAACCCCAGTGGACGACCCACATAAAAAAAAAAAAAAAGGTGCAAATAAAACTACAGTTGAAACCCAGGGGTAGTATAGGTAAGAAGACCCAAAACCTTCCCACCAACTGTACAAGCTGCAGATTAAATCCACATGATCAACTAGGCACACTCTGTGTCTATGGAATATATAAAAGGAAATCAACAGCCCCCATGAAAGAAAACGCACTAGTTCTGATAGCTGTGGACATTGGAGGCAAGAACACATGGGAGTAGGACCAGACTAGAATCTGGGCTGCCCCCACCGCAGGTCCAGAGACCAGCACAGTGTTGAAGGGCATCCTAGTCAGGTGAGGTGGACTGTGACTCCCAGAGAGGGAAAGGGCTGATACCAGTGACTCAAGAAAAACATTTATTATTCTTACGTTTTGACTTGTTCTGTACATTTTT
The DNA here is from genome assembly GCF_032452875.1 of Bos javanicus. Classification (NCBI taxonomy): domain Eukaryota; kingdom Metazoa; phylum Chordata; class Mammalia; order Artiodactyla; family Bovidae; genus Bos; species Bos javanicus. Next base: position 24,886,704 of record NC_083877.1, on the reverse strand, counting down.
TTTCTTTTTCTTTTCCTTTTGTTTCCCCTCTGTTGTAGTTGTCGATTTTCCTGGAAATATGAAATCCAGTTAAGCATTTGAACTTTCCCCCCCCCCTCAGTTACATTTTTTATTGTTGTTATAAACCTCTGCTTTTGCAGCTCTGTGGAGTTTTCCTTTTTTTTTTTTTTAAATCTTCCTTTCTCTTTTTAAAATTTTTTAAACCTGTTATTATTTTTTCTACATTTATTCCTTTGTTTGCTTTCACTACTCTTTTCCTCTGCAGTTAATCTTTAACGTATTTATATCTTCTTTATCCACCTATATCTAACTTTGCATATCTAGTCTTTCTTTTATTTCTCTCCTTTCCTCTCAACATATTTGTTTGTTTTGTTTTCATTGCTTTATTTCCCAATTGGCACCTTGCTTTAGTTTTGTTTTCCACCTTGTGCTTTAGTTAATTTTGTTCTGGTAGATATAATTTTTGGTTTCCTTTGTTCGCTGGGTCAATCTGTTGTACTTTAATTTTGTTGGACTGTTTTTTTGCTTATAGGAGTATATGTATATGTGTATATTCAGCCACACTTTTTATTGTTATAAACCTCTGCCTTTATGTTGGGCTTTCTTGAAGTTCTGTGGAGTTTTCCTTTTTTCTTCCATTTTTTTCTTTTCTTTTTTTAATAATTTTAATTTAAAATAATTTTTAAACCTGTTTTATTTTTTCTACACTTATTCCTTTGTTTGCCTTTCCTATTGTTCTTTTCCCCTTGCAGTTAATCTTTAATGTATATAAATCTGTATCTAGCTCTTCAAATTTGCATACCTATTCTTCCTTTCTTTTCTTTCCTCTCAACATATTTGTTAGTTTTGTTTTCATTGCTTTATTCTCCACTTGACACCTTGCTTTAGTTTTGTTTTCAAGTTTGTCTTTTAGTTAGTTTTATTCTTACCTGATAAATATTTTTGATTTCCTTTGTTCGCTAAGTCAGTCTACTGTACTTTATTTTTGCTGGACTATTTTGACTTTGCTCATGGGTGTATATGTATATTCCATTATTTTAATTATTATTTGCCTGATTTTGTAATGGCTGTCTGGGGTTCACCTTTGGTTTCTCGTTTTTGGATATTTGTTTTAATCTCACTTAATGTCATAATAGACAACTTGTGGAATCTTCATTCCTGACCAGAGATCAAGCCCTGAGCCTTTGGAGTGGGAGCAGTGACTCCAAGACCTTAGACTACCAGAGAACTAACCCTCAGTTCAGTTCAGTTCAGTCACTCAGTCATGTCCGACTCTTTGCGACCCCATGAATAGCAGCACGCCAGGCCTATCTGTCCATCACCAACTCCTGGAGTTCACTCAAACTCATGTCCATCAAGTCAGTGATGCCATCCAGCCATCTCATCCTCTGTCGACCCCTTCTCCTCCTGCCCTCAATCCCTCCCAGCATCAGAGTCTTTTCCAATGAGTCAGCTCTTCACATTAGGTGGCCAAAGTATTGGAGTTTCAGCTTTAGCATCAGTCCTTCCAAAGAACACCCAGGACTGATCTCCTTGCAGTCCAAGGGACTCTCAAGAGTCTTTTCCAATACCACAATTCAAAAGCATCAATTCTTCAGCGCTCAGCTTTCTTCACAGTCGAACTCTCACATCCATACATGACCACTGGATAAACCATAGCCTTGACTAGACGGATCTTTGTTGACAAAGTAATGTCCCTGCTTTTGAATATTCTATCTGCTGCTGCTGCTACTAAGTCACTACAGTCATGTCCGACTCTGTGTGACCCCATAGACAGCAGCCCACCAGGCTCCCCCGTCCCTGGGATTCTCCAGGCAAGAACACTGGAGTGGGGTGCCATTGCCTTCTCCCAATATGCTATCTAGGTTGGTCATAACTTTCCTTCCAAGGAGTAAGCGTCTCTTAACTTCATGGCTGCAAGCACCATCTGCAGTGATTTTGGAGCCCCCCCCCCCCCCAAAAAAAATAAAATCTGGCACTGTTTTCACTGTTTCCCCATCTGTTTCCCATGAAGTGATGGGACCAGATGCCATGATCTTCGTTTTCTGAATGTTGAGTTTTAAGCCAACTTTTTCACTCTCCACTTTCACTTTCATCAAGAGGCTTTTGAGTTCCTTTTCACTTTCTGCCATAAGGGTGGTGTCATCTGCATATCTGAGGTTATTGATATTTCTCCTGGCAGTCTTGATTGCAGCTTGTATTTCTTTCAGTCCAGCGTTTCTCATGATGTACTCTGCATAGAGGTTAAATAAGCAGGGTGACAATATACAGCCTTGACATACTCCTTTTCCTATTTGGAACCAGTCTGTTGTTCCATGTCCAGTTCTAACTGTTGCTTCCTGACCTGCATATAGGTGTCTCAAGAGGCAGGTCAGGTATTCTGGTATTCCCATCTCTTTCAGAATTTTCCACAGTTTATTGTGATCCACACAGTCAAAGGCTTTGGTATTATCAATAAAGCAGAAATAGATGTTTTTCTGGAACTCTCTTGCTTTTTCCATGATCCAGCAGATGTTGGCAATTTGATCTCTGATTCCTCTGCCTTTTCAAAAACCAGCTTGAACATCAGGAAGTTCACAGTTCACGTATTGTTGAATCCTGGCTTGGAGAATTTTGAGCATTACTTTACTAGCATGTGAGATGAGTGCAATTGTGTGGTAGTTTGAGCATTCTTTGGCATTGCCTTTCTTTGGGATTGGAATGAAAACTGACCTTTTCCACTCCTGTGGCCACTGCTGAGTCTTCTAAACTTGCTAACATATTGAGTACAGCACTTTCACAGCATCATCTTTCAGGATTTGAAATAGTTCAACTGGAATTCCATTACCTCCACTAGCTTTGTTTGTAGTGATACTTTCTAAGGCCCACTTGACTTCACATTCCAAGTCTGGCTCTAGGTGAATGATCACACCATCGTGATTATCTTGATCATGAAGATCTTTTTTGTACAGTTCTTCTGTATATTCCTGCCACCTCTTCTTAATATCTTCTGCTTCTGTTAGGTCCATACCATTTCTGTCCTTTATCGAGCCCATCTTTGCATAAAATGTTCCCTTGGTATCTCTAATTTTCTTGAAGATATATCTAGTCTTTACCATTCTGTTGTTTTTCTCTATATCTACTACTGTGGGCAGGAATCCCTTAGAAGAAATGGAGTAGCCATCATGGTCAACAAAAGAGTCCAAAATGCAGTACTTGGATGCAATCTCAAAAACGACAGAATGAGCTCTGTTTGTTTCCAAGGCAAACCATTCAATATCACAGTAATCCAAGCCTATGCACAAACTAGTAACGCTGAAGAAGATGTTGAATGGTTCTATGAAGACCTACAAGATCTTTTAGAACTAACACCCAAAAAAGATGTCGTTTTCATTATAGGGGACTGGAATGCAAAAGTAGGAAGTCAAAACTAACCCTATGGAGTATCAAATAGTGAGAACTCACACAAATGAAATCACTTGAATACAAGACCCAGCATCACCCAAGCCCCAGTAGCACCCTGTGTAGGATGCCTCATCTAAACAACAAACAAAACAAAAATACAAACCCAGTCATCAGCAGACAGGATTACCACCTTATTCAGCCTTGCCAATCAGAGGAAAAACAAACAAACAAGAACTCAGCACAAATCTCACCCTATAGGAAGCTTACACAAATCACTGGACCAAACTTAGGAGGCCAGAAACTGAAAGGAAGAAAGAATTCAACCTTCTTCAAGGAAATAATTCAGCTTTCCTTGAAGCCTGGGAAAAGGAACCCTCAAACACAATAAGTTTAAAAAAAATAATGAAAATGCAGAGAAATACTATGCAAATGAAGGAACAAACTAGAAACACAGAAGTCCAAATAAATGAAGAAGAAATAGGCAAACTACCTGAAAAAGAATTCAGAATAACGATAGTAAAGATGATCAAAAACCTTGAAAACAAAATGGAGAAAATACAAGAATCAATTAACAAAGACCTAGAAGAATTAAAGAATAGGCATACAGAGACAAACAGCACAATTACTGAAATTAAAAACACTCTAGAAGGAATCAATAGCAGAATATCTGAAGCAGAAGAATGAATCAGTGAGCTGGAAGATAAAATGGTGAAAATAACTTCTGAAGAGCAGAGTAAAGTGAAAAGAATGAAAAAAAACTGAGGATAGTCTCAGAGGCCTCTGGGACAGTATCAGACACACCAACATTTGAATAATAGGGTCCCAGAAGAAGAAAAGAAAAAGAAAGGGTATGAAAACATTTTTTGAAGAGATTACAGTTGAAAAGTTTCCCAGCATGGAAAAGGAAATATAGTCAATCAAGTCCAATAGGTGCAGAGTCCCATACAGGATAAACCCAAGGGGAAACATGCCAAAACACATACTAATCAAACTAACAAAGACTGAACACAAACTAACAAAGACTGAACACAAAGAATATTAAAAGCAGCAAGGGAGAGCAACAAGTAACATACAAGGGAAACCACATACACTTACCAGCTGATCTTTCAGCAGAAACTCGGCAAGCCAGAAGGGAATGTCAGGATATATTTAAAGTACTGAAAGGGAAAAATCTACAACGAAGGTTACTGTACCCGGCAAGGATCTCATTCAAAATTGATGGAGAAATAAAAACAAAACAAAAACTTTTCAGACAAGCAAAAGTTAAGAGAATTCGGTACCACCAACCGAGCTTTACAACAAATGTTAAAGGGGCTTATATAGTCAAGAAATACAAGAGAAGAAAAAAGATCTACAAAATCAACCCCAAACAATTAAGAAAATGGCAATGGGAACATATATATATCAATAATTACTTTAAATGTAAATGGATTAAATGCTCCAGCCAAAAGACACAGACTGGCTGAATGGATACAAAAACAAAACCTGTATATATGCTCTTTACAAGAAACCCACGTCAGACCTAAAGACATGTATAGACTGAAAGTGAGAGGATGGAAAAATATATTCCATGCAAATGGGAAGCAAAAGAAAGGTGGAGTAGCAATCCTCATATCAGACAAAATAGACCTTAAAATGAAGATTACAAGAAATAAGAAAGGACACTGCATAATGATCAAAGGATCAGTCCAAGAGGAAGACATAACAACTGTAAACATCTATGCACCCAACATAGAAGCACCTCAGTACATAAGACAAACACTAACAGACATAGAAGGAGAAATGGACACTAACACAATAGTAGGAGATTTTAACACACCGATGGACAGATCATCAAAACAAAAAATTAATAAGGAAACACAAGTCTTAAATGATACATTAGATGAGATGGATCTCATTGATATCTTCAGGACATTCCTTCCGAATGCAGAAGAATACACCTTCTTCTCAAGTGTGCATCGAACATTCTCTCAGATAGACCACATGTTGGGTCACAAATCAGACCTCAGTAAATGTAAGAAATTTGAAATCGTATCAAGCATCTTCTCCGACAACAGCGCTATGAGACTACATATCAGTTACAAGAAAAAACTGTAAGAAACACAAACATATGAAGATTAAACAACACGTTTCTAAATAACCAGCAGATTACTGAAGAAATAAAAAGGGAAATCAATAAATTTCCAGAAACAAAACAATGAGAACACGACAACTCGAAACCTATGGGATGAAGCAAAAGCAGTTCTAAGAGGGAAGTTTATAGCAATACAATCCTACCTCAAGAAACAAGAAAAACATTGAATACACAGCCTAACTTTACACCTAAAATAACTGGAAAAAGACAAACAAAAAAGCACAGAACTAGTAGATGGAAATAAATCATAAAGAGCCAAGTAGAAATAAATGAAAAAGTAATGAAAGAAGCAATAGTAAAGATTAATAAAATTAAAGCTGTTTCTTTGAGAAGGTAAACAAAAGTCACAAACCTTTAGCCAGACTCATCAAGAAAAAAAGAGAAAATCAAGTCAACAAAATTAGAAATGAAAAAGGAGAGGTTACACTAGACAATACAGAAATAAAAAGGATTTTAAGAGACTATTATGAACAGCTATATGGAAATAAATTAGATAACCTGGAAGAAATGGACAGATTCTTAGAAAAGTTCAGTCTTCCAGGAAGAAATAGAAATTATCAAAAACCCAGCTGCAAGCACTGAAATTGAAGCTGTGATCAAAAATCTCCCCAAAAAACAAAAGCCCAGGACCAGATGGCTTCACAGGAGAATTCTATCAAACATTTAAAGAAGAGCTAATTCCTATCCTTCTAAAACTCTTTCAGAAAATTGCAGAGGAAGGAACACTTCCAAACTCATTTTATGAGGCCACCATCACCCTGATACCAAAACCAGAGAAAGACAACACAGAAAAGAAAACTATAGGCAGTATTACTGATGAACATAGATGTAAAAATCATCAACAAAATTTTAGCAAACAGAATTCAGCAACACATCAAATACCTCATTACACAATGATCAAGTTGGGTTTATTCCAGGGATGCAAAGATTCTTCAATATACACAAATCAATCAGTGTGATACACCATATTAACAAATTGAAAGATAAAAATCATATGATAATCTAAATAGATGCAGAAAAAGCCTGTGACAAAATTCAGCATCGATTTATGATTAAAACTCTTCAAAAAATGGGCATATAAGGAATCTACCTCAACATAGTAAAGGCCATATACGATAAGCCTACAGCAAGCATTATTCTCAATGGTGAAAAAATGAAAGCATTTCCCCCTAAGATCAGGAACAAGACAAGGGTGTCCACTTTTGTCATTATTATTCAACATAGTTCTGGAAGTCCTAGCTACAGCAGTCAGAGAAGAAAAAGAAATAAAAGGAATCCAGATCAGAAAAGAAGAAGTAAATCTCTCACTGTTTACAGATGACATGATGCTCTACATAGAAAACCCTAAAGATAGTATTAGAAAATTACTAGAGCTAATTAGTGAATTTAGGAAAGTTGCAGAATAGAAAATCAATGAGAGGGGAGGAGCCAAGATGGCGGAGGAGTAGGACAGGGAGAACACTTTCTCCCCCACAAATTCATCAAAAGAGCATTTAAACTTTGAGTAAATTCCACAAAACAACTTCTGAATGCCGGCAGAGGTCATCAGGCACCCAGAAAAGCAACCCAACTCTTCGAAAGGAGGTAGGAAAAAATATAAAAGACAAAAAAAGAGACAAAGAGGGAGGGACGGAGTTCCGTCCCGGGAAGGGAGTCTTAAAAAGAGAGAAGTTTCCAAACACCAGGAAACCTTCTCACTGCCAAATCTGTGCCGAGCTTTGGAAGCACAGAGGGCAACATAACAGGGAGAAAAAATAAACACTTAAAACTCGCACATTGCGAGCCCTACGGTAACTCCCCCAGCGGAGAAGCAGCGCAGACGCCTGCACACGCCATTAGCAAGCGGGGGCTGGGCAGGGAGGCGTGGTGCCGGCTGCATCGCTTAGAGTAAGAATCTGGCCTGAATACCCTGAGCACTATCTGAGCGAAATAATTTGGGCTAGCAAACCAGACTGTGGGATATCTACCACGCAAAAAGCCAGCCCCAACCTAAGACACCGCCAGGCCCGTGCACAGAACAAAGGACTGAACAGAGATAGCCGGCTGCAGACCTTCCCCCTCCAGTGACAGGCAGCCAGAGCCGGAAGGGGGCAATCGCAGCCCCAGAGAGACATTATCTATAAAGCTGTAAGCAGGCTTCTTTGCTAACTAAAACTTCTTGGGGGTCTGGATGGTCAACATCTGCCTGAGAAGGTGCGCCGGTTTTACACCCAGATAACCGAGTGGCGGGGAGGCGATAAGTTGCAGCATTGGCATTCGCCAAACACCTCATCACCTGAGCTGCTCGGACCTGGGAAGAGCACAAAATGCAGGCCCACCTGAGTCTGCGCCTCTGAGGACTACCCGAGTGCCTGAACCTGAGCGGCTTGGACCTGGGAGGTACATGCAGCCCAGGGCCGGCCTCGGATTGTTCTCGGCGGAACAACCTAGAGCCCGAGCAGTGTGGGCAGGGAGGCTACACGCGCCATGAGCGGGGGCAGACCCAGTGTGGCTGAGGCACTGCGAGCGCACGCCAGTGTTATCTGCAGCATCCCTCCCTCCCTCCCCACAGCGTGACTGAACAAGTGAGCCTAAAAAAAAAAAAAAAAAAAAGTTTCCCCCACCGTCCCCTTTGTGTCAGGGCGGAAGCCAGACACTGAAGAGACCAGCAAACAGAAGAAGTTATAACAGAGGGAAACGCCTTGGAAGCTACAGGCAATAGATTAAAACCCCGTGGTTACTACGGACTACATAGGAAGGGGCCTATAGATCTTGAGAAATATAAGTCGGACCAAGGAACTAGCCAAAAATGAACTGAACCCACAATACAACAAAACCAGAGAAAGTCCTAGATATATTTTTACTATTTTTACGGTCATTCTTTCTTTCTTTCTTTCTTTTTTTTTTTTAATTAAAAACAATTTTTTAAGTCCTCTATTGTTCCTTTAATTTTCACTTTTATAACCTATTACTTTGCCAAAAAAAAAAAGACCCTATTTTTTTCTTCTTCAGCACACACATATATATATTTTATAATTTTTTGACCTTGTTTTTTTTTTCTCTCTCTCTTCTTTTCTTTAACATTGTATTTTTGAAATTCCAAACTCTACTCTAGATTTTTAATTTTAGCTTTTTGGTATATGTTATCAATTTTGTACCTACAATTTTTTTTTATAATTTCTGTGAATTTTTTTTTTCTGTTTCATTCTCTTCTTCTTATATATAACATTGTATATCTGAAATTCCAAACTCTACTCTAGATTTTTAATTTATGCTTTTTGGTATTTGATATCAAATTTGTACCTGTATTTTCTTTATAATTTTTGCGACATTGTTTTTGTTTGTTTGTTTTCTCTCTTTATGTTTCTTCTTCCTTTTTTTTTTAACATTGTATTTTTGAAATTCCAAACTCTACTCTAGATTTTTAATTTTTGCTTTTTGGTATTAGTTATCAATTTTGTACCTGTATTTTCTTTATAATCTTTGTGACCTTGTTCGTTTTTCTTTGTTTGTTTTTTCTCTCTTTCTTTTCCTTCTTCTTTTCTTTAACATCGTATTTTTGAAATTCCAAACTCTACTCTAGATTTTTAATTTTTGCTTTTATGTATTTGTACCTTTAAGAACCCAATCTTCAGGACCCATTTTTCACTAGGGAGCGAGATAACTGGCTTGACTGCTCTCTCTCCCTTTGGACTCGCCTTTTTCTCCACCAGGTCGCCTGTGTCTCCTCCCTTAACCCCTCTCTACTCTACCCAACTCTGTGAGTTTATGTGTGTTCCAGATGGTGGAGAACACTTAGGGAACTGATTACTGGCTGGATCTGTCTCCCTCCTTTTCATTCCCCCCTTTTATCCCTCTGGCCACCTCTGTCTCCTTCCTCCTTCTTCTCTTCTCTGTATAACTCCGTGAACATCTCTGAGTGGTCCAGTTGTGGAGTGCACATAAGGAAGTGACTACTGGCTATCCCACTCTCTCCACTGTTGATTCCACCTCATCTCATTTGGGTCATCTCTAACTCCTTCCTCCCTCTTCTCTTCTCCATGTAACGCTGTGAACCTCTCTGAGTGACCCTCACAGTAGAGAAACTTTTCATCTTTAACGTAGATGTTTTATCAATGGTGCTGTATAGAAGGATAAGTTTTGAAACTACTGTAAAAATACAACTGATAACTGGAAGCAGGAGGCTTAAGTCCAAACCCTGACTCCAGGGAACTCCTGACTCCAAGGAACATTAATTGACAGGAGCTCATCAAACGACCCCAATGTTCATCGCAGCACTGTTTATAATAGCCAGGACATGGAAGCAACCTAGATGTCCATCAGCAGATGAATGGATAAGAAAGCTGTGGTACATATACACAATGGAGTATTACTCAGCCATTAAAAAGAATTAATTTGAATCAGTTCTAATGAGGTGGATGAAACTGGAGCCTATTATACAGAGTGAAGTAAGCCAGAAGGAAAAACACCAATACAGTATACTAACGCATATATATGGAATTTAGAAAGATGATAACAATAACCCTGTGTACGAGACAGCAAAAGAGACACTGATGTATGGAACAGTCTTATGGACTCTGTGGGAGAAGGAGAGGGTGGGAAGATTTGGGAGAATGGCATTGAAACATGTAAAATATCATGTATGAAACGAGATGCCAGTCCAGGTTCGATGCACGATACTGGATGCTTGGGGCTAGTGCACTGGGACGACCCAGAGGGATGGTATGGGGAGGGAGGAGGGAGGAGGGTTCAGGATGGGGAGCACATGTATACCTGTGGTGGATTCATTTTGATATTTGGCAAAACTAATACAATTATGTAAAGTTTAAAAATAAAATAAAATTAAAAAAAATCAATGCACAGAAATCACTAGCATTTCTGAAAAATCAGAAAGAGAAAAAGTCAAAGGTGACATAAACAGATGGAGAGATTTTCCATGTTCCTGGGTAGGAAGAATCAATACTGTGAAAATACTGTACTACCAAATGCAATGTACAGATTTAATACAATCTCTATCAAATTACCAATGGCATTTTCCCCAAAACTAGAACAAAACATTTCACAATTCATATCGAAATACAAGAAGACCCTGAATAGCCAAAGTAGTCTTGAGAAAGAAGAATGGAACTGAAGGAATCAATCTTCCTGCCTTCAGATTATACTAGAAAGCTACAGTCATCAATACAGTATGGTACTGCTGCAAAACAGAAATATAGACCAAAGATAGAAAGAAATAAACCCATGCACCTATGGCTACCTTATTTTTGACAAAGGAGGAAAGAATATACAGTGGGGCAGAGATAGCCTCTTCAATAAATGGTGCTGGGGAAACTGGACAGCTACATGTAAAGGAATGAAATTAGAATACTTCCTAACACCATGCACAAAGATAAACTGAGAATGGATTAAAGACCTAAATGTAAGACCAGAAACTATAAAGTTCTTAGAGGAAAACATAGGCAGAATACTCAATGATGTAAATCAAAGCAAAATTCTTTATGATCCACCTCCTAGAGTAACAGAAATAAAAGTAAACAAGTGGGACATGATTAAATTTAAAAGCTTTTGCACAGCAAAGGAAACTATAAGCAAGGTGAAAAGACAACCCTCAGAATGGGAGAAAATAATGGCCAATGAAACAACTGACAGGATTAATTTCCAAAATATACAAGCAGCTCATACAACTCAATACCAGAAAAACAATCAACCCAATCAAAAAGTGGGAAAAAGACCTAAACAGACATTTCTCCAAAGAAGACATGCAGATGGCTAACAAACACATGAAAAGATGCTCAACATTGCTCATTACTAGAGAAATGCAAATCAAAACTACAATGAGTTATCACCTCACACCAGTCAGAATGACCATTATTAAAAAGTGTACAAACAATAAATTCTGGAGAGGGTGTGGAGAAAAGGGAACACTCTTGCACTGTTGGTGGGAATGTAAATTGATACAGCCACTATGGAGAACAGCATGGAGCTTTCTTGAAAACTAGGAATAAAATCACCGAGTGATCCAGTGATCCCACTTCTAGGCATATACCCTGAGGAAACCAAAATTAAAAGAGACACATGTATCCCATTGTTCATTGCGGCACAATTTACACTAGCTAGAACATGGAAGCAATCTAGATGTCCATCGACAGATGAATGGATAAAGAAGTTGTGGTACATATACACAATGGAATATTACGCAGCCATAAAAAGGAATGCATTTGAATCAGTTCTAAAGAGGTGGATGAACCTAGAATCTATTATACGGAGTGAAGTAAGTCAGAAAAAGAAAGATAAATATCATATTCTAATGCCTATATACAGAATCTAGAAAAATGATACTGAAGAATTTATTTACAGGGCAACAGTGGAAAAACAGACATAGAGAATAGATTTATGGACATGGAAGAGGGGAGGAGAGGGTGAAATGTATGAAAAGAGTAACATGGAAACTTACATTACCATATGTAAAATAGATAGCCAACGGGAATTTGCTGTATGACTCAGGGAACTCAGGGACTCTGGATCAACCAAGAGGGTGGGATGGGGAGGGAGGTGGGAGGGAGGTTCAAAAGGGAGGGTATATATGTTTTGCATGTGTATTTAAGACTATACTTCAACTAGTGTTTGTATCTTCAGCATGTGTACTTTAATCAGGTGGTGAATTATTCTTTCAGTCTTTGGTAGTAACTGGAAGTTGTCTTATGCTTTTGGTATTGCTTTGTAAAAGATTTTTATTTCAGAGAGGAGTGTTCACCTTTACCATTTAGTATAGTGATTTCAGTGTTGATCATTCCATTCAAGGAGAGTCATAATTTTTAATGGTAAATAGTGAGGTTTTGGTGGCTCAGACGGTAAAGCGTCTGCCTACAATGCGAGAGACCCGGGTTCGATCCCTGGGTCGGGAACATCCCCCTGGAGAAGGAAATGGCAACCCACTCCAGTATTCTTGCCTGGAGAATCCCAGGGATGGAGGAGCCTGGTGGGCTACAGTCCATGGGGTCGCAAAGAGTCGGACACGACTGAGCGACTTCCCTTCCCTTTTCCTTCTACTAACCCTGGGGTTCTTCATATCTTCCTTTTCTAGTTGCTTTAGGTGTAGAGTTAGGTTATTTATTTGACTTTTTTCTTGTTTCTTGAGGTATGCCTGTATTGCTATGAACTGTCCCCTTAGGAGTGCTTTTACAGTGTCCCATAGGTTTTGGGTTGTTGTGTTTTCATTTTCATTCGTTTCTATGCAAATTTTGATTTCTTTTTTGATTTCTTCTGTGATTTGTTGGTTATTCAGCAGCGTGTTGTTCAGCCTCCATATGTTGGAATTTTTAATAGTTTTTCTTCTGTTATTGAGATCTAATCTTACTGCATTGTGGTCAGAAAAGATGCTTGGAATAATTTCAATTTTTTTGAATTTACCAAGGCTAGATTTATGGCCCAGGATGTGATTTATCCTGGAGAAGGTTCCGTGTGCACTTGAGAAAAAGGTGAAATTCATTGTTTTGGGATGAAAAGTCCTATATATATCAATTAGGTCTAACTGGTCTATTGTATCATTTAAAGTTTGTGTTTCCTTGTTAATTTTCTGTTTAGTTGATCTATCCATAGGTGTGAGTGGGGTATTAAAGTCTCCCACTATTATTGTGTTATTGTTAATTTTTCCTTTCATACTTGTTAGCATTTGTCTTACATATTGTGGTGCTCCTATGTTGGGTGCATATATATTTATAATTGTTATATCTTCTTCTTGGATTGATCCTTTGATCATTATGTAGTGACCTTCTTTGTCTCTTTTCACAGCCTTTGTTTTAAAGTCTATTTTATCTGATATGAGTATTGCTACTCCTGCTTTCTTTTGATCTCTATTTGCATTGAAAATCTTTTTCCAGCCCTACATTTTCAGTCTGTATGTGTCCCTCATTTTGAGGTGGGTCTCTTGTAGACAACATATGTAGGGGTCTTGTTTTTGTATCCATTCAGCCAGTCTTTGTCTTTTGGTTGGGAAAGGTTTACCAAGGACCTAGAAGAAATAAAAAAGAGTCAATATATAATGAATAATACAATAAATTAGATCAAAAATACTCTGGAGGCAACAAATAGTATAATAACAGAGGTAGAAGATAGGATTAGTGAAGTAGAAGATAGAATGGTAGAAATAAATGAATCAGAGAGGAAAAAAGAAAAACGAATTAAAAGAAATGAGGACAATCTCAGAGATCTCCAGGACAATATTAAACGCCCCAACATTCGAATCATAGGAGTCCCAGAAGAAGAAGACAAAAAGAAAGACCATGAGAAAATATTTAAGGAGATAATAATTGAAAACTTCCCTAAAATGGGGAAGGAAATAATCACTCAAGTCCAAGAAACCCAGAGAGTCCCAAACAGGATAAACCCAAGGCGAAACACCCCAAGACACATATTAATCAAATGAACAAAGATCAAACACAAAGAACAAATATTAAAAGCAGCAAGGGAAAAACAACAAATAACACACAAGGGAATTCCCATAAGGATAACAGCTGATCTTTCAATAGAAACTCTTCAAGCCAGGAGGGAATGGCACACATACTTAAAGTGATGAAAGAAAATAACCTACAGCCCAGATTATTGTACCCAGCAAGGATCTCATTCAAATATGAAGGAGAAATCAAAAGCTTTACAGACAAGCAAAAGCTGAGAGAATTCAGCACCACCAAACCAGCTCTCCAACAAATACTAAAGGATATTCTCTAGACAGGAAACACAAAAAGGGTGTATAAATTCAAACCCAAAACAATAAAGTAAATGGCAACGGGATCATACTTATCAATAATTACCTTAAAATATTTTTTAAATGCTTAAAGAGAAAAAACAAACAAAACTTTCAAGGTAGTATCTTATGAACATGAAAATGTATTTTTAAATTGTGTTTGTTATAAATCACTACTAAGAGTTTTGAAAGTCAGTACACAGACTGATAAACTATATTTGCAGTATGTATTTCTGAAAAAGGACTCAGATGAAGATTATGTTAAACAGAATATGTTAAAAGTTCCTCAAATCAATAAGAAAACAGATAATGAGAATGACAAAATCTTGGAAAGCCAACTGAGAAATGTGATATCCAATAGGTAATAAATATATAAAAACTTTAATGAAAATAAAACCTTATCTGAGGGTTCCATCTGGGTCCTCTCAGTATTCTGAGTGTGTCAATGTGGCTAGGAGAATATGACCCCAGGGAATAGGGAAAAATAATGACTGTCTCCAGAAAAATAATTGATTAAGTGAATTTCCTAGAAGCTTCCATCATTGAACCGATGTGGAGTAAAGAACAAACAGTAATAGGTCACAGACCTGGACATTGAAGGAGAGGTAGGTTTTACTAGAACAAAGAAAGTTGGTATTTATTGAGCTTTCTCTTTGTCAGGCACTGGTTTCCATTTCAGATTCATTATCTAATTTAAATATAAAAATCCTGTGAGGTAGGTTTCATTATTCCCATTTTTTAATCTACGTGAAATGAGCCAAAACTCTCCTAACTGTGAAAAGCATCTCCAGCTTTTATTGCCAGCCAGAGTGTATCATTTTAGGGGGCTCCTTAGGAGCAAGATTTGGACTATGGAGAAGCACTTGACCCCAGAGCTCATCTACTCATTCAGAAAACAGATAACTCTTGAGTGCTTTATATGTAGCAACTTCTCTTTATAAACATTGAATAACCTTAAAATATGGGAAGGTTAAAAACAAAAGGAAAACTACAAAGAAGCTGACAACTGAGGATCATAATGGGGGTATGACAAAACAAAGAAGCCAAAAATAATTAAAATCTTTTGTGGAGTGGTATAGAACTAAGAAAACACAGCTGAGTACAGAGGTGGTACAACTACGATGTGTGTGTGTTGTCAGTCATGTCCAGCTCTTGGGACACCATAGACTGTAGCCCCCAGGCTCCTCTGTCCATGGATTTACCCAGGCAAGAACACTGGAGTGGGCAGCCATTTCCTTTACCAGAGGATATTCCTGATCCAGGGATTGAACCCCCATTGCCTACATTACAGATGGATTCTTTACCAGCTGAGCCACCAGGGATATTACCTTTTAAGATGAGTAACTTTTCAAAAGGTTGACTTCTGGTGGGAGTTTAGCTCTGCAGTTTGTTTATTCAGTCACAAGAGGGGGCTGCTTTATTTGGAAACAGTGGTCCTTTCTGGCTATAAAGGAAAGGAAACATGTTTTCCATCGATGTTCCACAGAAAAGTGAAGAAAAATGACAGATTTTCATTGTCTTTTGATAAACTGATTTTATAATCCTTTGTTGAGTGCATGTGGTCAAGGATTCAGGGAATCATAGCCTTATAGCCTAAACCTTTTCCATGTACCTCCCTAAACCCTGCTTTCCCATTTCCCACCCCTGGTTAACTCTTCCTTCCCTATGGCTTACGCTCTTTTCTCTTCACTCCTCTTTTTCTGCCAGGATCACCCACCTCCACCCTTCTCCACCCCAGATAGTTTGCTTTCCCTTTTGTCTTTTCTCTCAGTGTCTGCATCTTTGGTGCAGAGCACCTACAAACTTGGGCACAGAGGGCATAAGGATTAAGGACCATTGTTCAAGGAGGATGAGGAGACTACCATCCTTGCCATCAGTTACTATATCAAGAACCGATGCATTGAGAAATGTCTGCCTAGATGGAGACAGGTGCATGATTCCAAGGACCTTTTCAGGATGCTGAGCTTCAAGGTCTGAGCTCAAGACATTTAGCTTTTTGTCTCAATGTTACTAATATTTCCTGTGCCTCAGAACAACCAAGCCTACTTTGAAATCTCACGTACATTTGCTAGAACAATGGATGGGAATTTTCATCTCTTTACAATATAGAGCTCAGTAAAGTTTTCTGGGATTAAACAATGTTTTCCACAAGCTTCTCAGAGCATCAGAAAATTTCTTTGAAGAAGAAATGATAGAACACAGGTTCTGGATAGACACATTATTGTGATTGATGTTCCTTTTCCAGAGCCAGACTTTAAACTTCACGAGAATATCAGTCAGTACCCTGTGAGTTGGGGATGTCTCGCCTTCTTTGTGGGATGTGACTAAAACAGGGCAGGAAGACCTAGACAAGGAACTGCTTGATCATTGGCTGAGTGATCCTGGCAATAACACACTGCAACAGATACCTGCACTGGTTGTAAGTCTCTAACAGCAGCAGTTGTGTCTGTTCTCTGGAAACAAGCCTAGGAGCAGACACAAGTGTGAGCTCTGAGCCCACAATCCTGGTTTGTCCTTGAAGTATGAGGCTGGTGATTGGAGTAACTGTTTTTCTGACCTTGGGTAAGTGTTCTATGTCTACAAGGGTTGACTTTGAGGCCAAGGGACCATAAAGCTTCACTTGCTCTCTACTCTTCTTCCTGTGTTTTATTCAGCATTATAGCAATGGAATTGAGAACAGATCTATGCATTTGCTAGTGAGAGCAAATTTCAACATGACATGTTATTCCATAGCCATGATCCGGAAGAGACCTTAGCAGTAAGTAGGTTGGAAGAAATCTCTGGGGTTATTGAGCCAAGGACCCTGGGATAAAGCCTGTAGAGTTCTTAGATTCTTGCCATGTGTCTTTGGACCCTATATAATAGGCATCAATAATATTTCTCAGGACATAGATAAAAACACTGGAGTAGGGGGTAGGTCTAGACAGTTTGGGGAGTGTTGTGCCCTTGATCCACAGAATTACACTGATTTGTTGTCAAGGGATAATTTTATATTCTTGACCCTTTAGGGGACTGTGATTAATGCTAAGACCATCCAGCCCAGCTCCATGGATTGTGCTGAAGGAGAGGATATAAACCTGCCTTGTAACCACTCTACCATTGGTGGAAATGAGTATATACATTGGTATCGGCAGAATCCCAATCAGAGTCCACAGTATGTCATTCATGGCTTATGAGGCACAGTGAGCAGCAGCATGGCCTCTCTGCACGTAGCTTCAGACAGAAAGTCCAGCACCTTGGTCCTGCCCCAGGTCACCGTGAGAGACCCTGCTGTGTACTACTGCATCCTGAGAGAGGCACACTGGGACAGACGGGGCTGCACCTGTGCAGTATCTCTCTGGTGGGAAGATGGGGGAGCAGAGTTGGGGGACCCGTCACGAGAGCAAATCTAGAATCATTTGGAAGGAGAATCAGAAGAGCAGTAAGACATGAGGGAAATGAAGGAAAGGGAAATGGAAGAAGATGGATAAAGAAAAGAAGAGAAAGAGGACAAGGAAGAAAAAAAAAAAGAGGACAAGGAAGAAGTGCTTCATTGGTTGATGTGGCTATGAATGATAAGGAAACTAAGAATCATAATTTTAACACAGGAATAAAGTGAAGAGGTATTAATAGTTTGTCATGGCTCCTCCTAGTGTCAATAAAATGTTGGTTTCAGTGTGTTAAAGATGAAAAGATAAGGAAAACACAACTAATTCTCCTGTTCCAAAGGCTTCTTTCGTTTGGACCCAGGACAAATCCATAGTCAGAAATGCATATTATTACAGTTGTTTCACTTGCAGATTGATCTTACTCAGAGGAAAATCTGAAATGTTATTTTGTTATTACTCTAGAACACATGTTTGTGATAAAAAAAATTTTAAGGAAACAAAAACTAAGTTAATATTTATTTTTAATCTGTCTAGAAGTTCTGCCTCTATAAAGAGTTTTCATCATTTTCTATATTCTCTAAGCAGCACATAGATCCATCTCATAAAAGTCTCAGGCAGAGCAAAAGTGAAGGCTCATAGCTGTATCTCCTTCATTCCACCAAATGAAGGAGATTCCTCCCACTGTCCTTTTCTAACAGTTTAATGTATATCCTATCAGCCTGTTTATTTCAATTACATATATTTTTGCACAGTTCCCCAGGTGAAAGTTTTCCCTGATGAAAGGCTTCCCCTTGATGAAAATGAAAGAGGAGAGTGAAAAGGTTGGCTTAAAACTCATCATTCAAAAAACTAAGATCATGGCATCCAGTCCCATCACTTCATGGCAAATAAATGGGGAAACAATGAAACAGTGAGAGACTTTATTTTGGGGGGCTCAAAAATCACTGCAGATGGTGACTGCAGTCATGAAATTAAAAGACGCTTGCTCCTTGAAAGAAAAGCTATGACCAACCTAGATAGCATATTAAAAAGCAATGACATTACTTTGGTGACAAAGGTCCATCTAGTCAAAGCTATGGTTTTTCCAATAGTCATGTATTGGTGTGAGAGTTGGACTATAAAGAAAGCTGAGCGCCAAAGAATTGATGCTTTTGAACTGTGGTGTTGGAGAAGACTTTTGAGAATCCCTTGGACTGCAAGGAAATCAAACCAGTCCATCCTAAAGGAAATAAGTCCTGAATATTCATTGGAAGGATTGATGCTGAAGCTGAAGCTCCAGTACTTTGGCCACCTGATGCGAAGAACTGACTCATTTGAAAAGACCCTGATGCTGGGAAAGATTGAAGGTAGGAGGAGAAGGAAATGACAGAGGATGAGATGGTTGGATGGTATCACTGACTCAATGGACATGAGTTTGAGCAAGCTCCAGAAGTTTGTGATGGACAGGGAAGCCTGGCCTGCTGCAGTCCATGGGGTTGCAAAGAGTTGGACACGACTGAGCCACTGAACTGAATTGAACCCCAGGTGGTGCAGTGGTAAAGAATCTGCCTGCCAATGCAGGAGACACAACAGAGGCAGGTTCAATTCCTGGGTCAGGAAGATCCCCTGGAGTAGGAAATGGCAACCCACTCCAGTATACTTGCCTGAGACATTCCATGGACAGAAGAGCCTGAGTGGCTACAGTCTAGTGGGTCGCAAAGAGTTGGACACAATTGAACACATGCACACATATCTTTGCACATCACTTTATGCAACTGCATACACATTTATACACATACATACATGTGTACACACAGACAGATCAAACGATTTGCCATTAAATTGAATTTATTTGGATTTTTTACACTGTGCCTTTTGATTTTCATTTAATAATGTCCTGGAGCTCTTTCTACAGTTGAAACAAAGTGGAGTGGTCCACTACGTTCTTTCTGATGCTTATTTAGTACTTTGAAACACTTTATCATTAAATTAATTAATAATTAATTAATTTTTAACTCATTAATGAATAATTGTTTCTTTTTCTTTGTTATCATAAAGAATGTTGTCTTACACATCTTTGTAGAATCACTTTGGCATGTACATGAAAAATTTAATTAGATGTATGAATTAGATACTAGAAAATTTGATTAGGTGTTCAATAAAGGGCACATTTAAAATTTTTGGAGAAGTGGCATCTTGCCCTCTATATGCTGTAAACAGTCATACTTCAACAAAGTGAGAAGACATATCTTGCATCCTCCACAAATAGGAAATTACCTGTATTTTTTATTTTAACAATCCAAATATACTTTATCTATACACAATGTGCATGTATGCTAAGTTGTTTCAGTCATGTCTGACTCTTTGTGACCCTCTGGACTGTATCCTGACTGTCTCATCTGTCCATGGATTCTAGGCCAGAATACTGGAGTGGATTGCCTTGCCCTACTCCAGGGGATCTTCCCAATCCTGGCATTGAACTTGTGTCTTTATATCTCTTGCACTGGCAGGCAGGTTCTTTACCACTAGTGCCACCTGGGAAGCCCCAATATAAGAAGAGGCTTTTTATTAATCAAATTGGTTCACTACCTTAGGATTGACAAGCACTGTGCTTCCTTGGGCACACTGCTGAATCATCATATGCATTGTTTACATTTACATCAACTTATAGTTGTGATAACACACTGACTGTGAGTATCAACTGATGTCTAAATGAACATTTTTTTGTTATTCTTTTTTGCAAAGTTAGGAGAATTCCTTGCATCTTTCCAGGGGACTCTACCTAGCTACATGCAATCATAATCTTTCAAACTATCTGGTGTCCAGCACCTTATGACAAACACAATAATTAAAAATATTTGATGTATGGCAAAACCAATACAATATTGTAAAGTAAATAATAATAATAATAATAAAATTAAAAATAAATAAATTTTCAAAGAAAAAATAAAACAAGCATAAATTTATGCCATTTATCACAATCTATGAAGAATGTCAGAGATAAAGAGAAGTGTGTATTGGAATGAGCTGAAGTTCACAGGAAGAGCCTAACAAAATAGTTGGGGACCAATTTCACTTTAATAATGATAGGAATGGGGAATAAAAAAAGGAAGGAAGGAAAAGAGAAAGGGTGGGAAGAAGGAAAGAAAAAAGGTAAATAGGAAGGAAAAATTTAATGAGTCCATGAATGAATAAGGATTTTGGAATACATTCTTATCTTCATTATGAGATCCCATGTGATGTCCTTTGACTCTTTCTTCTATTTTTATAGAAGATCTAACTCATGCCCTCTATATTTTATTGCATCCCTAGCAATTGTCAGTAAAATGTTCAGCCAAGAATATTTCTTTATTCAATAAATGTTTATTAAGCAGCTACTATTCATCAGGTACTATGTTAATTACTGAGAACGCTTCAGTAAATAAAACAGACAGAAAGATATGTTTTAGGAAAAGCAAAGTGCGGAAATAAGCAAGTGAGCTCTAAAGCTGGGAAGAGGAGGAAATGAGGGGAAAGGTGACTGAAACTGTCCTGAAGGGATATGCTGATCTTTGGAAAGTGCTAGAGCACCTCTCACTGTACTTTCCGAGACTTGAGTACAAGTATCTGTTACCTCAGATTTCACTCACAAAATCAAAACAATTTCCAAAGTATGATAAACATAGCCATTTACATTTCCATACACATCCTACACACCAGGACAAATTTCTCAGTCTTTTTCAGTATCTAAGAATACGATGTGAACGACGCCACACTGAGGTTTAATATTTCACAAACTCCATCTGTTAGGCACATCTGAGAGACTGATTCTAAGTTAGAAGAATATCTAATTCATTCTATCAGAATTGCATGAAATGTGCAACATACTAAGTGATTTCAAATTGACTTGGCCCCAAAGTAGATAAGATGTAAGAGGGTTATAAGAAACAAGTAACAAGTGTATACACTCATGGCACATGGAGAAGACAATTTCCTGAACACAAAGAAAAGAAAACTGCTGAAAATAATCCATTGGGATAGCCAAAATTTACTGATTTATGACATCTTCTTACAGACTTGAGCACCAGTTGATCTGGTTGTGGCCACATTCCTCTGTATTAGGACCTTTGAAGGCACATTTGTGTCTACCTCTGATTGACTCCTTGCAAAGAGGAATGATTCACCAAGGAGTCTGATCTGTTTAATTTTCTACATTGACCTGACTACCTCTTACCATCCCACACTTCTTTCTACTTTGCCCTCTAAATCCTCACTCTATTGAAAATAAAGATTCAGTAGCCCCTGTAAAAATTCCTTCCACATATCCTAACTGAAACCTGACTGTTTGTAATAGAGCTCTTTCACTTGTGGTTACTTCTGGTCCTCCCTCATCTAAAACACTTCAAATTTAGAGATGAAAACAGCATTCTTGTCACTACCACACCCCCCAAAAAACAGACTCTTGTCTTTGACCTTTTGGGGCTTTGCCTTTTACCTACTTTTCCCTATTCCTTTTATCACTCTCATCTTTATAAACATCACTCTTCTGTGGGAACCATGTTTTACTGTTTTCTCAGAAATGTCTCCTGGAATTGAATCTTACTCATTCCCTCTTCCTTGCTTGCTCTCCCCTGCCTTTAAGTTAGATGTTCTGGTTGACAGGTCAGCATTGCAAGATGCTGTTCTGCATGATAAAAAAAAAACCCCTTTCTTCAAAGACCTTTCTTTAGGACTCTCATGTGATTTCCTGCAGACCTCCAGGAGGTAGCTTCCTTAACCCGAGTGCTGGTCTCTGTCTTGCTTTACTGCTCTTAGTTAAAGATTACATGACAAGTTACCAATAAACATGCGCTCAGCGTTTTCTCAGAGAGTTGCTCTTCCACGAACTCTCCCTGCACTGTCGCTTACAATCCTGTGTGTTTGTGAGAATTATTCAGTGTGACACCGCCACACTCTTCCTTATATATTGAAGATGTAAACACATAAGATTCTACTGTAACCTAAAATACTCCTTGACTTAAATTCAGAGAGGACAATTCAGAGAGAAACCTGAACTCATCAACTCTGAAGTCTATCAGTTAGGATCCCTCTCAGTCACAAACTCTCATGGACACACTCCAGAAAGATGTGATGATATTTCTCCAGTTAGATGCTGCTCCACCTCTGAAATCTTATATCCTGTCTAAATCTTGCATCCTCAGATTCTTACACTCATATACTTCTGCTGCATTCGTTCTTTGACTCTTTATGATCATTTAGTCCCCAGATCTCTCTATTGTTATCTTATTTCTCAGAAGTTTCCAGTCCAGGTTCGATGCACGATACTGGATGCTTGGGGCTAGTGCACTGGGACGACCCAGAGGGATGGTATGGGGAGGGAGGAGGGTTCAGGATGGGGAACACATGTATACCTGTGGCGGATTCATTTTGATATTTGGCAAAACTAATACAATTATGTAAAGTTTAAAAATACAATAAAATTTAAAAAAAATAAATAAAAAGAAGTTTCCAATCTTTTATTTCTCTTTCTACAATATCTAAACTTCACAGCCCTCCTTCAATCAGTCTTTAGTCACTAACTTCATTGTTTTGAGTTAATTCTATGTCATGTCAATGATATTAATTCTTAAACATGGATTAATATCTGCCTTATTATGTACCTCATTGGGGTAATGATTTAAAACACTATATTACACACATACCATGGAATACTGTTCAGTCATTATAAAGATCAAATTACAAAAAAAAAATCTACTTTCTTATATACTTTGATAAAGCAGAGTTCAAGAAAATCACACAGATGGGCAGACTGGTGTCACTGAAATTGTTATCACCTCCAACACTAACTAGACCCACAGTACTTCCAAGAAAGTATTCTTTTTCTCTGTAATCATTTCTAATTGTCAATTCCTACAGTGACCTTTTTCAAAACTTCTCACACTCATCACATTTCTTAACCCAGGATCTCTTCTATTAATTATCTTGAAAGGTACTTAATTTCTATCTACAAGAAGTAAAAAATTCATTAAAATTGATAGATGTGTCAACTTTCTGCCTTCATACCCTGAAATAATACTGAAATCCAAACCAATTCTTTCCTTCTTCATTCCAATAAAATTGGAAATTACTGTTTCTCAGCTCAGCCTCTCCTCCAGCCACAGTCACACTGTGATGCCGTTACCAGGTATTTGCCCTGTTTAGTATTTCTTACCTACACTAGTACAGCTTTAACCACAAACACTTTTTGGCCCAACGAATTTGGGATTTGGTCTTTTCCCTTCTGAATATCTCCTATATTTCCCTCTGCACTAGAACCTCTGACTTGTAGCTAGGAGAGTATCTAGATAAGACTACAGATTTAAAGTAAATATTTAAACACAATATGCTGGACACCAAATTGATAAAAAGTGAAAGGATCTAAAAGGAGAGAAAATGACTCCAGTAAAGATGTTATCCAGTTTAGTTGGGTGTCTCAAGAATATTCAAATCTGCCTTACCATAATTGCAAATACAAGTAACTCACAATTGCAATTACTCACGTTTGCAAATTGCAAATACTCACATCTCATCCTATGACTGGGGCAAAGCAAACAGAAAATATCTGTTCAGTGTTCATATATGAATTGATCACTTGAAACAAATTTATCTTCTTTCAGTTCTGGATGCAAGAAGTCTAAAATCAGTTTCACTGGCTACAGTCAAGTTCTTGGCAGGGTTGATTCTTTCCCTTCACTGCACATTACCTAGTTTTAATTTATTTATTTTGTAAGTGGAAGTTTCTACCTCTTAATCCCCTTCACCTATTTCACCCCTACACCCACCCCTTTCCCCTTAGTAACCAGTAATTTGTTCCCTATATGTCTGAGTCTGTTTCTGTTTTGTTATATTTGTTAATTTGTTTTGCTTTTAGATTTCATATAAAAGTGAAAGCACACAGTGTTTGTCTTTCTCTATCTGACATTTCGCTAAGTGCGATATCTTCCAGGTCTATCATGCTGTCCCAGCTGGCAAAATTTTATTCTTTTTTATGGCTAGTAATATTCTATTGTACACACACACACACACTGACACATATATATCTTCTAGATCCATTCGTATGAGTGAAAACTGAGGTTGTTTCTATATATCTTCACTATTGGAAATAATGTTGCAGTGAACATTTGGGTGCATACATATTTTTGAATTAGTGTTTTTGTTTTCTTCTGATAGATACCCAGGAATGGAATTACTGAATCGTATAATGCAAGTGCATGCTAAGTCATTGCAGTCATGTTCGACACTTTGCAACCTCATGGAAACATAGATCGCCAGGCTCCTCTGTCTCTGGAAATTTTCCCAGCAAGAATACTGGAGTGGGCTGCCATTTCCTACTCCAGGGGATCTTCCTGACCCAGGGATCAAAATTGTGTCTGCTGCATTGAAGGTGGATTCTTTATTGCTGAGCCACCTGGGAAGCCCCGAATCATATAGTAGTTATATTTATTATATATAAACTACTACTATTATATATATATATAACTACTAGTTATATTTTTATTGGTTTGGGGAATCTTTTGAATAGAGGCTACACCAGCTTACTTTCCCAGCAAGAATACACAAATTTTCCCTTTTCTCCACATCCTTGACAATACTCAATTATTTTTCATTTTTGTCATGATAGTATTCATGACAAAGTAGGAGTGAGGTGATATCTCATTGTGGTTTTGATTTGCATTTACCTGATGATTAGAGATACTGAACATCTTTTCATGTGTCTGTTTGCCATCTGTATGTTCTTTGGAAAAATGCCTAATCATGTCCTCTGCCTGTGGTTTTGATATTGTGTGCAAAAATTTTTTTATATATATTCTGGACATTAACCCCTTGTTGACCAATAACTTCCAAATATCTTCTCCCATTTGATAGGTTGCCTTTTTTGTGTGTTAATGGTTTTTTTCACTGTGCAAAATATTTTAATTTAATTAGGCCCTATATTCTGTGTTGTTTCTTTTTTGTCCTTGCCTGAGGAAATACAGTCAAAAATATAGCAAAGATGAATCTCATAAAGCATATTGCCTATACTTTCTTTAAGGATTTATGAGTTCAGGTCTTATATTTAAGTGTCTAATCCATTTTGAGTTTATTTTAGTATATGCTGTGAGAAAATATTCTAATTCTTTAACATGTAGCTGTATAGTTGTCTAACACCACTTATAGAAGAAGCAGTCTTTCCCCCAATTGCTTATTCTTGCCTGCTTTGTTATAGATTCATTTACCATGTATACAAGGGTTAAAATCTGGACTCCCTATTCTGTTCCATTGACTGAATCTCTGTTTTTTGGCCAGCAATGTGTATTTTATTTTTTTATGCAAATTAAAATTTATTATAAGATTTTACTGATTATTTTATAACACCTTTGAAGCATATTTTGATGTCAGGGACTGTGATACCTTCAATTTTGTTCTTTTTTTTTCAAAATTGCTTTGACTATTTGTGGCCTTTTGTGGTTCTATACAAATTTTAGGATTACTTGCTGTAGTTGTGTGAAAAATGCCATGACTATTTTGAGAGGGGTTGCATTAAATCTATAGATTGTTCTGGTTCAGAAGACATTTTAACATTGTTTATTCTTAAAACCCATGAACATGAACTATTTTTATATTTACTTGTATTATCTTCAATTTTCTTCATCAATATCTTATAGCTTTCAGAGTGACATCAATGCAATTTATAGGGCACATGATTTAATAAGTACAATTCTCCTCATAGAGGCAACAAGACTGAATATCCTGATCCTCCTCAAAGTCTAATAAGATTCAATGTCGAATTTCAAAAGAACAATATTTTATTCCTATTTCAGTTTCATAAAAACACATACAAATGAATAGATTCTGAAAGTCAGAAGAACTGATGTTTCTTCATTTCATGTTAAAGTAATTTTATTTACTAAAAAATCTAAATAGAGCCCTAAAACCCAGTTAAGGAAAAAAAAAAAGATAAGTTAATTATTTTGGATAAGATAGCTTTTCACCAAGAGAGCTGAAAATCTGTGCATTTTTTAAAAAGTCATTGTTTCTGAATGGAGGAAAGGTAAGTATAGGTTAAATGAATGACCAGTAAGTTACAAAAAGAGTTCATAGTCTATACTAAATTCTATCTTAAATGAACTGGTAAAATTATTTTACTGAATGATTATCAATTTTTTTCAACTTGTTTAAAATTCAGTTCCCCTCAGCTCATACCTTTAATACTGATTTTCTTTCCATACTCCTTTTCAGGATCTGCCTAACTCAATTACCAGGAAGAGACAAGTAGACAAAATAAAGTTTGTGGTGAGCCAGACTTTTTCCCCATATGTGCACAGACCACGTGGGCTATGAACATGAAAAACCCCACTTCCTGTTGTGGGGAGTCACACAGGTACTGGGTAGTATGTATATGTGCTGCCAGGTACTCAAAGACACTGAACTCTCAGCTTGAGGCAGAAACTAAGCACATTTGTGCAGGGAAATCCACGCCTCATGCCGCTCTCCAGCCTGCTGTGGGTGCTCCTGGCCTTCACCTTCTCTGGTAGGGATGCTTCCAAACATGGGTTCATGTGTTCAGGGTGAAAGGACTGCACCCAGGCGTGTGGTGCTTCACAGGCACTTGGGGAGGAAAGGAGGGTTGGGGAAAAGCATACTTATTATGATTTCAATTTGGGTTTTCTTTGGGTCCCAAATTAGTCTAATTCTTACATTATTTTGTTCATTACTTAAGCTGTGTTTCCTGTTTTTTTCCCCACAGGATCTGGTGTGGCACAGAATGTTATTCAAGACCAGCCAAACACATCCAGTCAACTGGGACAGTCAGTCACCCTGAACTGTCGGTATGCAACAGCCTGGAGCTATTACTACATGTTTTGGTACAAGCTGCTTCCCAATGGAGAGATGATTTACCTTATTAGTCAGTATTCTTCTGGCCAGAATGCAAGGAATGGCCGCTACTCTGTAAATTTTCAGAAAGCTCGTAAATCCATCAGCCTCACCATTTCAGACTTACAACTGGAAGATTCTGCAGAGTATTTCTGTGCTCTCTGGGAGCTCACAGTGCTTGAAGTAATGGGAATAGCTAAACAAAAACCCCAGAGTTTAATAAAAGAGAGCTTCCCTGCTGCAGAACTCCAGCTGAAATATGCACCTGCAGATCCCAGACCAGAAATGGTAGTTGTGTGGTTGCTTAATCTGTGGTCTGGAAGTTCCTTTTAAGTCACTTAGGAACAGATGTCCAAACTAACTTTCCAGTAATATGTTCTCAGTCTTGATTTTTTAAAGTTTATATCAATCATACAGAACATGTGCAAAGTTGTCTAAATTTGAAAACTTGCTCTATAATAATTTAATGTGGCAACTGCACCTAAAAAAATCTCACATTATAAATCTGGGTTTAAATTTCAGAAATTGTCATGAATATAATTTCTTTAATTTTTTTTTCTTCTTAGGTTTTGTGTCCATTAGGCTTACAATCAGAAAAGTAGAACCACAGTGATACAGAATAAGAGACTCATTTTAAGGAACAGAACTTTCAGGCAATTGCTAGAGTTGGTGGAGGAGTTTATACAAAGCTGCTATCTTTGCATCTTGTGCTGAGCCTGAATTTACTTTAAATCAACTAGAGTGTCATTTGGAAAGGAAAATTGGATATGGATAAAAGCACGGAAAAGTGCATTTAAGGACATACTAGAACCCATGAGGATGACTGGAACCCACAAAAACACACTAAAAACTTGTCTGTCTCTCACCTCCTTCAATCTCACGGTAGTGGGTGACCTTCAGGAGAAGTGGATATTTATCATCATGCTACATGCACATTTGGCCCAAGACAGAGAGATGATGAGGAGGAGATCTGGTTGGAGGTTAAGGGGCTGTAAGTCAACAATAAGATGAGCTAGCAGATCAGCAGCAACACATGTGAGTTGCACAGTGACTGGAGCCCTGCACCAACCAGCAGGGCAAAAAAAAAATGTGGCTACTTGATGACAACTACCTTCTAAAGGTTGCACAACCCTAGCCCAGAACAATATAGAGAAACAAATTCTAAGTCACAGATTTCCAGCTAGTAGAGACACTACAAAGCTATTCCAGTACCTTCTATGTCAACTGGTCATCCATCTATACCTCTTTTAACCACACACTTTCAAATAAAGAAAACAGCAAAACTATGCTCCTTGTTCAGTTCAGTTTAGTTCAGTCGCTCAGTCATGTCCGACTCCTTGCAACCCCATGAATAGCAGCATGCCAGGCCTCCCTGTCCATCACCAACTCCCAGAGTTCACTCAAACTCACGTCCATCGAATTGGTGATGCCATCTCATCCTCTGTCATCCCCTTCTCCTCCTGCCCCCAATCCCTCCCAGCATCAGAGTCTTTTCCAGTGAGTCGACTCTTCTCATGAGGTGGCCAAAGTACTGGAGTTTCAGCTTGAGCATCATTCCTTTCAAAGAACACCCAGGACTGATCTCCTTTAGAATGGACTGGTTGGATCTCCTTCTTGTTAATATGATGCAATTATTCCCCATTCGACCATAATCAATGTAACCTTCGCCTGAAAAGAGTATACCAGGTTTGTGCATGTGTACTAAGTTGCTTCAGCCACATCCGACTCTTCATGACCCTATGTACTGTAGCCCACCAGGCTCCTCTGTCCATGGGATTCTCCAGGCAAGAATACTGGACTGGGTTGCCACACCCTCTTCAAGGGATATCAAGTTCACTTATCCATTTTTGAGTGTTGTTTTTTCCTTTTATACCTCACCCACACTGTCCCATTGAACCCTGCATCTTAACTATTGAGATGCAATTAGATTCAATGTTAACTTGTATTTTGCACTTCATATGTTTCCATAGGCAGGCAATTCGGGGAGAGATTTTAAAATGGTTACTCTATGCATAAATATTTTCATATCAAACTGAAAAAGAGATTGTCATAACTACTGTCAACTTTAAAAATATTCACAACCCTGAGAGTTACATTTTATCTGGTGGGAATTTTTAGGACTTCAAGCCTGGGAGATAGCATCTCAAGTAAACCTGAAAGAACTGCTCCAAGGAGGTGAGCAGAGGAGCCAGGTTGTATAGAAGTTTTGCAACAAAGTGCAGGTAGTCGGAACATCAAAAGATTATTGTTAATTAAAGAAAAACGGATATCTCAAGTTAAGGATGGACTTCCCTGGTGGCTCAGACTGTCAAGAATCCGCTTACAATGCAGGAGACCTGGGTTTGATCCCTGGGTTGGGAAGATCCTCTGGAGGAGGGCACAGCAATCCACTCCAGTATTCTTGCCTGGAGAATCCCCATGGACAGAGGAGCCTGGCAGTCTACAGCCCATGGGGTTGCAAAGAGTCGGACATGACTGAGCGACTAAGCACAAGTTAAGGAGTCTAGCACACTTCTATGCATGGGGAGATATAAGAGTCTGGGCTCACTGAAGTCACTCTTTTACTATTTACCTCAGCTATCTTGGGGCCAGTGTCTGTGTTTCTTACATCCTGAGCTCCTTTAGTCTCATGGTAGGGAGTGACTGCAGTTCTAATGGTTGTTAGATCACAGATATTCTTCTCCTTCCTGAGTGCCCTTAGGCTCAGGAGTTCACATTGGGCTGCAGGTGCTGATGACTGTGACATCCTTGTTTACTGATATGGCAGGAAATACTCCATTTCTGAGTATTACAGTTTTTGTTACTGCAAATGACCACGTGATTGTTGGTAGTATTTATAACTACTTTTCCATTACCCATTCCATAACATTTTTGCTCATAACAAGCACCTTCACTCACTGCCACCTTGACTTCCTATAAAACAAGCTCCTTACACAGGAGCAATGCTATGTGGAAAGTCATCAAGGTGAATAAGACATTCTGCAAGCCCACCACTGTGGTTTTGACAGAAGTTCAAAGGGTATTGAAGGCAAATCCTAGGGTCTATTTAAGTGGAAATAATCTTGCCAATAAATAGGGGAAATTGATATACTGTATTCTGGGAAATATCATTAAGAATGATGCTTGATTTCATATCAGATGCAATAGAAGTCACCAAGGGAAAGCATTTTTAAAGTGTTAAAAGGAAGCAAACAAGTAATACTTTCAAACTAGCTTCTTATGAACATGAAAATGAATCCTTTATCTAAATCTTTCTATTTTTTTCTCTGAGAATCAGGCTGTAACACACAGCATGAATCAAGAATGAAAGCTAAAGCTCTGCCAGCTGGTGTCCTGCTCAAATATCTTATGATGCTTACACTGGCCTCTCTGCTCCCCTCCAGTGATCATGGGTTAAACTGCGAGGAAGCCTGTTGCAGTGAAAAGGAAAAAAGAGAAATGAGGTTTTTTTCTTTCCCTTTCCTTGAACCAAAGAAGATAAAAAGTACAGTGAGCAGGCCTGAACATTCCTGAAGTGAAGTGAAAGTTGCTCACTCATGTCTGACTCTTTGCAATCCCATGGACTATATATATAGAATATATATATTCTCCAGGGCAGAATACTGGAATGGGTAGCCTGTCCCTTCTCCAGCAGATCTTCCCAACCCAGGAGGTGAACCGGGGTCTCCTGCATTGCAGATGGATTCTTTACCAACTGAGCTACCAGGGAAGCCCTGATAGAGATTCCCTGAAGTCTCAATAGGGAAAGGTGTGAACATTCCTAGTTGTTTTTGTTTTGTTTTGTTTTGCCTTAACTCCTCCTAACTCTGCATATCTGTAAGTTTGCTTTACTGCTCCCTAACTCTGCAGGAGCTGCAGTTCACATTGTTTCCTTTGTCTCTATGCTAAATATATCTCCTATCTAGTGTTTTACCTTACAACACCCTTCCCTTTGTAGTTACATATCAGAAAGAAGGCCCCAGAGCCACCTGACTGCCAGAGTCAATTGCTGGGTTACAGATGCCAGGCTATGACTATCTTTGAAACAATGCAAGAGGAAGAAATCAAGATCCTATTATCACCTTGACTCCTGACTGTGAGCCCTTGCCTGTGGCTCAGATGGTAAAGAATCCACAGGTTTGATCCTTGGGTCAGGAAGATCCCCTGGAGAAAGGAATGACAACCTACTCCAGCATTCTTAAAGCCACCTTTCTACTTCCTCCAAATTCTGTCTCTGTCCTTTTTATTTGGCTTCAGTGGGCAGAGAAAGCCAAGAATTTGGCCAGCAAAAGTGTAATCACAGCAGGAGCTGTCACTGCTGAACCATTCAGTAAACTTCCCTATGCAGAAATGGGGAGAAAGAGGTTTAAACAAAACTGGCTGGTTTTTTTTCTTCTTGCCTACCAGATGTGAAAGTGATTGACTTCAAATGACAAATACAGCACATGGCCTGATTATGGCTGGAGAGTAAGAGGATAACCTGAAAAGAAAGCTTGGAATTGTTGCACAAGTTGGGAGTTTCTTCTCTGGCAAGTAAAATTGTATGTACTGCTCTCTCTTTTCTTGTACTATAGAAATATCTAGCAAAGTGGGAGCAAGAGTCAATAATTGGAAAAAATAAACAATTGCAGAAAACACTGGTATACTCATTCCAGTTTATATTATGGCACCCAATCTCTCAAAATAACACCCTAATGAATTAATTTCACATTAGTAGTAATAAGAACATGATAGACCATGGATACTTACGATAAGACATGAAATCTGCCAGGTAACCTACTACATATACGTCAGAAAGGGCTCCCCTGGTGGCTGAGCTGGTAAAGAACCCGTCTGGCAATGCAGGAGCCACAAAAGATGCCACTTTGATCCTTGGGTATGGAAGATCCCCTGGAGTTCAGTTCAGTTCAGTTCAGTTCAGTTCAGTCGCTGAGTCATGTCTGACTCTTTGTGATCCCATGAACCACAACATGCCAGGCCACCCTGTCCATCACCAACTCCCAGAGTCCACCCAAACTCATGTCCATCGAGTTGGTGATGCCATCCAACCATCTCATCATCTGTCAGCCACTTCTCCTCCTGCCCTCAATCTTTCCCAGCATCAGGGTCTTTTCAAATGAGT
Source organism: Bos javanicus (assembly GCF_032452875.1). NCBI lineage: Eukaryota > Metazoa > Chordata > Mammalia > Artiodactyla > Bovidae > Bos > Bos javanicus. Next base: position 24,854,143 of record NC_083877.1, on the reverse strand, counting down.
CAGCTCTTCTCATCAGGTGCCCAAAGTATTGGAGTTTCAGCTTCAACATCAGTCCTTCCAGTGAACACCTAGGACTGGTTTCCTTTAGGATGGACTGGCTGGATCTTCCTTGCAGTCCAAGGGACACTCAAGAGTCTTCTCCAACACCACAGTTCAAAAGCATCAATTCTTCGGCACTCAGCTTTCTTTATAGTCCAACTCTCACATCCATACATGACCACTGGAAAAACCATAGCCTTGACTAGACAGATGTTTGTTGGCAAAGTAATGTCTCTGCTTTTGAATATGCTATCTAGGTTGGTCATAACTTTCCTTCCAAGGAGTAAGCATCTTTTAATTTCATGGCTGCAGTCACCATCTGCAGTGATTTTGGAGCCCAGAAAAATAAAGTCAGCCACTGTTTCCACTGTTTCCCCATCTATTTGCCATCAAGTGATGGGATCAGATGCTGTGATCTTAGTTTTCTGAGTGTTGAGCTTTAAGCCAACTTTTTTACTCTCCTCTTTCACTTTCATCAAGAGGCTTTTTAGTTCCTTTTCACTTTCTGCCATAAGGGTGGTGTCATCTGCATATGTAAGGTTATTGATATTTCTCCTGGCAATCTTGATTCCAGCATGTGCTTCCTCCAGTCCATTGTTTCTCATGATGTACTCTGCATATATAAGTTAAATAAGCAGGGTGACAATATACCCTGGAGTAGGGAATAGCAACCTGCTGCAATATTCTTGCTGGAAAATCCTATGAACAGAAGAGACTGGCAGGCCATAGTCCATAGGTTGCAAACAGTCGGTCACGAATGAGCACACATGCACTCATACATATCTCAGAAAAACATTGAACTTTATCTCATGGATAGATTATTCTGCAATTTCAGATTCTGTCTCCCAACCCCACCCCCAAGATTTTGCTCATTGCTGCAGCTGACTGAATATTTAAGTTAGGGAAGGTATTATGTTGGGTGATTTGAATGTTTGTTCCTACTTAATTCTTATTGGAACACTTCAAGGTTGGATCAATTCACCTTTAGGGAGGCAATGTTACAAAGTGCTTGAGACCGAAGACTTGGTTTGTATTTCTAGATCTACCACTCATTAGTTGAGTATCTTGGGAAAATGACTTAATAGTTTTTTGCTTTAGTTTTCTCATATCTACAATGTTAGATATTGATAGAATATCAATATTGATAGGATATTGATAGAATCTACCATGCAGAGTTCTCATGAGAAGTGAATGAGATAATAAGTGCTAGTGCTCAGTCCAGTGTTCAGCAGAAAGATACTGACTACTTACAAGAAAGGAAATTGAACTGGAAGGGGGTCCAATATTTTTCCTGGTGTTCATAGTAAGTATCAGAGTGGAGCCTCCCGTCCATATCCTACTTAGAGCAGATGTCCTTCCTCACCCCAAGAGTAACTCTGTCTCAATACAGTATTGTATTGTGTTTATAGTACTTATTACTCTTTAAAATAATTTTTTCTCAAAAAAAATTCATTTAATTTTTCTCTCTTCCTACTGAACTGTAGGCATTTAATCTCTCTTTACTACAACATCCTCCAGACCTGAACCATGCTTGGCACACAAGAGACCAAACACACACACACACACACACAAATAATATGAAACTCAGCAGGATTCTATAGGGTCTTTCTGAAACAGGCTCCCAATACCCACCCTCTATTGCTTCTTGTGCATAGAAAACCATTAGCCTCTTGAGCTTTCCCTGAATTTCAAAGAATAAACTTAATCAGAAAAAAATGCAGAAGGAGAGGAAAACAGTCAAGCAAGACAAAATAATAATAGTTCCGCCATTAAGGAAAGCTAAGAAGGACTTTTTGTTTCTTTCCATTTAAAAGTTTTAAATTTTTTAATCGAAATTTTATATAAAAAAATTCTAACCTAAGTGCTTTTCCTCCCATGGGTTGCAATCCTAATCTCTCTCAAGTTGAATAACAGCAGTCCACAATGAGGAAACTGATTTCTGAAAGTTCTCAGAAATTTTCAGTTTCTCTTTTGCTGAAAGAGTGGGGTCAGTTCTCTTTGCATGTGACTTTATGGGGGATGTCTGATCAAGCTTCTTCTTTGGCTAAAGTTTTTCCACAGATAAGGGCAGGCTGAGGACACGGGAGGCAAGGACCATAGAGCCCAGCTCCATTTCAGTATATTTAAATGAATCTTCAACTTTCTGGATCTCATAAAACATCCTGCTTTTACACTTGTAATTCACCTTCCCTCCCATAATAATAAAACAGGTATTTCTTTTACTTTGAAATAGTACCTCTTTGCCTAAACACTTCACTGACACCATTCTTTCTGGTTTCTATGGCCACTGATCATCCAAATTCTATGGTCTGATCTTTTAGGACTCATTTAAAAAATTCAAGCTTTCTCATCTTAGAAAAAAATATTTCATATTCCTCCAAACCCCATACATGCCTCTCCTGCAACCAATCTATCTTTTACTCCCTGGCTATTGTTTAAAAGCCCTAATCGCGTAACTGCTTACACTCTGTTACCTCTTTTTCCTCCGTACACTTCTGGTTTTTTCCCACATATTTTCTAAAATCTGTTTTCTTAAAAATCACCAATGATCTCTTTATTGTTAAATCTAAAAGGCGTTTTTAACCTCCTTCATCTAGACAAGTATTTCTCAAATTTTAATGTGCACAGGAATATTATTAAAATGCAGGTTCTGACTTAGGAATTTTGGGTTAGGCCTGAGATTCTGAAGTCAGAGTAGCTCCCTGGTGATGCGAATGCTACCAACCTACAGACCACATTCGAGCAGCCACTCTCTGCAGTGCTTGCCACTCTTTCTGGGGACCTTTGTGTTCCTAGCACACAGTACCCCAACCTTAAACTTTAACTTCTGGAAGATCCTTTGCAAGATCTCCTATTCTTCTTTACCCATCCCACATCAAGAGCATTCCTGCTGCTTAGGCCCTCTTTTCCTCTCAATCTGTATACTATTCTTTGAAAATTTCATCTGCTCATATTGCTTCAATTATCATGCAAACAGTCTTAGTGGAGTGCACATAAGACTGGTCTCTGGAGATAGATCTAGATTCTAATCACTACCCTGTCACTTAAAAATACTGCAATCCTGTGTAATTTAAATTCTTTGAAGCTAGGTTTACCATCTGTAAAAGGGAGGGTAAAAATGAGTAACCCAAGACATTGTTGTATTAAATGAGATATTTCTTATAAAGCTCAGACAGTAAAGAATCTGCCTACAATGCGGGAGACCTGGGTTCAATCCCTGGGTCAGGAACATACCTTGGAGAAGGGAATGGTAACCCACTCCAGTATTCTTGCTTGGAGAATCCCATGGATAGAGAAGCCTGGCAGGCTACAGGTCATGGGGTCACAAAGAGTCAAACACCACTGAGCAACTAACATTTTTAGTATTTCATTTTAAAATAAAGCTTAAACTTCAGTGCCCCTTACTTAAACATGTCATTTCCAAGATGCATAGGGCCCTAGCCATATTTTATAAATGTTTCAAAAAATAAATATCTTAACAAGTTAAGATCCTTGCCAGTTAAACCCCAACGTCCACTCTACTATAATTCTAGTCTGTCAGGTGGTGATGGAGTGAGCCACAGGCTTATTTAGCATCTGCAAGAGTGAATTTGAATTAAGAATGCATATAATTTTGACCTAGTGGAATTTATTTATGCAGCTCACAGTCACTTCAGGATATAAATGCTTGTCATCAAGATCTCACAGGCTAAGCATCAGAGACAGATTTCAAACAAAAATCTGTTTGACGCTAGTGCTAATTACCTTCATTACGCTGTACTGCTGTTCCTTTGGTAATGATTCATTAACAAGTCTTTGTTTCCAAAAGGCGTGATAGTCTATTGCCAGAACTTTTAGTGTTTTAAGAGCAGGTAACACCTCCCTGACTGGTTCCAATATGTTTTTATAGTTTCCTTGCACGCTGTTGCATTCCACTCTGTGGAATATCTGTGCATTCCACTCTCTCCATTGGAAGATGAGTTTGCTTATGTTCTTCCTTTGGTATGAAAATGGCCTCGTCTGATCATATTTATTATTGTTCATATTAACTTCTTACTGACTGGTCACAATGTTTTACATTTATGAGAATAAAGTGAAACTCATAGCATGCCAGTCCAATGAGGGCATTAACAACTACGGTAGATAGATGATACCAAGGTTCTCCAGGTAGTGCAGTGGTGAAGGATCTGTCTGCTGATGCAAGAGATATGGGTTTGATCCCAGGATTGGGAACATCCCTTGGAGGAGGTAATGGCAACCCACTCCAGTATTCTTGCCTGGAAAATTCCATGGACAGAGAAGCTTGGTGGGCTACAGTCCATAGGGTTGCAAAGAGTCTGAGGGACTGAGCACACACACACACACATAAAAGAAATTTGCAGGTGTAATTAAAGTCTCTAATCAGTATGACCTTGAATGAATCAAAAGGAGATTATCCTAGGTGGGCCTAATCTAATCAAGTGAGCTCTTTAAAAAAGAGCTTAAACTTTTCCTGCGATCAGAGACATCCTCCTTGTCTTGAGGAAACAAGTTGCCATGAGTGCTACAGCCACAAGGAAATGAATTCTACCAGCAACCACTGAGTCTGGAAGAGGACCCCATGCCCCAGACAGTCTTAGTTGCCTCCTTGACGGCAACCTTGTGAGTTCAGCTTAACTGTGTGCTGATTTCTGACTTACAGAACCTGTGATATAAACAGATGTTGTTCCATCACAAAAGTTCTTGATAATTTGTCACTCATAAATAGGAAACTAACATAGAAAACAAACTCATTAATTGGTGTGATCAGTTGATAGTATTTAGGATTTGTTATGACATAAGAAAATGTGGAATGTAATGAAATCTTGTAGCACATAGTACTGTGATAGACAGTTTCCAAATTTTGACCATAATCCTATAAATTTTCATCCATTTTCAAAATGCACTTTGAATTTTTTAAGAAAGTAAATTTCAATCAATAATTATCTTTTCTCTGTATTAAAGTTTTTACAAATTTATTGTCATATGAAGAAAAGCGTAAAAAGTATGAAGACAAAAAGCATAGAAACAAAAAGTATTATAGCAGTGTGTCATGGAAATAAGTACTAAAATATGACTCAATTTTCTAGATTTATGCTGTCTGTGGAATTTGCTTTCTAAAATTTATAATTCACTATGATTTTATTTCTCATTCTAAGCATTATTTTGTATTTAATTTTTATCCATAATTTTGTGCTGCTATAGAAAGTGCAATTTTGTAAGTTTCAGAGCCTACAAAACATAAATTCTGCTGTGTACAGAATTATAATACTTTAAAATTCAACCATACAAAGCCAGCAAGGGGGTGAACAAAAATTGTGAATCTCTCTTTATTTCTCTATCTGACCCCTGGAGGGCACTGTTGTGAAAATTGGGAAAGATCAGAATAAGCTCAAAAAAACTTCCTTCCTTCCAATTTAAAGAGATATCCTGACACCATTTTTTACACAATGACATGTAAAGCATCTCAGACACTAGAGACAGGAAGTTTTAAGACAGCCTCTCTTCCTAGCTCCCTCTACGGTCTCCATCAGAAGAAGAAATCGATATCACCTGTCATTCCTCCTCAACCGCAGAGCAACTTGGATTCAAGTCCCCCAGTCATGAGACTTCTGTCTGTGGGGAATCACCCAGAAAGCAGCTCACTGCCTCTTCACTGCTCCACCATGACCTTGGTGTTCACCTTGATGCTTGAGGCACTCCTGCTGCTGAGTGAGTACTGTTCCATTTTACTCTCTTGTCCACACACAGAACATTGTTCTGGTTTGACTTTGAATAGACTTTTGTTTAGCTGAGCTCACTGGTTCAGTACTAATGTTTCAGGAGCCCAGTCAGTGACCAGCCGGATGGCCACATCACTGTCTATGAAGGAGCCCCTCTGGAGCTGAGGTGCAACTATTCATTTTCTCTTCAATCTAATCTCTACTGGTATGTGCAGTACCCCAACCAAGGACTCCAGCTTCTCCTGAAGTACATGTCTGGAAACAATCTTGTTTCAGGCATCAAAGGTTTTGCATTTGAATTTAGGAAGAGTGAAACTTCCTTTCACCTGAGGAAAAAGCCCACTGAAGTAATTTGACCAAGTACTTGTATGCTCTGAGTGACATGGTGACTAGGACTGTAGGGAGAGCTATCTGCAAACCCCTGAGATGTGGTAGCTTAAAGGACTTACAGTTTCAGCCTGTGTTACTTTCAGGAAGTTGGCATGTTCTGTGAAGGCAAATAGTACAGAGAATATAGAGTATTGCAAACCTTTCATTCCTATGGGCATCTTAGATTTTTTCTTTTCTTTTTCAATTTGCAAATAAAGGATTTGTTTTCTCAAGTTCAGTGTTCTCAGTGGAGTTGACTGTTAGGTGGGGCTTCCTGTCACAGAGTGTCACCTGAGCGGGGTTTGTTGGATGAGCTGATTGGTTGCAGGAGCAGGAACATTTCCAGACAAGAAGTGACACACCACTTATGGGTTTAGCTGTGTATTTTAAGGTGAAAACTTCTCAGCAGCCAGTCAAGGCATCATGAAGAGGCTAGTGGGCACTGTGCTGGGGCTTTTGTTTGCCGGGGTTTGCTGTGAGTTGGGGCTGCCCTGCAGGGGACTCTGAAGAAATGAGCAGCTGCTGTACTGTTGAGGGAGGGAGTAGAAAGAGTTGACAAGTCCTGCACACTTCCTATCCTTCTCAACATCAATGGGAGCTGGAGGGACACGTTCAGGGTTTTTTCAGAGTTACAGTGAGCCTCACCTGTGGCTGTCTGTCTCTTTCTCATCAGGTGTGATAGGGGTGGATGTGGAGCAGAGTCCCGCAGCCCTGACTGCACAGGAGGGAGCCAGCTCTACACTGTGGTGTAATTTCTCCACCTCGTCAGACAGTGTGCGGTGGTATCTTCAGAAGCCCGGGGGCCGCCTCATCCACCTCATTTACATTCCTTCAGGAACAAGGAAGGAAGGAAGATTAAATGCCACGACAGTCCTTAAAGAACGCCGCAGCTCACTGCACGTTTCCTCTTTGCGGACCACAGACTCAGGCACTTACTTCTGTGCTGTGCAGCACTGCGCTCCCCAGGCACCTGCAGCCTGTACACAAACCCTCTGCGGGGCTCAGCCCCTCCTCCAGCCACAGTCACACCGGGAGGCCACCACAGGGCATTTGCAGTGCTTCTTATTGGCCTTACAGATTTGAGACTTTGGTCTTTATCTTCCTTTCAATCTGTATTTTCTTCTGCGCTAGAGTCTCAAACTTGTAGCTAGGAGAGGTCTATTAAAAGATAAGAAAGTGAAAGTGAAAGGCACTCAGTCGGGTCCAACTCTTTGCGACCCCATGGACTATAGCGCCCATGGAGTTCTCCAGGTCAGAATACTGAAGTGGGTAGCCTTTCCCTTTTCCAGGGCATCTTTTTAACCAGCTGAACCACAAGGGAAGCCCAAGATACTGTAGTGGGTAGCCTATCCCTTGGAACTGGGGTCTCCTGCATTACAGGCGGATTCTTTACCAACTGACCTATGAGGGAAGCCCTATCAAAATAAATATTTAGCTACAATATGCTCTACTTCAAAATGAGAAGAAGTGAAAGGAACTAAAGAAGAGAAAAGTGACTCCAAGAAGATGTTATTCAGCTAAGTTGGCTGTCCCAAGAATGTCCATCCAAACCTACCTCACCATGATGGGTCCCAACAGACAATTGCAGATACATCTCATCCTACTACTGCTGCTGCTAAGTCGCTTCAGTCGTGTCCGACTCTGTGCGACCCCAGAGACGGCAGCCCACCGGGCTCCCTCGTCCCTGGGATTCTCCAGGCAAGAACACTGGAGTGAGTTGCTATTTCCTTCTCCAATGCATTAAAGTGAAAATTGAAAGTGCAGTTGCTCAGTTGTGTCCAACTCCTAGTGACACAGCAAACAAAAAGTACATATATGCTCAGTGGTTAATATGAACTTGGTTGTTTAACTAAAACAAATTTATCCTCTTTCAATTCTGGATGCACAAGTCTGAAATCAGTTTCACTGGCTACAGTTAAGGTATTGGCAGGGTTGATTCCTTTCCTTACTGCACATTACATAATTTTATTTATTTTGTAAGTATGGAAAAATACACATAATTTTTGTACCTCTTAATCCGCTTCACCTATTTCACTCCTACACTCACCTCTTTCCCCTCTAGTAACCAGTAGTTTATTCCCTATATCTATGAGTCTGTTTCTGTTCTGTTAGTTTTGCATTTTAGAATCCATATATAAGTGAAAACACACAGTATTTGTCTTTCTCTGTCTGACTTATTTTGCTAAGTATAATACCCTCCAGGTTTTCCATGTTGTCTCATATGATGAGATTTTATCCTTTTTATGATTAAGTAATATTTCATTGTGTGTTTATATATATACACATATTCTCTATCTATTCATATGGATGAATACTGATTGCTTCCATATCTTGGTTATTAGAAATAATGCTTCTGTGAATATTAGGGGGCATATATATTTTCAAATTAGTGTTCTTGTTTTCTTCTGACAGACATCCAGGAATGGAATTGCTAAATGATATAGTATTTATATTTTTAATTTTTGAAGAAATTTTATGCTGTTTTAAATAGTGGCTGCACCAGTTTACTTTCCCAGCAAGGGTGCCAAAGTGTCCCTTTTTTTCACATCCTCAGCAACACTCATTACTTCTTGGCTTTTTGATGATAGTTTTCTGATTGGGGTGAGGTGAAATCTCATTGGGTTTTGATTTTCATTTACCTGATGATTAGAGATGTTGAATGTCTTTTCATGTGTCTGTTGCCCAGCTGTATGTATCTTTGAAAAAATGTCTATTTAGGTCCTCTGCCTTTTAAAAAATCAGATTATTTATGGTTTTTATATTGCATATAAATTTCTTTATATATTTTGGACATTAACCCCTTATTGACTAATTATTTGCAAGTATCTTGTTTGATAGGCTGTCTTTTTGCATTTTAATAGTTTTATTCCAATTTGAATGTCTTCTATTTCTTTTTCCTATATGACTGCTGTGACAAGGACTGCAAGTACTATGTTAAATGGAAATGGTGAGAGTAGGTATCCTTGTCTTGTTCCTCATCTTGGAGAAAAGCTTTCAGTTTTTACCATCAGATATGATATTAATGGTGTGTTTGTTGTAAATGGCCTGTATTATTTTGAGATGTGTTCCCATTATACCAAGTTTATTGACTTTTAAGCATGAATGGATGCTGAATTTTGTCAAATACTTTTTCTTTGTCTGTTGAGATAATTATATAAGTTTTTATCCTTCATGCTATTAATGTATATCATGTTGATTGATTTGCAAATATTGAACCATCCTTGTACACCTAGACTATATCCCACTTGGCCATGATATATGATTCTTTCATAAATTGTTGAATTAAGTTTCCTAACTTAATTCAGTTCTAAAGGAAGTTAGTCTTGAATATTCATTGGAAGGACTAATGCTGAAGCTGAAACTCCAATACTTGGGCCACCTGATGCAAAGAACTGATTCATTGATAAAGACCCTGATGCTGGGAAAGATTGAGGGCAGGAAGAGAAGGGACAACAGAGGATGAGATCATTGGATGGCATCACTGACTTTATGGACATGAGTTTGAGCAAGCTCCAGAAGCTGGTGATGGACAGGGAAGCCTGGCGTGCTTCAGTCCATGGGGTCATAAAGAGTTGGGCATGACTGAGCAGCTGAACTGACTGAATTGAAGTTTGCTAATATTTTGTTGAGGATTTTTTTTTATTGATGTTCATTCAAGAAACCGACTTTTTTTGGTAGTTTTATTGTCTGGTTTTGGCATCAGGGTAATGAAGGCTTCATTGAATGAATTTGGTAATATTTCATCACCTTCAATTTTATGGAAAAATTTGAGAAGGATGGGACTTAACTTTTCTTTAAATGTTTGGAGAATTACCCTGTGAAGCCATGGAGTCCTCTACATCAGGAATCAACAAAATATGGCCCATGAACCAGTCCATTCAGCCATTTACTTTGTAAATAAATTTTGTTGGAACATAAGAAAGCTTATTTATTTATGTATTATCAATAACTTATTTCATGAAACAATGGCAAAGTTCAGTAGTTGCAACAGAATGAATGGCCTACAAAGACAAAAATATTTACTGTTCTACCCTTTATTGAAGAAGTCTGTAATCCCCTCTTCTACATCATTAGTCATCATGGAAATGCAAGTTAATGCCACAGTGAGATCTCTATACACCCGTTAATGGCAACCCACTCCAGTATTCTTGCCTAGAGAATCCCATGGACAGAGAAGCCTAGTAGGCTGCTGTCCATGGGGTTGCACAGAGTCGAACACAACTGAAGCGAATTAGCATGCATGGCATTGGAGAAGGAAATGGCAACCCACTCCAGTATTCTTGCCTGGAGAATCCCAGGGACAGGGGAGCCTGGTGGGCTGCTGTCTATGGAGTCACACAGAGTTGGACATGACTGAAGCAACTTAGCAGCAGCAGCAGCAGCATACACCCATTATTTTGGCTAAAAATAAAAAGACAACTATATCAAGTATTGTTAATGATACAGAATAATTGTGAGATTTAGAATCTATTTAGAGTCATATTCTCTTCAGTGTGCAGCAATCTCCTCGATCTGATGTTGATATTATGGGAGGAGAGACAGCTCCATGCAATGACTCGGCTTGAGGGCCAGTTTCTGCCTTTGAAGGGATCCCAGGACAGGTGAGGCCCTATCATGAGTATTTCGAGAGCCCTGCCTCCTCCTGGTGTGTCCAGCACCCAGACCAAGGCTTCCAGACCCTCATGAGTCATGCCTCCATATGGAACAGAGAAGGTTTCACAGGGGACCTCAACAAGGGCAGAGATTTACTATTTGAAGAAATCCTTGACACAAGAAAAAGACTTGGCCACATATTTCAGTGTTCTGATAGATGCTCTAAAATATATATATTATCAAAAATAGTTAAAGAAGAAATAGAAAAGCTAAATAAGTATATAATCATTAAAGTAATTTGACAATTAGAAACATAAATTTATAGAGAATTCCTAATACATGGGAAGTTTTTAACCTGCAAGCGTGCCCCACTACATAATTAAAAATTGAAAGCATAGTAGGATGCATAGTAAACCATATAACCAGAAAACATCAGAAATTAAGTTTATATAGGGGGCTTCTACAAATAAATAAGAAACACATTCAAAATGAAAAGAGATAATAAAGATAATTTACATAAAGGCAATTTAAAGAAGAGGAAATAGACATGTGAACATATAAAACATCAACTTCTGCAGTAATCAGAAGAAATTAAATTAAAGCAAATTACTATCTCATTTCTGTCAGATAACCAGAAATGTGAAAATATGATAGCATTAAGTTTTGACCCAAATACAGGGAGAAGACTATTAAATTTCTCCAGATGGAGAAAAGCAACCACATAAAGAACATTTATTTAACAACTTCAAAGAAAAATTGCCTGAACTATTTAATAAAGAAGAAAATGTATATATTTAAAAGTCAAGCAATTCCAATTCCTGTTATCTACATTCAAGTAATTCCAACATTTGAACAAGGAGGTATTTACAAGGATAGTCACACCAATCCTGTAAGCAGAATGAACAAATAATGAATTACATATGAAGTTGAAATACATGAACCATTACAAGAAAAGAAACAGTTCTCTATATTATTTTCTTAGATAAATCTTACAAAAATAAAATGCTGTAGGAAACAGCCTTCCAGGGAGATGGTCCTGTTTCCAGTCAGGATGTTGGTCAGCATCTTGGGGAAGATGACTGAGGTGAACCAGATCTCTAGGACAGCAAAGTTGCGGAGGAAGTAGTACATGGGCCTGTGGAGGCGCCTGTCCATGAGGGTGAGGACCACGATGAGGAGGTTCCCCAGTAGAGTGAGCAAGTAGGTCAGGAGGAGCCCCAGGAAGAGGAGCATCTGCAGCTCACAGGCCTCTGAGAGCCCCAGCAGAATGAACTCGGTCACAGTGGTGTGGTTCCCCATGGCTCCTCTGGCCTCTTTTCCTACAGTGTTTCCTCTATTTCTTCCTGGGCACCACAGAGTTCTTCCTACTGGCCGTGATGTCCTTTGACAGGTATGTGGCCATATGTAACCCCTTGTGTTATGTCACCATCATGAGCAAAAGGGTCTGTGTCCAGCTAGTTCTTTCTTTATGGATCACAGGGTTCCTTCTCAACATCATTCCAGGTTTCCTCACAATTCAGCAGCCACTCTGTGGTCCCAATATTACTGATCATTTCTTCTGTGACAACTTTCCACTCCTGGAACTCATTGTGCAGACACAAGTCTGATGGAAATTCTAAGTTTCATCCTGGCCAATGTCAGCCTCCTGGGCACTCTGTCCGTGACGGCTACCTGCTATGGCCACATCCTCCACACCATCCTGCGCCTCCCTGCAGCCAAGAAGAGGCAGAAAGCCTTCTCAACCTGTTCCTCCCACATCACTGCTGTCTCTCTCGTCTATGGCAGCTGCATCTTTATATATGTCCGGTCGGGCAAGGGCAGCCAGGGGGAGGACAGGAACAAGGTGGTGGCCTTGCTCAACACTGTGGTGACCCCAGTGCTCAATCTCTTCATCTACACCCTCAGGAACAAACAGGTGAAGCAGGTGTTTAGGGAGCAGGTGAACAAGCTCTTCTAATAAACCTGTGGATCCAAGAGGTTGCACATAAGATCCCCAGTCAAGCTAAGGGAACATCAGGCCTCTGCAACAGATGGAGGCTTTCTCATCCACAAAAAGCTTGATGACATGTTTCTGGGGCGCCAGTCTCTGTGCAACTCAGCATCAACTCATTAGCTCTGTGTCCCCTCAAGGCAATTGTAGTAATTATCATATTTGTATATTTTGCTTCATTCCATCTATATGCCTGGCTTCCCAGCAGAATACAAATTCTTTGATGAGAGGTACTGGCTCTGTAATTCACCATAAGCCTCAAAAACCAATCTGTTGTGATAGACCATATAAATACTCAGAAAGTAAAAAAAAAAAAAAATAAATAAAAAAAATAAAATACTGAGTATAAAAAGCATCAGAATGATATATGCTGCATGATACTATTTATGAGAAATTTCAGAATATAATCACAATATAATATATTGTTTTGTGATACATAGCTATAACAGTAAAATTGAAAAGACATACATGGAATCTTCCCAATAGTAGTTATTACTTTAAAAATAGGAATAGTACTAGGAGTTACTCTTTAGTTTTGTCTGTAACGTTTGGAGAGAGCTATTGAAAATATAGCAAAATTAAATATCTGTTTACCATCATTGCCAGGGAAAAATGTGTCTGCACATAATTCTGTATACTGTTCCATGTAAGAATTATTTAGTATTTTTTTAAAAAATTAAAAAAATTGGATGGTAGCAACCACAGCTTTTACTAGTCCAATCAATTCATAGAAGGAATGACATAACTCCTGTTACCTATAACTTTGACAGATGTACTTTTTTTTTTTAATTTTTAAAACTTTACAATATTGTATTAGTTTTGCCAAATATCAAAATGAATCCGCCACAGGTATACCCGCGTTCCCCATCCTGAACCCTCCTCCCTCCTCTACCCTCTCTCTGGGTCGTCCCAGTGCACCAGCCCCAAGCATCCAGTACCGTGCATCGAACATGGACTGGTGACTCATTTCATACATGGTATTATACATGTTTCAATGCTATTCTCCCAAATCTCCCCACCCTCTCCCTCTCCCACAGAGTCCATAAAACTGATCTATACATCGGTATCTCTTTTGGTGTCTTGTTACCATCTTTCTAAATTCCATATATATGCGTTAGTATACTGTATTGGTGTTTTTCTTTCTGGCTTACTTTGTATAATAGGTTCCAGTTTCATCCATCTCATTAGAACTGATTCAAATGTATTCATTTTAATGGCTGAGTAATACTCCATTGTGTGTATGTAGCACAGCTTTCTTATCCATTCATCTGCGGATGGGCATCTAGGTTGCTTCCATGTCCTGGCTATTATAAACAGTGCTGTGATGAACATTGGGGTACACGTGTCTCTTTCCCTTCTGGTCTCCTCCGTGTGTATGCCCAGCAGTGGGATTGCTGGATCATAAGGCAGTTCTATTTCCAGTTTTTTAAGGAATCTCCACACTGTTCTCCATAGTGGCTATACTAGTTTGCATTCCCACCAACAGTGTAAGAGAGTTCCCTTTTCTCCACACCCTCTCCAGCATTTATTGCTTGTAGACTTTTGGATCACAGCCGTTCTGACTGGTGTGAAATGGTACCTCATAGTGGTTTTGATTTGCATTTCTCTGATAATGAGTGATGTTGAGCATCTTTTCATGTGTTTGTTAGCCATCTGTATGTCTTCTTTGGAGAAATGTCTATTTAGTTCTTTGGCCCATTTTTTGATTGGGTCATTTATTTTTCTGGAGTTGAGCTGTAGGAGTTGCTTGTATATTTTTGAGATTAGTTGTTTGTCAGTTGCTTCATTTGCTATTATTTTCTCCCATTCTGAAGGCTGCCTTTTCACCTTGCTAATAGTTTCCTTAGTTGTGCAGAAGCTTTTAAGTTTAATTAGGTCCCATTTGTTTATTTTTGCTTTTATTTCCAATATTCTGGGAGGTGGGTCATAGAGGATCCTGCTGTGATGTATGTCGGAGAGTGTTTTGCCTATGTTCTCCTCTAGGAGTTTTATAGTTTCTGGTCTTATGTTGAGATCTTTAATCCATTTTGAGTTTAGTTTTGTGTATGGTGTTAGAAAGTGTTCTAGTTTCATTCTTTTACAAGTGGTTGACCAGTTTTCCCAGCACCACTTGTTAAAGAGATTGTCTTTAATCCATTGTATATTCTTGCCTCCTTTGTCAAAGATAAGGTGTCCATATGTGCGTGGATTTATCTCTGGGCTTTCTATTTTGTTCTATTGATCAATATTTCTGTCTTTGTGCCAGTACCATACTGTCTTGATAACTGTGGCTTTGTAATAGAGCCTGAAGTCAGGTAGGTTGATTCCTCCAGTTCCATGCTTCTTTCTCAAGATAGCTTTGGCTATTCGAGGTTTTTTGTATTTCCATACAAATTGTGAAATTATTTGTTCTAGCTCTGTGAAGAATACCGTTGGTAGCTTGATAGGGATTGCATTGAATCTATAAATTGCTTTGGGTAGTATACTCATTTTCACTATATTGATTCTTCCAATCCATGAACATGGTATATTTCTCCATTATTAGTGTCCTCTTTGATTTCCTGCACCAGTGTTTTATAGTTTTCTATATATAGGTCTTTAGTTTCTTTAGGTAGATATATTCCTAAGTATTTTATTCTTTCCATTGCAATGGTGAATGGAATTGTTTCCTTAATTTCTATTTCAGTTTTCTCATTATTAGTGTATAGGACTGCAAGGGATTTCTGTGTGTTGATTTTATATCCTGCAACTTTACTATAATCATTGATTAGTTCTAGTAATTTTCTGGTGGAGTCTTTAGGGTTTTCTATGTAAAGGATCATGTCATCTGCAAACAGTGAGAGTTTTACTTCTTCTTTTCCAATTTGGATTCCTTTTATTTCTTTTTCTGCTCTGATTGCTGTGGCCAAAACTTCCAAAACTATGTTGAATAGTAATGGTGAAAGTGGGCACCCTTGTCTTGTTCTTGACTTCAGAGGAAATGCTTTCAATTTTTCACCATTGAGGATAATGTTTGCTGTGGGTTTGTCATATATAGCTTTTATTATGTTGAGGTATGTTCCTTCTATTCCTACTTCTGGAGAGTTCTTATCCTAAATGGATGTTGAATTTTGTCAAAGGCTTTCTCTGCGTCTATTGAGATAATCATATGGTTTTTGTTTTTCAGTTTGTTAATGTGGTGTATTACCTTGATTGATTTGCAGATATTGAAGAATCCTTGCATCCCTGGGATAAAGCCCACTTGGTCATGGTTTATGATCTTTTTAATGTGTTGTTGGATTCTGATTGCTAGAATTTTGGTAAGGATTTTTGCATCTATGTTCATCAGTGATATTGGCCTGTAGTTTTCTTTTTTGGTGGCATCTTTGTCAGGTTTTGGTATTAGGGTGATGGTGGCCTCATAGAATGAGTTTGGAAGTTTACCTTCCTCTGTAATTTTCTGTAAGAGTTTGAGCAGGATAGGTGTTAGCTCTTCTCTAAATTTTTGGTAGAATTCAGCTGTGAAGCCGTCTGGACCGGGGCTTTTGTTTGCTGGAAGATTTGTGATTACAGTTTCAATTTCCGTGCTTGTGATGGGTCTGTTAAGATTTTCTATTTCTTCCTGGTCCAGTTTTGGAAAGTTGTACTTTTCTAAGAATTTGTCCATTTCTTCCACGTTGTCCATTTTATTGGCATATAATTGTTGATAGTAGTCTCTTATGATCCTTTGTATTTCTGTGTTGTCTGTTGTGATCTCTCCATTTTCATTTCTAATTTTATTGACTTGATTTTTCTCCCTTTGTTTCTTGATGAGTCTGGCTAATGGTTTGTCAATTTTATTTATCCTTTCAAAGAACCAGCTTTTGGCTTTGTTGATTTTTGCTATGGTCTCTTTTGTTTCTTTTGCATTTATTTCTGCCATAATTTTTAAGATTTCTTTCCTTCGACTAGCCCTGGGGTTCTTCATTTCTTCCTTTTCTAGTTGCTTTAGGTGTAGGGTTAGGTTATTTATTTGACTTTTTTCTTGTTTCTTGAGGTATGCCTGTATTGCTATGAACTTTCCCCTTAGGACTGCTTTTACAGTGTCCCACAGGTTTTGAGTTGTTGCGTTTTCATTTTCATTAGTTTCTATGCAAATTTTGATTTCTTTTTTGATTTCTTCTGTGATTTGTTGGTTATTCAGCAGCGTGTTGTTCATCCTCCATATGTTGGAGTTTTTAATAGTTTTTCTCCTGTAATTGAGATCTAATCTTACTGCATTGTGGTCAGAAAAGATGCTTGGAATGATTTCTATATTTTTGAATTTACCAAGGCTAGATTTATGGCCCAGGATGTGATCTACCCTGGAGAAGGTTCCATGTGCACTTGAGAAAAAGGTGAAATTCATTGTTTGGGGATGAAATGTCCTATAGATATCAATTAGGTCTAACTGGTCTACTGTATCGTTTAACGTTTGTGTTTCCTTGTTAATTTTCTATTTAGTTGATCTATCCATAGGTGTGAGTAAGGTATTAAAGTCTCCCACTATTATTGTGTTATTGTTAATTTCTCCTTTCATACTTGTTAGCATTTGGCTTACATATTGCGGTGCTCCCGTGTTGGGTGCATATATATTTATAATTGTTTTATCTTATTCTTGGATTGATCCTTTGATCATTATGTAGTGACTATCTTTGTCCCTTTTCACAGCCTTTGTTTTATTTATTTATTTATTTTTAAAGGCTTAAAATGTATTTTAATAAGTTCATGTTGCATTATTCATTTCTCAGAAAAACTTCAAAGGTATTAGGGACAAATCAAACATGGTACACCAATAAAAAATGCACAGCGTAACTACCTAAGATAGGCAAAGCTAAGAGCTACCGTCTGACATTCAGCATACAGCAACCCTGTTCTCAAGATTGTACTAGGCCTATCAAGAAAGCTGTGAATGGCAACATCACAGACACAAAAGGGCCATTTCTGGGTTGTCCTTACCCAAGAAAAAGATGGAGGCAAGTTTAACACAAGATTTTTTTAAAGATACACTAAATGAAAATCTCTAAGAGAAAATGTCTTCCTTGGGACATGAAAGGGTAATATATGGGACATAACAGAACCGTATGTATGTTGTCTGTGACCTCTGTGGACATGTGCCTGAATTCCCACCTGGGAGTGATTGGAACAGTGGGGCCAAGGTCATTGGGGGATGTTTGGTTTTTGTGGTATATGTGGCAGGATCTCTGGGGTGAGACAGTGCACTAAGTCGTGTCCGACTCTTGCGACCCCATGGACTGTAGCCTGCCAGGCTCCTCTGTCTATGGGATTCTCCAGGCAAGAATACTGGAGTGGGTTGCCATTTCCTTCTCCAACAGCCTTTGTTTTAATGTCTATTTTATCTGATATAAGTATTGCTACTCCTGCTTTCTTTTGGTCCCTATTTGCATGGAAAATCTTTTTCAGCCCTTCACTTTCAGTCTGTATGTGTCCTCTGTTTTGAGGTGGGTCTCTTGTAGACAACATATGTAGGGGTCTTATTTTTGTATCCATTCAGCCAGTCTTTGTCTTTTGGTTGGGGCATTCAACCCATTTACGTTTAAGGTAATTACTGATAAGTATGATCCCATTGCCATTTACTTTATTGTTTTGGGTTCGAGTTTATACACTGTTTTTGTGTTTCCTATCTAGAGAATATCCTTTAGTATTTGTTGGAGAGCTGGTTTGGTGGTGCTGAATTCTCTCAGCTTTTGCTTGTCTGTAAAGCTTTTGATTTCTCCTTCATATTTGAATGAGATCCCTGCTGGGTACAACAATCTGGGCTGTAGGTTATTTTCTTTCACCACTTTAAGTATGTCTTGCCATTCCCTCCTGGCTTGAAGAGTTTCTATTGAAAGATCAGCTGTTATCCTAATGGGAATTCCCTTGTGTGTTATTTGTTGTTTTTCCCTTGCTGCTTTTAATATTTGTTCTTTGTGTTTGATCTTTGTTTATTTGATTAATATGTGTCTTGGGGTGTTTTGCCTTGGGTTTATCCTGTTTGGGACTCTCTGGGTTTCTTGGACTTGGGTGATTATTTCCTTCCCCATTTTAGGGAAGTTTTCAACTATTATCTCCTCAAGTATTTTCTCATGGTCTTTCTTTTTGTCTTCTTCTTCTGGGACCCCTATGATTCGAATGCTGTAGCATTTAATATTGTCCTGGAGGTCTCTGAGATTGTCCTCATTTCTTTTAATTCGTTTTTCTTTTTTCCTCTCTGATTCATTTATTTCTACCATTCTATCTTCTAATTCACTAATCCTATCTTCTGCCTCTGTTATTCTACTATTTGTTGCCTCCAGAGTGTTTTTAATTTCATTTATTGCATTATTCATTTAATATTGACTCTCTTTTATTTCTTCTAGGTCCTTGTTAAACCTTTCTTGCATCTTCTCAATCTTTGTCTCCAAGCTATTTATCTGTGATTCCATTTTGATTTCAAGATTTTGGATCAATTTCACTATCATTATTCGGAATTCTTTATCAGGTAGATTCCCAATCTCTTCTTCTTTTGTTTGGTTTGGTGGGCATTTATCCTGTTCCTTTATCTGCTGGGTATTCCTCTGTCTCTTCATCTTGTTTAAATTGCTGAGTTTGGGGTGTCCTTTCTGTATTCAGGCAGTTTGTGGATTCTCTTTATTGTGGCATTTCCTCGCTGTGTGTGGGTTTGTACAGGTGGCTTGTCAAGGTTTCTTGGTTAGGGAAGCTTGTGTCGGTGTTCTGGTGGGTGGAGCTGTATTTCTTCTCTCTGGAGTGCAATGAAATGTCCAGTAATGAGTTATGGGATGTCTATGGTTTTGGGGTGACTTTGGGCTGCCTGTATCTTGGAGCTCAGGGCTGTGTTCCTTGCTGCTGGAGAATTTGCTTGGTATGTCTTGCCCTGAAACTTGTTTTGCCCAGAGAGGTTTACAGCGTTATATGGAGAAGAGAAGAGTGAGGAGGGAGTTAGAGATGACCCGAATGAGATGAGGTGGAATCATAGAGGAGAGAGTGGGCTAGCCAGTAATCTCTTCCTTATGTGTACTCCACAACTGGACTGCTCAGAGTTGTTCACGGAGTTATACAGAGAAGAGAAGAAGGAGGAAGGTGACAGAGGTGGCCAGGAGGATAAAAGGGGGAATGAAAAGGAGGGAGACAGATCCAGCCAGTAATCAGTTCCCTAAGTGTTCTCCACCATCTGGAACACACAGAAATTCACAGAGTTGGGTAGAGTAGAGAGGGGTTAGGGAGGAGACACAGGCGACCTAGTGGAGAAAAAGGAGAATCCAAAGGGAGAGAGAGCAGTTAAGCCAGTAATCTCGCTCCCTAGTAAAAAATGGGTACTGAAGTTTGGGTTCTTAAAGGTACAAAATTGGTAACAAATACATAAAAGCAAAAATTTAAAATCTAGAGTACAGTTTGAAATTTCGAAAATACGATGTTAAAAAAAAGAAGGAAAAGAAAGAGAGAAAAAACGAACAAACAAAATCAAACAAGGTCGCAAAAATTATAAAGAAAATATAGGTACAAAATTGATAACTATTACCAAAAAGCAAAAGTTAAAAATCTAGAGTAGAGTTTGGAATTTCAAAAATACAATGTTAAAAAAAGAAGAAGAAAAAGAAAGAGAGAGAAAAAAAAAAAACAAGAACAAACAAGGTCGCATAAATTATAAAAAAAAAAATACAGGTACAAAATTGATAACAAATACCAAAAAGCATAATTAAAAATATATAATAGAGTTTGGAATTTCAGATATACAATGTTATTTAAAAGAAGAAGAGAAAGAAACAGAGAAAAAGAAAAAAGAAAAAAGGGTCACACAAATTATATAAAAACAAAAACAAAAAAACCTATAGGTACAAAATTGATAACAAATACTAAAAAGCTAAAATTAAAAATCTAGAGTAGAGTTTAGAATTTCAAAAATAAAATGTTAAAGAAAAGAAGGAAAAAGAACAAAAAAAAGATCAAAATTTATTAAAAAAATATATATGAAGTTTGCTTAAAAAAAATAGGGTCTTTTTTTTTTTTTTTTTTGCAAAGTAATCGGTTATAAAAGTGGAAATTAAAGGAATAATAGAGTACCAAATTTTTTTTTTTTTATAGGCTCACTGTTCAGTCGTGCTGAGGGGAGGTAGGGAGGGATGCTGCAAACAAATAACACTGGCGTGTGCTCGAAGTGCCTCAGCCACACTGGGTCTGCCCCCCGTTCACGGCGCATGTAGCCTTCCTAACCACGATGCTCAGGCTCTAGGTTGCTCCGCCACGAACCATCCGCGGCCAGCCCTGGGCTGCCTGTACTTCCGAGTCCAAGCCGTTCAGGTTCAGGCACTCGGGTAGTCCTCAGAGGCGCAGACTCTCGGTTGGGCCTGCGTTTTGTGCCCTTCCCAGATCCGAGCAGCTCAGGTGATGAGGTGTTTTGCGCGCGAGATTGCTGTGACTTATCGCCTCCCCGCCGCTTGGTTATCTAGTTGTGCACCGGCACACCTTCTCCGGCAGATGTTGACCATCCACACCCCCAAGAAGTTTTAGTTAGCAAGGAAGCCTGCTTACAGTTTTATAGATAATGTCTCTCTGGGGCTGCGCTTGTCCCCTTCCGGCTCTGGCTGCCTATCACCGGAGGGGGATGGTCTGCCGCCGGCTATCTCTGTTCAGTCCTTTGTTCCGTGCGCGGGCCTGGCAGTGTCATAGGTTAGGGCTGGCTTTTTGCGTGGTAGTTATCCCACAGTCTGGTTTGCTAGCCCAAATTATTTCATCAGATAGTGCTCGGGGTATTCAGGCCAGATCCTTGCGATGCAGCCCGCACCGCGCCTCCCTGCCCAGCCCCCGTTTGCTAATGGCATATGCAGGCATCTGCGCTGCTTCTCCGCTGGGGGAGTTTACCATAGGGCTTGCAATGTGTGGGTTTTAATTTATTTTTCCTCCCCGTTATGTTGCCCTCTGTGCTTCCAAGGCTCGGCACAGATTCGGCAGTGAGAAGGTTTCCTGGTGTTTGGAAACTTCTCTCTTTTTAAGACTCCCTTCCCGGGACGGAACTCCGTCCCTCCCTCTTTTGTCCCTTTTTTTTGTCTTTTATATTTTTTCCTACCTCCTTTTGAAGAATTGGGTTGCTTTTCTGGGTGCCTGATGTCCTCTGCTGGCATTCAGAAGTTGTTTTGTGGAATTTACTTGGCGTTTAAATGTTCTTTTGATGAATTTGTAGGGGAGAAAGTGTTCTCCCCGTCCTACTCCTCCGCCATCTTAGCTCCTCTCTGACAGATGTACTTTTAATAGGCCATAAAATGCCAATAATATGCCAGAGAAAAAATTTTTAACTTGTTTAAGCACTAGAAATTATTCATCCGAAAGTAAACAGCACAGAGACTTCCTACCACAGTTAAAATATACACTTTTTGAGTACACAAAAAGAGAAAGTGAAAAGAAAATCAGATCATCTGGCTTAGCAGTGGGAGACATGCCCCCAAGTTGTTAGTCTTCAGCAAAGTTGCAGGATACAAAATTAATCTGCATTCCAATAATGAACTATCTGGAAGAGATATTAAGAAAACAATTCTTTTTCCATCACGTCAGAAAGAAAATACCTAAGAATAACTTTAAGCAAAGAAGTATAGATTTGTATATTGAAATCTGTAAGACATTGATTATAGAAATTGAAGACAAAAATTAATGCAAAGATATTTTATACTTACAGGCCAAAAAACCCCAATTGTTAAAATATCCATACTACCCAAAGCATTCTACAGATTCAATGAAACCTCTATCAAAATTCAATGCCATTTTTCACAGAGATAGAATAAACAAACCCTAAGGTTTGTATGAGAGACAATAGACTACTAATAGCCAAAGTGGGAGAGGGAGAGGGTGGGAAGATTTGGGAGAATGGCATTGAAACATGTATAATACCATGTAAGAAACGAGTTGCCAGTCCAGGTTCGATGCACGATACTGGATGCTTGGGACTGGTGCACTGGGACGACCCAGAGGAATGTTATGGGGAGGGAGGAGGGTTCAGGATGGGGAACACATGTATACCTGTGGTGAATTCATTTTGATATTTGGCAAAACTAATATAATATTGTAAAGTTTAAAAATAAAATTAAAACAACAACAACAACAAAAAAAACTGAAGGCATCACATGACCTTATTTCAAACTATATTACAAAATTATAGTAATAAAAACAGTGTGTGGGGTTTTTTTTTTTTTTGGCATTAAACAAAGACTCATAGATCAATGGAGCAGAATAGAGAACCCAGAAATAAATCCTTGTATACACGGTCAATTCATGGCAAAGAAGCCAAGAATATACCCTCAAGAAAGAAACATCTCTTCAATAAATGGTATTATGAGAAATGGAAAGCTACATGCAAAAGAATGAAATTGAACTCATCAAAATGGATTATAGAATTGAATATAAGAACCACAACAGTAAAGCTCAGAAGAAACATAGCGGGTAAGTTCCTTGACATCAGTATTGGCCACAGTTTTGTTTTGTTTTGTTTTGTATTTGACATTAAAGCAAGGACAACAAGAGAGAGAGAGAGAGAAAAAAAAAAAAAACCCAAGTGTGACTACATCAAACTAATAAGTTTATGTATGGCAAAAGAAGCCATCAACAAAATGAAAAGGCAACCTACAGAATGAGAGCAAATATTGCCCAAACATATATATGATAAAGGGCTAATACCAAAAATATATAAATACCTTGTATAATCATTAAAACAAAAGTCTGTTTTAAAAATAAGCTGATGATTTGAATAAACATTTTCCCAAAGAAGACATACTAATGACAAGAAGGTAAATCAGAAGATGTTCAACATCTCTAATAATCAGGGAAATGAAAATCAAAACCAAAAAGAGCTATCCCTTTACATATGCCAAAATGGCTACTATCAAAAAGACAGGGAATAAAAAAATTTTGAAAAGAATGTAGAAGAAAGGGAACCCTGCCCACTGTTGTTGGAAATATAAATTGGTGCAGCCTCTATGGCAAACAGTATGGAGGTTCCTCAAAAAATTAAAATTAGCTCTACTATGATATTCAGCATTTCCACCTCTGAGTATTCATCTGAAGAAAATGAAGTTAGTATCTCAAAAAGATATCTGTACCACTCATTTATTGCAGTTGATCTACAACAGCTGAGACATGGAAACAACCCAAGTGTCCTTTGACAGATGAATGGATAAAGAAAACATAAAAAAAGAAATTTTTTTCATAGATTTACAACAACATGAATGAATCTTGAAGGCACAATACTAAGTGAAATAAATCAGGCAGACAAAGTCAAATACTGTATGAAATCATTTGTATGTGGACTCTAAGACACAGGTGCAGGCACACACACACACAGACATATAGACACACAGACACACACACACCCAGACCTCATAGATACAGAGAATAGATTGGGGGTGTAGGGTGTGGAATAGGTGACTATGTTCAAAAGACAGAAACATCTAGTTATAAGAGAAGTAAGTCCTGGGAATGCAATATACATCATGATGACTATAAAAAAAGTTTTTTAATGGTGTCAGTGTGTAAACCCTCTTGGCTCTCAAAATTTTTTTTAATTAAAAAAAAATTGGCTGCTCTGGGTCTTTGCTGCTGCACATGGGCTTTCTGTAGTTGCACTAAGTGGGGGCTGCTCTTGGTTGCAGTGCACAGACTTACTGTCCTGCCTTCTCTTGTTGTGAAGCACAGGCTCTAGGAGCACAGGCTTCAGTAGTTGCAGCATGCAGGCTCCAGGGCACGTGGGCTTCAGTAGTTGTGACACACAGGCTCAGTAGTTGCGGCTCTTGGGCTCTAGAGCAAATCTCCATAGTTGTGGTGCCCGGGCTCAGTGGCTCCAGGGCATGTGGAACCTTCCCAGACCAGGGATTGAACCCATGTCCCCTGCGTTGGCAGGTAAACTCTCATCCACTGTACCACCAGGGAAATCCTCTCGAAGTTTGTTTTGCTTTTTCTCTAGTAGTTTGAACAGTTGAATAACAAGTTTGGAATAGGATGTACAACTACTGGACTGGAGTATCTTTCATTGGACTGAAATATGCAAAACTCAAAATAGGATGTAGTACCCAGATTGGAATGCAAGGTGAGCTTCAGAAGACAGTCACCAGAGATGTAAGAGGGAGAACTAGGGAAGATCTGGGAACCTCAGTAGTAATTCTGTGCCCTCATATGCTGTGTGAGTTTGGGGATTCCTATGAAGGAACCACAGAGAATCCAAGGACAATCTATTATAAAATGACTCAGTTAGGTCTTCCCTGGAGGCTCAGTGGCAAAGAATCTGCCTGCCAAAGCAGGAGACGTTAGTTCAGCCTCTGATACAGGAAGATCCCACATGTCATGGAGCAGCTAATCCTGTGCACCACAACTATTGAGTCTATGCTCTAGAGCCTGTGCTCCACAGTAAGGGAAGCCACCGCAATGAGAAGTGCAACGACAGAGTACCCCCTCTCTCTGCAGCTAGAGAACAGCCTGTGTAGCAATGATGACCCAAAACACTCTAAATTAATAAACACATAAAATTATAAAAAGAATGTTATTCTTATTGGGGTTTCTTTATGAGGTGTTGAAACAAAAATAAAATGTTTGAAATTTGATTAACTTGATGTAAATGACTTCATTAGTTGAAATTTCAGAATAAAATGAAATAGAATTTTCATTCATTCAATGTCAAAAAGGGGAAATATTTTTATTTTAGAAATATATATTAATTTTATTAATTAATATTTGTTCCAACAAATATTGTTGTTGTTCCAACAAAACAAGAGAAGACTCTATATATGGATATCACCAGATGGTCAACACTGAAAACAGATTAATTATATTCTTTGCAGTCAAAGATGGAGAAGCTCTATACAGTCAGCAAAAACAAGACCAGGAGCTGACTGTGGCTCAGACCATGAACTCCTTATTGTCAAATTCAGACTTAAACTGAAGAAAGTAGGGAAAACCACTAGACCATTCAGGTATGACCTAAATCAAATCCCTTATGATTATACAGTGGAAGTGAGAAATAGATTTAAGGGCCTAGATCTGATAGATAGAGTGCCTGATGAGCTATGGAATGAGGTTCATGACATTGTACAGGAGACAGGGATCAAGACCATCCCCATGGCAAAGAAATGCAAAAAAGCAAAATGGCTGTATGGGGAGGCCTTACAAATAGCTGTGAAAAGAAGAGAAGTGAAAAGCAAAGGAGAAAAGGAAAGATATAAGCATCTGAATAAAGAGTTCCAAAGGAGAGCAAGAAGAGATAAGAAAGCCTTCTTCAGTGATCAATGCAAAGAAATAGAGGAAAACAACAGAATGGGAAAGACTAGAGATCTCTTCAAGAAAATCAGAGATACCAAAGGAACATTTCATGCAAAGATGGGCTCGATAAAGAACAGAAATGGTATGGACCTAACAGAGGCAGAAGATATTAAGAAGAGATGGCAAGAATACACAGAACTGTACAAGAAAGATCTTCACGACCCAGATAATCACGATGGTGTGATCACTGACCTAGAGCCAGACATCCTGGAATGTGAAGTCAAGTGGGCCTTAGAAAGCATAACTATGAACAAAGCTAGTGGAGGTGATGGAATTCCAGTTGAGCTATTCCAAATCCTGAAAGATTATGCTGGGAATGTGCTGCATTCAATATGCTAGCAAATTTGGAAAACTCAGCAGTGGCCACAAGACTGGAAAGTTCAGTTTTCATTCCAATTCCAAAGAAAGGCAATGCCAAAGAATGCTCAAACTACCGCACAATTGCACTCATCTCACATGCTAGTAAAGTAATGCTTAAAATTCTCCAAGCCAGGCTTCAGCAATATGTGAACCGTGAACTTCCTGATGTTCAAGCTGGTTTTAGAAAAGGCAGAGGAACCAGAGACCAAATTGCCAACATCCACTGGATCATGGAAAAAGCAAGAGAGTTCCAGAAAAACATCTATTTCTGCTTTATTGACTATGCCAAAGCCTTTGACTGTGTGGATCACAATAAACTGTGGAAAATTCTGAAAGAGATGGGAATACCAGACCACCTGACCTGCCTCTTGAGAAATTTGTATGCAGGTCAGGAAGCAATAGTTAGAACTGGACATGGAACAACAGACTGGTTCCAAATAGGAAAAGGAGTACGTCAAGGCTGTATATTGTCACCCTGTTTATTTAACTTATATGCAGAGCACATCAAGAGAAACGTTGGACTGGAAGAAACATAAGCTGGAATCAATGTTGCCGGGAGAAATATCAATAACCTCAGATATGCAGATGACACCACCTTTATGGCAGAAAGTGAATAGGAACTCAAAAGCCTCTTGATGAAGGTGAAAGTGGAGAGTGAAAAAGTTGGCTTAAAGCTCAACATTCAGAAAATGAAGATCATGGCATCCGGTCCCATTACTTCATGTGAAATAGATGGGGAAACAGTGTCAGACTTTATTTTTCTGGGCTCCAAAATGACTACAGATGGTGACTGCAGCCATGAAATTAAAAGATGCTTACTCCTTGGAAGGAAAGTTATGACCAACCTAGATAACATATTCAAAACCAGAGACATTACTTTGCCAACAAAGGTTCATCTAGTCAAGGCTATGGTTTTCCTGTGGTCATATATGGATGTGAGAGTTGGACTGTGAAGAAGGCTGAGCACCAAAGAATTGATGCTTTTGAACTGTGGTGTTGGAGAAGACGCTTGCGAGTCCCTTGGACTGCAAGGAGATCCAACCAGTCCATTCTGAAGGAGAAGCCCTGGGATTTCTTTGGAAGGAATGATGCTAAAGCTGAAACTCCAGTACTTTGGCCACCTCATGTGAAGACCTGACTCATTGGAAAAGACTCTGATGCTGGGAGGGATTGGGGGCAAGAGGAGAAGGGGACGACAGAGGATGAGATGTCTGGATGGCATCACTGACTCAATGGACGTGAGTCTGAGTGAACTCCAGGAGTTGGTGATGGACAGGGAGGCCTGGCGTGCTGTGGTTCATGGGGTCACAAGAAGTCGGACACGACTGAGCGACTGATCTGATCTGATCTGAAACAATATATATATATACCATATATATTGTTAATAGCTTTTAATATTTTTACTGATTAAGCAACATTTTAGGAGAAATTTTGTCCTCATGACAACTATAATGAGAATTATGATTGTACTGAAGAGTGTAACTGCATTCATGACAGCAACATGGTCAAATATTTGAATTTAGAAAACCCAGTGCTTCTTGCTTCCTAAACCTTTAATAAGCTAATCACAGAGTTACATCACAAATGAATATGATTTTACAGCCATTACCATTTGGTATTCCAATATACAACTGGAGAGATTACAGAAGTTAGAAGCCTATTCTGTGTTCATTTGTCTGTGTGATATTTGCTATTCTGAAGTTATGTGCTTAAGTTACCAGTTCACATGGTTTGGCGGGTAAGTGGGAGGAAAAGGGAGTTCATGGCTTATTGTTGGTCTTTTTTAGGGAAACTAGGGAGCAGTTAGTATAATTCATCTTAGAATCAAAATCAGAAAGGCAAGAGAACAATCAGCACATGAATAAATATTTGCAATCCCGGAATGATTCATAATGAATTTGTTTCAGATAATATCCCAGATTTTAGAAGAGATTAATTTACTACTAAATTTGGAAGTTTTAAGTAAAAAACCTCTTTCAATTTCATCCTTCAATATTAAACTCTGGCTTGTCCTTTACCAGGTATTATCATTTATTAGTAAATCACAAGGGAAGGCAGAACAATGTTTAGGACAGTCTAAATCTTCCAACCTGAGTGTCAGCACATTCAGACTTGATCCAGCCGGAAGCTACATTTTTCAGAGTCAGAGTCTATAATGCAGCTGAGGGAATATGCAACTTTACTGTCAGGAACTCAGAGCAAGGCCATATCAACAAAAGGGAAAAAACCCCTTCATGCTCTCCCTACATTGTTGTGGGCATTTGTGGTGTCCTCTCCTTGCTGCTGCTAAATTGCTTCAGTCGTGTCCGACTCTGTGCGACCCCATAGATGGCAGCCCATCAGGCTCCACCATCCCTGGGATACTCCAGGCAGGAACACTGGAGTGGGTTGCCATTTCTTTCTCCAATGCAGGAAAGTGAAGTCGCTCAGTTGTGTCTGACTCTTAGCGACCCCATGGACTGCAGCCTAGTTACAAATAATTGGAAACCAGGACATCTGCTACCTGCCAGCACCTAGAGGTGAAATGGAACAGAGGAGTAGATGTCTCAACTAAATATAAACTCTCCTCCCTGCATCACTCATTAATGAGTTACTTCGACTTTAAAATCTAAGAACTGGCACTGTTTTAGATCTTTCTGTACTTTCTTTTCTACTTGTCTATTTGCCTTTGGTTCTTTTATATTAATTCATCTATTAAAACAATGAAATCAAATGGAAGATTGACAATGACATTCTACATGATCATGTACAGTATACAAAACCTCAGTCACCAAATAGCATGGTGTCAACATTTGCTAAGTGTTACAGATACCATATTTTGTAAGAGCACACTGTAGCCTTGTGGCACAGAAAAAGTCAGCATGCTTAACTTGACCTTGCAGAGAAAAATAACAAACCACTAAGAAGAGAAACTGAACACTTTGGGGTAAAAAATATGACATGAGGACAATCTAAGGACACCTGATGTAATAAGTACAATTCTACTTGTAAAGGCAGCAGGATTGATTATACCGATACTCTTCAAAGTCTACTAAGTAAAACTCAGTGCCAGATTTCAAAGATTAATGTTTTTTCCTGTTAAGCATTTCATTTTAAAAAAACACATACAGGGGGAGGAGCTAAGATGGCAGAGGAGTAGGACGGGGAGAACACTTTCTCCCCCACAAATTCATCAAGAGAACATTTAAACACCGAGTAAATTCCACAAAACAACTTCTGAATGCCAGCAGAGGACATCAGGCACCCAGAAAAGCAACCCAATTCTTCAAAAGGAGGTAGGAAAAAATATAAAAGATAAAAAAAGAGACAAAAGAGGGAGGGACGGAGTTCTGTCCCAGGAAGGGAGTCTTAAAAAGAGAGAAGTTTCCAAACACCAGGAAACCTTCTCACTGCCGAATCTGTGCCGAGCCTTGGAAGCACAGAGGGCAACATTACAGGGAGGGAAAATAAATAAACAATTAAAACCCGCACATCGTGATCCCTCCGGTAACTCCCCCAGCGGAGAAGCAGCACAGATGCCTGCATCCACCATTAGCAAGCAGGGGCTGGGCAGGGAGGCGCGGTGCGGGCTGCATTGCAAGAATCTGGCCTGAATACCCCGAGCGCTATCTGAGCGAAATAATTTGGGCTAGCAAACCAGACTGTGGGATATCCACCACAGGAAAAGCCAGCCCTAACCTAAGACACTGCCAGGCCCGCGCACGGAACAAAAGACTGAACAGAGATAGCCGGCAGCAGACCATCCCCCTCCGGTGACAGGCAGCCAGTGCCGGAAGGGGACAATCGCAGCCCCAGAGAGACATTATCTATAAATGTTTAGTTAGCTTCTTTGCTAACTAAAACTTCTTGGGGGTGTGGATGGTCAACATCTGCCGGAGAAGGTGTGCCGGTTGCACACCTAGATAACCGATTGGCAGGGAGGTGATAAGTCGCAGCAATCGCGTGCGCCAAACACCTCATCACCTGAGCTGCTCGGATCTGGGAAGGGCACAAAACGCAAGCCCAACCGAGAGTCTGCGCCTCTGAGGACTACCCGAGTGCCTGAACCTGAGCGGCTTGGACCTGGGAAGTGCAGGCAGCCCAGGGCCGGCCACGGATGGTTCCCGGCGGAGCAACCTAGAGCCTGAGCAGCGTGTCAGGGAGGCTACACGCGCCGTGAACGGGGGGCAGACCCAGTGTGGCTGAGGCACTGCGAGCACACGCCAGTGTTATTTGTTTGCAGCATCCCTCCCTACCTCCCCACAGCGGGACTGAACAAGTGAGCCAAAAAAAAAAAAAAAGTGTCCTCCACCATCCCCTTTGTGTCAGGGCAGAAACCAGACACTGAAGAGACCAGCAAACAGAAGAAGCTGTAACAGAGGGAACTGCCTTGGAAGCTACAGACAACAGATTAAAACCCTGTGGTTAGTACCAACTACATAGGAAGGGGCCTATAGATCTTGAGAAATATAAGTCGGACCAAAGAACTAGCCAAAAATGAACTGAACCCACAATACTCACAACAAAACCAGAGAAAGTCCTAGATATATTTTTACTATTTTTACGATCATTCTTTCTTTCTTTTTTTAATTAAAAAAATTTTTTTAAGTCCTCTATTATTCCTCTAATTCACACTTTTATAACCGATTACTTTGCAAAAAAAAAAAAAAAAGAGAGAGAGAGAGAAGACCCTATTCTTTTTTAAAAGCAAACTTCATATAAATTTTTTATAATTTTTTTGACCTTGTTTTTTTTTTTCTTTTATTTTCCTTCTTTTCTTTAACACTGTATTTTTGAAATTCCAAACTCTACTCTAGATTTTTAACTTTTGCTTTTTGGTATTAGTTATCTATTTTGTACCTATATTTTCTTTATAATTTTCACGACCTTGTTTGTTTTTGTTTGTTCATTTTTTCTCTTTCTTTTCGTTCTTCTTTTCTTTAACATCATATTTTTGATATTCCAAACTCTACTCTTGATTTTTAATTTTTGCTTTTATGTATTTGTTACCAATTTTGTACCTTTAAGAACTCAATTTTCAGTACCCATTTTTCACTAGGGAGCGAGATAAATGGCTTGACTGCTCTCTCTCCCTTTGGACTCTCCTTTTTCTCCACTAGGTCGCCTGTGTCTCCTCCCTAACCCCTCTCTACTCTACCCAACTCTGTGAATTTCTGTGTGTTCCAGATGGTGGAGAACACTTAGGGAACTGATTACTGGCTGGATCTGTCTCCCTCCTTTTCATTCCCCCTTTTATCCTCCTGGCCACCTCTGTCACCTTCCTCCTTCTTCTCTTCTCTGTATAACTTCGTGAACAACTCTGAGCAGTCCAGTTGTGGAGTACACATAAGGAAGAGATTACTGGCTAGCCCACTCTCTCCTCTATGATTTCACCTCATCTCATTCGCGTCACCTCTAACTCCCTCCTCACTCTTCTCTTCTCCATATAACGCTGTAAGTCTCTCTGGGCAAAACAAGTTTCAGGGCAAGACATACCAAGCAAATTCTCCAGCAGCAAGGAACACAGCCCTGAGCTCCAAGATACAGGCAGCCCAAAGTCACCCCAAAACCATAGACATCCCATAATTCATTACTGGACATTTCATTGCACTCCAGAGAGAAGAAATACAGCTCCACCCACCAGAACACCGACACAAGCTTCCCTAACCAAGAAACCTTGACAAGCCACCTGTACAAACCCACACAGAGCAAGGAAACGCCACAATAAAGAGAATCCACAAACTGCCCGAATACAGAAAGGACACCCCAAACTCAGCAATTTAAACAAGATGAAGAGACAGAGGAATACCCAGCAGATAAAGGAACAGGATAAATGCCCACCAAACCAAACAAAAGAGGAAGAGATTGGGAATCTACCTGATAAAGAATTCCGAATAATGATAGTGAAATTGATCCAAAATCTTGAAATCAAAATGGAATCACAGATAAATGGTCTGGAGATAAAGATTGAGAAGATGCAAGAAAGGTTTAACAAGGACCTAGAAGAAATAAAAGAGAGTCAATATTAAATGAATAATGCAATAAATGAAATTAAAAACACTCTGGAGGCAACAAATAGTAGAATAACAGAGGCAGAAAATAGGACTAGTGAATTAGAAGATAGAATGGTAGAAATAAATGAATCAGAGAGGAAAAAAGAAAAATGAATTAAAAGAAATGAGGACAATCTCAGAAACCTCCAGGACAATATTAAATGCTACAGCATTCAAATCATAGGGGTCCCAGAAGAAGAAGACAAAAAGAAAGACCATGAGAAAATACTTGAGGAGATAATAGTTGAAAACTTCCCTAAAATGGGGAAGGAAATAATCACCCAAGTCCAAGAAACCCAGAGAGTCCCAAACAGGATAAACCCAAGGCGAAACACCCCAAGACACATATTAATCAAATGAACAAAGATCAAACACAAAGAACAAATATTAAAAGCAGCAAGGGAAAAACAACAAAAAACACACAAGGGAATTCCCATAAGGATAACAGCTGATCTTTCAATAGAAACTCTCCAAGCCAGGAGGGAATGGCAAGACATACTTAAAGTGATGAAAGAAAATAACCTACAGCCCAGATTATTGTACCCAGCAAGGATCTCATTCAAATATGAAGGAGAAATCAAAAGCTTTACAGACAAGCAAAAGCTGAGAGAATTCAGCACCACCAAACCAGGCCTCCAACAAATACTAAAGGATATTCTCTAGACAGGAAACACAAAAACGGTGTATAAACTCGAACCCAAAACAATAAAGTAAATGGCAACGGGATCATACTTACCAGTAATTACCTTAAACGTAAATGGGTTGAATGCCCCCACCAAAAGACAAAGACTGGCCGAATGGATACAAAAACAAGACCCCTACATATGGTGTCTACAAGAGACCCACCTCAAAAAAGGCGACACATACAGACTGAAAGTGAAGCGCTGGAAAAAGATTTTCCACACAAATAGGGACCAAAAAAAAGCAGGAGTAGCAATACTTATATCAGATAAAATACACTTTAAAACAAAGGCTGTGAAAAGAGACAAAGATGATCAGTACATAATGATCAAAGAATCAATCCAAGAATAAGATAAAACAATTATAAATATATATGCACCCAGCACGGGAGCACCGCAGTATGTAAGCCAAATGCTAACAAGTATGAAAGGAGAAATTAACAATAACACAATAATAGTGGGAGACTTTAATACCCCACTCACACCTATGGATAGATCAACTAAATAGAAAATTAACAAGGAAACACAAACATTAAATGATACAATAGACCAGTTAGACCTAACTGATATCTATAGGACATTTCATCCCCAAACAATGAATTTCACCTTTTTCTCAAGCGCACATGGAACCTTCTCCAGGATAGATCACATCCTGGGCCATAAATCTAGCCTTGGTAAATTCAAAAAAAATTGAAATCATTCCAAGCATCTTTTCTGACCACAATGCAGTAAGATTAGATCTCAATTACAGGAGAAAACCTATTAAAAATTCCAACATATGGAGACTGAACAACATGCTGCTGAATAACCAACAAATCACAGAAGAAATCAAAAAAGAAATCAAAATTTGCATAGAAACGAATGAAAATGAAAACACAACAACCCAAAACCTGTGGGACACTGTAAAAGCAGTCTTAAAGGGAAAGTTCATAGCAATACAGGCATACCTCAAGAAACAAGAAAAAAGTCAAATAAATAACCTAACTCTACACCTAAAGCAACTAGAAAAGGAAGAAATGAAGAACCCCAGGGCTAGTAGAAGGAAAGAAATCTTAAAAAGTAGGGCAGAAATAAATGCAAAGGAAACAAAAGAGACCATAGCAAAAATCAACAAAGCCAAAAGCTGGTTCTTTGAAAGGATAAATAAAATTAACAAACCATTAGCCAGGCTCATCAAGAAACAAAGGGAGAAAAATCAAATCAATAAAATTAGAAATGAAAATGGAGAGATCACAACAGACAACACAGAAACACAAAGGATCATAAGAGACTACTATCAACAGTTATATGCCAATAAAATGGACAACGTGGAAGAAATGGACAAATTCTTAGAAAAGTACAACTTTCCAAAACTGGACCAGGAAGAAATAGAAAATCTTAACAGACCCATCACAAGCACGGAAATTGAAACTGTAATCACAAATCTTCCAGCAAACAAAAGCCCCGGTCCAGACGGCTTCACAGCTGACTTCTACCAAAAATTTAGAGAAGAGCTAACACCTATCCTGCTCAAACTCTTACAGAAAATTACAGAGGAAGGTAAACTTCCAAACTCATTCTATGAGGCCACCATCACCCTAATACCAAAACCTGACAAAGATGCCACCAAAAAAGAAAACTACAGGCCAATATCACTGATGAACATAGATGCAAAAATCCTTAAGAAAATTCTAGCAATCAGAATCCAACAACACATTAAAAAGATCATAAACCATGACCAAGTGGGCTTTATCCCAGGGATGCAAGGATTCTTCAATATCTGCAAATCAATCAATGTAATACACCACATTAACAACTTGGAAAATAAAAACCATATGATTATCTCAATAGATGCAGAGAAAGCCTTTGACAAAATTCAATATCCATTTATGATATGAACTCTCCAGAAATCAGGAATAGAAGGAACATACCTCAACATAATAAAAGCTATATATGACAAACCCACAGCAAACATTATCCTCAATGGTGAAAAATTGAAAGCATTTCCTCTAAAGTCAGGAACAAGACAAGGGTGCCCACTTTCACCATTACTAGTCAACATAGTTTTGGAAGTTTTGGCCACAGCAATCAGAGCAGAAAAAGAAATAAAAGGAATCTAAATTGGAAAAGAAGAAGTAAAACTCTCATTATTTGCAGATGACATGATCCTCTACATAGAAAACCCTAAAGACTCCACCAGAAAATTACTAGAACTAATCAATGATTATAGTAAAGTTGCAGGATATAAAATCAACACACAGAAATCCCTTGCAGTCCTATACACTAGTAATGAGAAAACTGAAATAGAAATTAAGGAAACAATTCCATTCACCATTGCAACGGAAAGAATAAAATACTTAGGAATATATCTACCTAAAGAAACTAAAGACCTATATATAGAAAACTATAAAACACTGGTGCAGGAAATCAAAGAGGACACTAATAATGGAGAAATATACCATGTTCATGGATTGGAAGAATCAATATAGTGAAAATGAGTATACTACCCAAAGCAATTTATAGATTCAATGCAATCCCTATCAAGCCACCAATGGTATTCTTCACAGAGCTAGAACAAATAATTTCACAATTTGTATGGAAATACAAAAAACCTCGAATAGCCAAAGCTATCTTGAGAAAGAAGAATGGAACTGGAGGAATCAACCTGCCTGACTTCAGGATCTATTAAAAAGCCACAGTTATCAAGACAGTATGGTACTGGCACAAAGACAGAAATATTGATCAATGGAACAAAATAGAAAGCCCAGAGATAAATCCACGCACATATAGACACCTTATCTTTGACAAAGGAGGCAAGAATATACAATGGATTAAAGACAATCTCTTTAACAAGTGGTGCTGGGAAAACTGGTCAACCACTTGTAAAAGAATGAAACTAGAATAGTTTCTAACACCATACACAAAAATAAACTCAAAATGGATTAAAGATCTCAACATAAGACCAGAAACTATAAAACTCCTAGAGGAGAACATAGGCAAAACACTCTCCGACATACATCACAGCAGGATCCTCTATGACCCACCTCCCAGAATATTGGAAATAAAAGCAAAAATAAACAAATGGGACCTAATTAAACTTAAAAGCTTCTGCACAACAAAGGAAAGTATTAGCAAGGTGAAAAGACAGCCTTCAGAATGGGAGAAAATAATAACAAATGAAGCAACTGACAAACAACTAATCTCAAAAATATATAAGCAACTCCTACAGCTCAACTCCAGAAAAATAAATGACCCAATCAAAAAATGGGCCAAAGAACTAAACAGACATTTCTCCAAAGAAGACATACAGATGCCTAACACATGAAAAGATGCTCAACATCACTCATTATCAGAGAAATGCAAATAAAACCACAATGAGGTACCATTTCACGCCAGTCAGAATGGCTGCAATCCAAAAGTCTACAAGCAATAAATGCTGGAGAGGATGTGGAGGAAATGGAACCCTCTTACACTGTTGGTGGGAATGCAAACTAGTACAGCCACTATGGAGAACAGTGTGGAGATTCCTTAAAAAACTGGAAATAGAACTGCCTTATGACCCAGCAATCCCACTGCTGGGCATACACACTGAGGAAACCAGAAGGGAAAGAGACACGTGTACCCCAATGCTCATCGTAGCACTGTTTATAATAGCTAGGACATGGAAGCAACCTAGA
This sequence comes from Bos javanicus, assembly GCF_032452875.1. Lineage (NCBI taxonomy): Eukaryota > Metazoa > Chordata > Mammalia > Artiodactyla > Bovidae > Bos > Bos javanicus. The sequence goes on along the minus strand of NC_083877.1, from coordinate 24,817,432 downwards.
TGCCCATCTGCAGATGAATGGATAAGAAAGATGTGCTACATATACACAATGGAGTATTACTCAGCCATTAAAAAGAATACATTTGAATCAGTTCATAAATGAGGTGGATGAAACTGGAGCCTATTATACAAAGTGAAGTAAGCCAGAAAGAAAAACACCAATACAGTATACTAACGCATATATATGGAATTTAGAAAGATGGTAACAATAACCCTGTATACGAGACAGCAAAAGAGACACTGATGTATAGATCAGTTTTATGGACTCTGTGGGAGAGGGAGAGGGTGGGGAGATTTGGGAGAATGGCATTGAAACATGTATAATATCATGTATGAAATGAGTTGCCAGTCCAGGTTCAATGCACGATTCTGGATGCTTTGGGCTGGTGCACTGGGACGACCCAGAAGGAGGGTATGGGGAGGGAGGAGGGAGGAGGGTTCAGGATGGGGAACACAGGTATACCTGTGGCAGATTCATTTCGATATTTGGCAAAACTAATACAATATTGTAAAGTTTAAAAATAAAATAAAAATTAAAAACAAAAATAAAAGATAACTCTATATAAAAGAAAAACACATACAACTGAATAGATTCTGAAAGTCAGGAGTGATTTTTTTATCATTTGATATTGAAGTCACTGTATTTATTGAAAAATATAAACAAAGACCTAGAATCAAGTGAGAAAAGAAAAAGATACATTAATTATTTTGGAAAAGACTGCCTTTTGTCAAGAAAACTAAAGGGCTTCCCAGGTTGAGCTAGTGGTAAAGAACCCAGCAGGCAATTCAGGAGACATGAGATGCTGGTTCAACCCGTGGGTCAGGAAGATTCCCTGGAGGAGGGCATGGAAACCCCCTCCAGTATTCTTGGCCCTTCCCAGGTGGCACTAGTGTTAAAGAACCCATTTGCCAGTGCAAGAGATGAGGGTTTGATTCCTGTATTGGGAACCCACTCCAGTATTCTTGCCCGCAGAATCCCCATGGACAGAGGAGCCTGGCAGGTTACAGTCCATGGGGTTGGAAAGAGTTGCACATGACTGAAGCAACAGCACAGCACACACATAAGAAAGCTAAAGATCTGTGAGTTTGTTTTATTGTGGTTTTTTAAAGAGTCATTAAATTCTGGATAAAGAAATATAAGCATAGGCTAAATGAATGACCAGAATGACCAGTAAGTAGATTACAGGAAGGATTCATAGTGTATACTAATATGTTTTGAATGGGCTGGCAAAATTATTATCAGTGTATGTCAACTTATTTAGTCTTCTGTTTCTCTCAGCTCAAACCCTTAACATGTGTGTGTGTTAGTCGCCCAGTCATGTCCAACTCTTTAGGACTCCATAGACTGTAGCCACCAGACTCCTCTATCCATGGATTCTCCAAGCAAGAACACTGGAGTGGGTTGCCATTCCCTTCTCCAGGGGATCTTCTTAACTCAGGGATCAAACCAGGGTCTCCTGAATTGCAGGTATATTCTTTACCATCTGAGCCATCAGGGAAGCCCTCACACACATAATACTAACTGCTTTCTCCATGACGCTTTCAGGATCTACCTAACATAATAATCAAGGAAAGAAAAGTAGAAAATTAAACATCTGTGAGCCAAAAGTTTTTCCCGTCTGTGAAAAAGACCATGTGATCTATGAACATGACAAACCCCACTTCCTGTTTGAAGGAGTCACACAGGAACAGGTACTATGTATATGTGCATCCAGGCTACAGAGACAGTGAACTCTCAGCTTGAGGCAGAACTGAGTACATCTGTGCAGGGGAATCCACGCCTCATGCCGCTCTCCAGCCTGCTCTGGGCGTTCCTGGCCGTCACCTTCTCTGGTAGGAATGCTTCCAAGCCTGGGTGTGAGAGTTCAGGGTGAAAGGCCTGCACACAGACACGTGGACTTCACAGGGACTTGGGGAGGAAAGGAGGGTTGGAGAAAAAGAAGCATTTTGTAACTTCAATTTGGTTTGTCTCTGGGTCCTAAATTAATCTAAATGCCACACTATTTTATTTACTACTTCATCTCTGTTTTGTTTTTTTCCCCATAGGATCCAGTGTGGCCCAGCAAGTAACTCAAGTCCAGACAGCTGTACCCAGTCAAGTGGGGCAGACAGTCACCCTGAATTGTCGATATGAAGTAAGTTGGACCACGGAATACTACAATATTTTTTGGTATAAACAGCTTCCCAGGGGAGAGATGACTTTCCTTATTCGTCAGTATTCAGAATATGGTAATGCAAGGAACAGCCGCTACTCTGTAAACTTCCAGAAAGCAGATAAATCCGTCAGCTTCATCATTTCAGCCTTACAGCTTGAAGACTCTGCAAATTACTTCTGTGCTCTCCAGGAGCTCACAGTGCTTGAAGTAATGGGAAAAGCCGAACAAAAACCCCAGAGCTTAATAAGAGAGAGCCCCACTGCTTCAGGACCTCAGTTGAAGTGCACACCTGCCTATCCCAGAAGAGAGATGGTAGTCCTGTGGTTGCTTCATCTGTGGTCTGGATCAGAAGATTTAATTCTAAATAAAAGCTCCTTCTAGGTGGATTACCAGGCTACAGCTGAAACCAGGTGGGCCTGCCCCACAGGAACTGGAGCCTGAAGAAGACAGGGAATCACTGTGGTTTCTCCATCCCTTTGGTCCCCCAATTTCCCACCACTGCTTTGGGTCCCCCATTTGAGCAGGAGGCCAGTAGATGCTGGAACTGGGAAAGCATATCTTATCTCCTGCAACTCCTTTCTGGTGGATCCACTTCACAGCTCTTGCCTCCCCTTTCACTAAGAGTTTCCTCTGATTGTCCAGGTTGATACAGACTTTCAGCTCTTGCTAGTTTCTTAATGCTTCCCATCTCTTATTTGTTTTCCTTAACCCTACCTGCAAATCTACAAATATTCCCTTCATTAAACTTTGTAGTTAAATCTTCAAGTAAATCAAAGATCTTTCTATGTTATTTGGAAGCAGGTGTCCATCACTTTATGGGAAATAGATGGAGAAACAGTGGAAACAGTGTCAGACTTTATTTTGGGGGGCTCCAAAATCACTGCAGATGGTGACTGCAGCCATGAAATTAAAAGACGCTTATCCTTGGAAGAAAATGTATGACCAAACTAGATAGCATATTGAAAAGCAGAGACATTACTTTGCCAACAAATGTCCGTCTAGTCAAGGCTATGGTTTTTCCAGTGGTCATGTATGGATGTGAGAGTTGGACTGTGAAGAAAGCTGAGCACCGAAGAATTGATGCTTTTCAACTGTGGTGTTGGAGAAGACTCTTGAGAGTCCCTTGGACTGCAAGGAGATCCAACCAGTCCATTCTGAAGGAGATCAGCCCTGGGAATTCTTTGGAAGGAATGATGCTAAAGCTGAAACTCCAATACTTTGGCCACCTCATGTGATGAGTTGACTCATTGGAAAAGACCCTGATGCTGGGAGGGATTGGGGGCAGGAGGAGAAGGGGACGACAGAGGATGAGATGGCTGGATAGCATTACCGACTTGATGGACATGAATTTGAGTAAACTCTGGGAGTTGGTGATGGACAGGGAGGCCTGGCATGCTGTGGTTCATGGGTTTGCAGAGTCGGACACGACTGAGCGACTGAACTGAATATTGATATGTGTGTGTGTGTGTGTGTGTGTGTGTGTGTGTGTATCAGAGTAGTAAATCACAACCCACTCCAGTATTCTTGCCTGGAAAATCCCACGGACAGAGAAACCTGGTGGACTGTAGTCCATAGGGCTGCAAAGAGTTGGACACGACTGAGCATATATATATAATAAATGTTTTATTTTTCACATAGTACAGTCATGTGCATTCCCACAGGTCAGTCGATATTAGTCTAACTTATTTAGTTCTTTTTCTTAATGATAACAACCTTTAGTGAAATATCTTAACACAAAAATAAGGCATTTCCATTACAGAAAATATGACCAGTCAGGTAAAGACATAAAAAAGAAATAAAATTAGGAGAGAGAACAAGATGGCAGAGGAGTAGGTGGACATGAGGTACATCTCTCTCCATGGATAACATCAGGAATACACCTTCAGACACAGAAGTACATGCTGAACACCAGCTGAGAGTGGACAGGATTATCTGATCAGCAGAAAAGAATATATAGACCCACACAAAACTCGGTAGGAGAAAGAACTAGGGGGAAAATAGGAGTGTTAGTAGGACTGGACCTGCTCTCAGCAGGTGGGCGAACTGAAGCAGGGGTCCAATCCCCACACTGGAGCAATTGTCTGAGTCAGAGAAGAAACATTTAAGGCTGAGAGTGAAACAGCTGATCTGTGGCAGCCTACATGGAATGAAAATCAGAGAGTCCTTGCCACAGCCATACAGACCCCAGATGGCACAGTGGCTGGGAGCTGGAGTTTAGGGATTGTGGAGCAATCCCCGGGTGAGGGCTGCTGTTGACTGCACAGAGACAGATTGAGGGGATGTGAGGGAGGAGTTTGTGGTGTGCAATGCCTGTGCAGAAAAGCCAGGCAGCCATGGAAGCAAGACGATACTGCTGAGTCATGCATAGGGGGTGGAGCCATCACTATAGCCTCTCTCCCCCTACACTCCAGCGTCGGCAACTGAACAATAGGGAGGCTGGCCCAATAAACACCTGACCACTGAATTACAGAGTAGGACCCCACCCAGGGTGCCCCATTAATTGCCTGATGCCCCACTCTATAGAGTAGGACCCCAGCTTGAGGGGCTCCTTTATGTGCCTGATGCACCTGAGCAACAGAGAAGGACCCCAGGCAAGGAAGCCCTCTAAGTGCCTGAAGGGGCAGAGCCTTAGAGAAAGACTAGCCAAAGAGGTCTTCTGATGACCAGCTACAAGAGGCTCAAACAGACGCTGATAGGGCCAAAAGTCCTGCAGTGGAGGCAGTCCGTGTCCCTGCACATTTGGCACTGCCAGGGTCCTCACAAACCAGGCAGCTGTGCCACCTTCATGCTCAACTCTCACTGCGGCAGAGGTGCCACAGGCAAAAAAAAATCTTGTGCCTATGCACACAGGGTAGCTTCGATAGTGTCCATCTCTTTGAGACCCTGTAGACTGGCCTACCTGGAGAAGGAAATGGCAACCCACTCCAGTATTCTTGCCTGAAGAATCCGAGGGACAGAGGAGCCTAGTGGGCTGCTGTGTATGAGGTCGCACAGAGTCGGACACGACTGAAGCGACTTAGCAGCAGCAGCAGACTGGCCTACCAGGTTTCTCTGTTGGGGGTGGGGGGTGGGGGCGGGGGGTGGGGGTTCTCCAGGCAAGAATACTGGAGTGTATTGGCCAATACTGGCTACCATACCCTTCTAGAGCACATTTCCTGCTGCCCTAGCCGCCAACTCTCCTGAGTAACTAACTGGTTCTGCCAGAACCCCTGCAACCCAAGCAGCTGCACCACCTCCACATCTGGCCCTCACAAGGGCAAACCCAAGTCCTTAAGGGAAGCCTCAGGGGCAAGCCCCAGTGGATGACCCACTTGCAGAGGTGGAAACAATTGAAACCCAAGGGCAGTGTGACCAAGGAAGAAGATCCAAAAACCTCCCACCAGCTGTACAAGCTGCAAATTAAATCCACATATGGACCACATGGGGTCGCTGTTGCAATGAGCTGATTCTAAAATGTGACCCTTTTATGTTACTTCTGTACAAGGTGCTCTGGCATATTTGACTCCCTCATAAATCCTTCTTTCTTCTCCACCTGGTACTGAAGGAAGCTGGATATTCCATACTTGTTATTTCATATATAGTGTGTCAAAATGTTACTAGAAGTCATTGGCACTCATTGATCTTTTCCATGGGAAAATGAAAAAATTGCTCACTTAGAATACTTTCAACAATTTTAGACCTGGAAATGCTCCCCAAATATTTTCTAGTGATTTTCCTTTCCCATGTTATATGAGCAAAGAACTCAAAATACCACTATTTTTTTCCACATTAATGTGAGTATCTAACGTGTTTGGATGATTGCAATTGGCTGATTCAACTAACATTAAGATCTCTTTTGGATTTAGCTCTTTTTCAGAGTTAAATTTTTTTTTTTTTACTGTTACTGAGTTTATATATATATATATATGTGTGTGTGTATATATATATATATATATATATTTTTTTTTTTTTTTGCTGTGGGATCTTAGTTCCCCATATTCATCCTGCAATGGAAACTTGGAGTCCTAACCACTGGACTGCCAGGGGATTCTCTACTGGGTATTTCTTGAAGAAAGAGTGAATGATCCATATATACATTAAAAATAGTCACAGATACTATAATTCCTACACAACTGCTTTCTACTGGTCATGGTTCTTTAATGTGGGTTAGAAAAGAAGGAAAGGAATGAGAAGCAATTACACTTTACTGCTGACTGTTTCGGAGAAGGCAATGGCACCCCACTCCAGTACTCTTGCCTGGAAAATCCCATGGACGGAGGAGCCTGGTAGACTGCAGTCCATGGGGTCGAGAAGAGTCGGACATGACTGAGCGACTTCACTTTCACTTTTCACTTTCATGCATTGGAGAAGGAAATGGCAACCCACTCCAGTGTTCTTGCCTGGAGAATCCCAGGGACGAGGGAGCTTGGTGGGCTGCCATCTATGGGGTCACACAGAGTCGGACACGATTGAAGCGACTTAGCAGCAGCAGCAGCAGCTGACTGTTACAACAGGCTGACTCTGAAGTAGGTGTTATTGTCTCAATTTTATATATGAAGAAACTGAGGCTCCAAGGAGAGAGTTGCCGTAGGTCACAAGGTGGAAGAGCTGGGATTTGGATTTAGGTCTGTCTTGACTCTGAATTTGTGCCTTTTCTTCTTCTCCTCCACTTCCTGTTTTGGTGACTGATTGCACATCAAATATCTTTTCCTAGCTGGACAGTAGGGACTAGTGAGGGGTCCGCTTTTCCGTTTAATATCTGTTAAGGGAATTTGAGTAGCAGATGTAAGGTGTGGACTTAGTGTGATTACAAAAGGACACCAGGGTGTCAGCAGATGAAAGGTCCAGTTCAGATGGCCTCATTTGCTCTTTTGTGGAATAAGATTAAGATTTCATTTCATCTTACATTGGAACCATGGGGTATTTCTGGGCATAAAGGACCACCTCAGATGGATTATTCTCAGAGCTCTATGAATACGAGACTGACTACAGTGGATGAGCACCTTCTGGAACTGTGGAAAATCGATGAGGAATAAGGAGCCCAATGGAATCTACCCTTTGAAATATTTGTTTCATTCAGACCAAATCTTTAGAGGGTTAGAACATAGCAAAGATCTAAAAGGAAATCCAGGCTGCTGTGCTGTTGCGCTAGAAGTTTTTACCACTGTTCTTCCTGAGTGCTCAGTTGAACCTTGAGGGGAAGCCCATTCTGAGGAGCTGTCGCCCTGCTATTGGCTTGCTTCTGGGGACAGCCCCGTGTGAGAGCTGCTAGTGTGAGCTCTGGAAGTTGCTGCTACGTCTCTTCCCTGGTTCATAGTCTGGTCCAGGCTCAGACTCATCAACAGAACTTAGACTCTGGGTCCTGGTTTACATTAGAATATGAGGCAGATGACAAGAGTGACCGTGCTCCTGACCTTGGGTGAGTTATTATGGCATTAAGAGAGACTGGGATCTGGGTCCAGACAAAGATCTACAACCCTGCCTGCTACCATTGCTCTTAATTCAAGATGCTGAGGGATGGCTTTGGAGTCCTATTTTTCTCCAGGCTGTTGCTTGGCATTTATGTGAGGAGTGAGAGAAATAAAGACATTCAGGGTTACTGAGCTCTGGTCTATCCATGGTAGGAAGAAATTAGACCTGCCACTTCTGTTCATGTATTCCTGGGATTCTTCAGAATATATATATATATATATATATATATATATATATATATATATATATATATCCCAAAACATGAGTAAGAAGTAAATTGTCTGTTCATGTGTTCCTGGAATTCCTCAGAATAATTATTTTAAAAATGTGTCCTAAAACACAAGTGAGAAGTAAATTGTGTGTGTCTGTATATGGTGAGGAAATAGGGGGGTTACATGAGAAAGAACCTGGAGGGTGCTGAGTTGGACCTTCAATTTGATTTCAAAATAGGAGCTAGTGTTGTGTTTTTTACTTCCACAGGTACTTTGAGTCTTGCTAAGACCTCCCAGCCCATTTTCATTGACTCATACGAAGGACAAGAAGTGAACATATCCTGTAACCACACCTCAATAGCTAAAAGTGACTATATCTTCTGGTATCGACAGTTCCCCAACCAGGGACCATGATTTATCATTCAGGGATATAAGACAAACGTGGAAAATGAAGTGGCATCTCTGTTAATTCCTCCTGATAGGAAGTTCAGCACCCTGAGCCTGCCCCGGGCTTCCCTGAGAGACACCGCTGTGTACTACTGCATCGTGAGAGATTCACACTGCGACAGATGGGGCTGCACCTGTGCAGTATCCCCGTGTGGGGTGGGAGTCACAGCCCAGGGGATCCTCAAAGTAGTACCTTCTAAAGTGTTTATTTTACTGTATTATTTTCAGAAGGTATTAGCAAATTCATATATTACTTTACTATTTTAAAAAATATTGGTCTTATTTGTTTTTAAAATAGGTATTCCATTTCTATGGTCTAAAACTCAAAAAACACAAAAGGGCATGATGCCTTTGTCCCATTATTGTCTCTGAGCTGCTCAATTATACAAAAGGAGAAAATCTATGGTATGTATACTGTTGTCCCTTAGCTCACTGATGCCCCTCAGTTCATGCACATGCATGCACACACACACTGTGTACACACACACTACACACCCTTACATGCACATTGCATGCAGTCAGTTTAGACAACAAGCTTCTCAGCTTTTGAAAAATTCAGTCTAAGTGTCAGGCAATTATTGTCAAACAAATTTTGAACATTTCTTTGGCATTTTAAGCCCCCACAAGATTCTTTCCAAGTCTTCTCTGTGTTTGGATCTTTTACTCTCTGTTATCCCTCTTTCTCTTTTCTTTTGTCCCACTCCCTTGTTGTGGATGGCATGGCAAATAGAATGGGGATGATGGTGGGGGAGTCGAAAAGTTTTTTTATTCTGATTGGTATCATAGACTATTTTTGCAATATATTAAGCAGAAACATAGGGATTCTGGGTCATTATCAATTTTCAGAGTTGAGTCCTTTGGGGACCAAAGGGAGACAGGAATAATGACAAAGTTCCTAGGAATCTTGCTAGTGAGCCCTGTTGTTATTTGGACTTATAGGACTTCCATCATAGTGATCAGAAGTATTTATGGAGTATCATTAGAGTAGGGATCTTGCTTAGATCTCACTGCTGCGCTGAAAATCAAAGGGAGATAGGAATAATGGCAAAGTTCCTGGGAATCTTGCTAGTGAGCCTGCAGCTTAGTCAGGACTGTGAGGATATTATTCTTAGTGTTTTAGTGGGGAGTTGTCTCCGATTTTGGCAACAAGGAATACAACAGTTGATATTTTCTACTGAGACCCACCCCATGGAATGGGTTTTAAGCCAACGTTTTCACTCTCCTCTTTCACTTTCATCAAGAGGCTCTTTAGTTCTTCTTCACTTTCTGACATAAGGGTGGTGTCATCTGCGTATCTGAGGGTATTGATATTTCTCCTGGCAAACTGATTCCAGCTTGTGCTTCATCCAGCCCAGCGTTTCTCATGATGTACTCTGCACATAAGTTTAATAAGCAGGATGACAATACACAGCCTTGACGTACTGTTTTCCTGATTTGGAACCAGTCTGTCGTTCCATGTCCGGTTCTAACTGTTGCCTCCTGAGCTGCATACAGATTTCTCAAGAGGCAGGTCAGGTGGTCTGGTATTCCCATCTCTTTAAGAATTTCCCACAGTTTGTTGTGATCTACAAGGTCAAATGCTTTAGCATAATCAATAAAGCAGAAGTAGATGTTTTTCTGGAATTCTCTTGCTTTTTCTATGCTCCAACGGGTATTTGCAAGTTGATCTCTTGTTCCTCTGCCTTTTCTAAAACCAGCATAAACATCTGGAATTTCATGGTTCATGTACTGTTGAAGCCTGGCTTGGAGAATTTTGAGCATTACTTTGCTAGCGTGTGAGATGAGTGCAATTGTGTGGTAGTTTGAACATTCTTTGGCATTGCCCTTTGTTACTGGAGTGAGAACTGACCTTTTCCAGTCCTGTGAGCACTGCTGAGTTTTCCAAATTTGCTGACATATTGAGTGCAGCACTTTTACAGCATCATCTTTTAGGATTTGAAATAGCTCAACTGGAATTTCATCACCTCCACTGGCCTTGTTCAAAGTGATGCTTCCTAAATCCCACTTGACTTCACATTCCAGGATGTCTGGATGTGATTCTAGGTGTGTGATCACACCATCGTGATTATCTTGGTCATGAAGTGCCAGGGTCCAGCCCTAGCAGGATCCAGGGGTACCCTCAGGATTACAGCATAGGCGAAAGGATAGCAAAGCAAAGAGAAAAGAGGCTTGATCTTCCTTGATTAACACAGGAGGCCAATAAAGCTCCTGGCACAGAACCTACTCTGTTCACGGAGGCTGCAGGCGCCCTCTCGGTGGGGTGAGGACACAGGGCGCCCCCTCCCTGGTGAAGATGCAGGGCACCTTTCCGATCAGGTCTTAGAAGCCCAGGCAAAAAAGTGAACTCAGAGAACCCCTGTGCCCCAGTGAGTCATCCTGAAAGAAGAACAGAGAGAGAAAAGGAGAGAAAAGGAAAAAAGAATGACACGGGGAGACCAAGCTTCAGTGAGCGAGGCCCATAACTTTATTTTCAAAAGGAACTTTTATACCTTGACTTGTACATAGAGGGAAATGAAAGATGCAAAGTCATACAGAGTCAGCCCAAACATTACATCTGTTTTGTCTTTATCGAAACCAGGATTTTTTCTGCATACCTTTCCCGCAAACAATGTTGTGTGCATTATCTTCTGGCCTTGGGGGCCTGTGGACATTTTATGACCCTTTTTTGATAAAGTCTGCTTACCCAGAAAACCTACTTTCCCTTGAAGTGTTTTTTCTTTGTATTTCTAATCTATGTCAGCCTCAGAAAGTGCTAAACAGAGTTACATTCTCATGGAGCAAAGGTGCAGTGGGTCACAACAAAGAAAGAACCAATTAGCTCAAAGGTCTGATGTGGTTAATTCCAAGGCTATTACTTGTTTTTCTTACATTCCAACTATGTTAACCAATGCACTCCCAGGTGCACAATGAATAAGGGATATGGGAACTTGTTAGCAAGCACTGGCCCAATAATGAAATCTTACACCAGCACTACTCTAATAGTTTTTAACTCTTCAAAAGGCTCTATATTTTTAGAATGTTTTAGGCTTCCCATGTCTCTCACGGTGGGGAGGCTGTGAACAATCACATGCATAGCTGCAAGAGTTTAGATAAACCTGTCAGGCAGGCTAGAAAGCCATCAGAGAGGTTTGAATTGAAACACTCCTATCATGCCCATTAACTAAAGCCCTAAGTTGATTTTTTCCCGAGAAAGGTGGTTGGGGATAGCCCCCTGTTAATGTCAGAAGAGTTGGTGAAAGGCATAATATAATAAACAGTAGACAGATTTTGGTTTTGGGGTAGATGCTTGAGCAGATCCAGGGGGTCCCTTGAGTTATGATCTGCCTTGCTCGTCAGATCTCTTCCACATGACCTTGTCATGGGTGGGGTCTCCCTTGGTGGCTCCTGGCAATGAAGATCGTTTTTGTACAGTTCTTCTGTGTATTCTTGCCACCTCTTCTTAATATCTTCTGCTTCTGTTAGGTCCATACCATTTCTGTCCTTCATCAAGCCCATCTTTGCATGAAATGTTCCCTTGGTATCTCTAATTTTCTTGAAGAGATCTCTAGTCTTTCCCATTCTGTTGTTTTCCTCTATTTCTTTGCATTGATCGCTGAGGAAGGCTTTCTTATCTCTCCTTGCTATTCTTTAGAACTCTGCATTCAGATGCTTATCTCTTTCCTTTTTTCCTTTGCTTTTCACTTCTCTTTTTTTCACAGCTATTTGTAAGCCCTCCTCAGACAGCCATTTTGCTTTTTTGCATTTCTTTTCCATGGGGATGGTCTTGATCCCTGTCTCCTGTATAATGTCACGAACCTCTGTCCATAGTTCATCAGGCACTCTGTCTATTAGATCTAATCCCTGAATCTATTTCTAAGATCATGGCATCTGGTCCCATCACTTCATGGCAAATAGATGGGGAAACAGTGGAAACAGTGATAGACTTTATTTTTGGAGGCTCCAAAAGTCACTGTGGATGGTGACTGCAGCCATGAAATGAAAAGATGCTTGCTCCTTGGAAGAAAAGTTATGACCAACCTAGACAGCATATTAAAAAGCAGAGACATTACTTTGCCAACAAAGGTCCATATAGTCAAAGCTATGGTTTTTCCAATAGTCATGTATGGATGTGAGAGTTGGACTCTAAAGAAAGCTGAGCACTGAAGAATTGATGCTTCTGAATTGTGGTGTTGGAGAAGACTCTTGAGAGTCCCTAGGACTGCAAGGAGGTCCAACCAGTCCATCCTAAAGGAGATAAGTCCTGGGTGTTCATTGGAAGGACTGATGCTAAAGCTGAAACTCCAATACTTTGGCCACCTCATGTGAACAGTTGACTCATTGGAAAAGACCCTAATGCTGGGAGGGATTGGGAGCAGGAAGAGAAGGGGATGACAGGAGAAAGCATCACTATGAACAAAGCTAGTGGAGTTGATGGAATTCCAGTTGAGCTATTTCAAATCCTGAAAGATGATGCTGTGAAAGTGCTGCATTCAATATGCCAGCAAATTTGGAAAACTCAGCAGTGGCCACAGGACTGGAAAGTTCAGTTTTCATTCCAATCCCAAAGAAAGGCAATGCCAAAGAATGCTCAAACTACCACACAATTGCACTCATCTCACACGCTAGTAAAGTAATGCTTAAAATTCTCCAAGCAAGGCTTCAGCAATATGTGAACCGTGAACTTCCTGATGTTCAAGCTGGTTTTAGAAAAGGCAGAGGAACCAGAGACCAAATTGCCAACATCCGCTGGATCATGGAAAAAGCAAGAGAGTTCCAGAAAAACATCTATTTCTGCTTTACTGACTATGTCAAAGCCTTTGACTGTGTGGATCACAATAAACTGTGGAAAATTCTGAAAGAGATGGGAATACCAGACCACCTGATCTGCCTCTTGAGAAATCTGTATGCAGGTCAGGAAGCAACAGTTAGAACTGGACATGGAACAGCAGACTGGTTCCAAATTGGGAAAGGAGTACGTCAAGGCTGTATATTGTCACCCTGCTTATTTAACTTCTATGCAGAGTATATCACGAGCAACGCTGGGCTGGATGAAGCCCAGTCTGGAATCAAGATTGCCGGGAGAAATATCAATAACCTCAGATATGTAGATGACACCACCCTTATGGCAGAAAGTGAGGAGGAACTAAAAAGCCTCTTGATGAAAGTTAAAGTGGAGAGTGAAAGAGTTGGCTTAAAGCTCAACATTCAGAAAATTAAGATCATGGCATCCGGCTCCATCACTTCATGGGAAATAGATGGGGAAACAGTGGAAACAGTGGGTGACTTTACTTTTCTGGGCTCCAAAATCACTGCAGATGGTGATTGCTGCAGTGAAATTAAAAGATGCTTACTCCTTGGAAGGAAAGTTATGAGAAACTTAGATAGCATTTAAAAAAGCAGAGACATTACTTTGCCAACAGAGATCTGTCTAGTCCAGGATATGGTTTTTCCAGTGGTCATGTATGGATGTGAGAGTTGGACTGTGAAGAAAGCTGAGCGCCAAAGAATTGATGCTTTTGAACTGTGGTGTTGGAGAAGACTCTTCAGAGTCCCTTGGACTGCAAGGAGATCCAATCAGTCCATCCTAGAGGATATCAGTCCTGGGTGTTCACTGGAAGGACTGATGCTAAAGCTGAAACTCCAGTACTTTGGCCACCTGATGCGAAGAGCTGACTCATTTGAAAAGACCGTGATGCTGGGAAAGATTGAGGGCAGGAAGAGAAGGGGACAACAGAGGATGAGATGGTTGGATGACATCACCGACTCAATGGACATGGGTTTGGGTGAACTCCAGGAGTTGGTGATGGACAGGGAGGCCTGGTGTGCTGTGGTTCATGGGGGTGGCAAAGAGTCTGACATGACTGAGAGAATGAAATGAACTGAACTGAACTGAGCTGATGTTATAGTAGTTGGTACACATGTGATGAAGGATCAATTTCTTGTACTTCACCTGCTGAACTGATAATAAATAGAACATGTTAAAGTCATTTCCACAAGTTCAATGGCAGTTTTTCTCTGGGTATTTTGGCAGCACCCGGTCACCCAGGTTGTCATGAAAAAGCTGATTAAATGAAAGGCTAGGAAATCAACCTATGCCTGTGATGAAAGGACTGACTATAATGGGTTTATTCATTTAGTTCAGTTGGTGAAGGATTGGAATACGTGTGGTTTGGGCCCTTGTGAGTTACCTGGGCATATCAGGGATAAGCTGGTAGTGAGACAACGGGTGACTTTGTGAGGGAAGAAAGCAGGGACATGGGGGCCAAGACTAATTAAAAATGTATTAGGCCACAGTAGTTCAAGGGTGCCTGATACTGTAATTCATTTCAGTTCTAATATTCCATTTGTTCTTTCCACTTCTTCAGAAGATAGAGGGACAAGAAGAGTAGCAAAATTTCTGAGTGAGGGCAAAACTTTATATAACTGTCTCAGAGAAACTGCTTCCTTATACAGATACAATTTGAAACGACACAGGTAGTAAACACAGCATCAAGTTCATTTTTAATTATGGTGAGTGCTGTGGTTTATCAAATGATTGCTTCAACCCATGTGAAGAATAAAAATACTGTTACTAGTACATACTCATAACCCATGGAGATGTGAAATTGTTTAAATTTCTTTTGGAAATACTCAATTATTTCCTTGGTATAGTATTCTAGTTCATATTCGACTTTTACAAATTTTATGGGATTTTGTGGGTTCCAAGAAATGCATGAGCTGACACCAATATCTACCAATCTAGAAAATTTCCTACAATACTTTTTTAAATGTTGCAGCCAATATTTCCCTAATGCCATATCTCAAGGATTTAGTAAGAGTTCAATGGAGATCATTTAGCTTCACCAGATTCCTGTCTTGGCTTTGATATATTTTGTCCTCATGGATCAAACAAACCAATCATTCCTAGTCATTCTTTACAGAATCAGGGTCTGGCATTCTGAACATAGATGGAATTTTTGAGCCTTTCCATGAATTTGCCTTTATGTTCTAGAAGAGGTTCTTGCATAAGGACTTTATTCAGAAAATTATGTTTAATGTGATAATCTGCTCGATCATTTTTACCCCATACTCTGCAGAATCTTTCATGCTGAGAGACTTTGTCATTATGACAAAATTTCTTTGAGTAGCATGATGACATAAAATAATTCACGTATTTAGTGTTCATTTTAATTGGAGTACATAAGACATATACCAAGACTAAGAAACATCAGAGAGTTAGGATATCTCGTTGTCTCCATTGTATTTGGAAGCTATGAATGGCATTCCAAACCTACTGACTAACACTGAATACAATTTTTTTTTTGTAAATTGACTTGCCCAAGAGCAATGCACAAGTTCAGCTACTTGAATTAATTATACTTCCCCTAAGGATTGAGTTTTATAAAGGGGTCTGGAGTAATAATGCATAAACAGCCTGGTATTGTCCCTTTCAATTTTGAAGGTTAAATACTTATTAATGAAGAATTTTGTATGAGAATGTCCGAAAGGCCTGTTCTGGACATGGACACTTCTTGAATGACAGAAGTGCAATCATGAGTGTCCTTTTATTTAGAAATATATTACAGTTGAAAAATGGGAGGAGAAATTAATCATATTTCATATTTATTCAGACAACTGATATGAAAGTGTTGGGTGTTTTCAGAGAGTTATAGTGTATAACTCAGAGAGCAGAGCGGTTTGTACTGCAAGTGGTACCATCAGATTCAATGGAGATACTAGAGCAAGATTTGATAACACTTCAACCAATTTATCTGAGGCTGCTGTTATTTTGAGACAAGGCTGATAAACTTTGGATACTGTATCAAGAGGTAGAATAACAGGCAAGGAGGCTTTGTTATTTGCCATGATGTTGAATAATATTCCTAGAGCATGGCCTTACTTTTAACATATATATGCAGAGAAAAGGTTTCATTACTGTCAATAATATTGCAATTATAGTCCTTTGTAGGTATATGGGGTCACCTAGAGAAGGAAATGGCAACCCACTCCAGTACTCTTGCCTGGAAACTCCCATGGACGGAGGAGCCTGGTAGGCTACAGTCCATGGGGTCGCTCAGAGTTGGACACGACTGAGCGACTTCACTTTCACTTTTCCCTTTCATGCATTGGAGAAGGAAATGGCAACCCACTCCAGTATTCTTGCCCGGGGAGTCCCATGGGCAGAGGAGCCTTGCAGGCTACAGCCCATGTGGTTCCAAGAGTTGGACAAGACTTAGCGACTAAACCAACCAACCAAGGAAACAGTGCTTTTCAAAAAGTAGTGATTCCTCAAAGATTGTTTATTCATCATTTTTGTTTAATTGGACAGATATTTTGTGATGTAATAAATCTCAATTGACTGCTCTACATATTAGGGTACAGTGTCGAAAAGTAAAGAATCACTCAGTAATTACTTGGTTTTTTATTACTTCTTCTAAGTTCAACCCCAAACGCTTTTCTGGTATTTGTTGAATTATGACTAGCTCACATGGAATACATGACGATGTAAAGGACTGTTTTACCGCGCTCAAGGAAATTGGTATCTCTTCAGTTACAGACATACGCTAGGGATGTTCTGTTAAAGGACTTCTGTCAGGTAGAGGCCTAACAACAAAACAGACCTAAGAGGTTAGAGCAACTTGTTCAGATTTCCAAGTGCCATCTGAAGACTGGTATAGTGTTAGTGTTAGTTGCTCAGTCGTGCCCGACTCTTTGCGACCCCATGAACTGCAGCCCACCAGGCTCCTCTGTCCGTGAGATTTTCCAGGCAAGGATTCTGGAATGGATTGCCATTTCCTTCTCCAAGGAAATGAGTTGGGATCTTCCCAACCCATGGATTGAACCTGGGTCTCCTGCACTGCAAGCGGATTTTTACAGACTGAGCTACAAGGGAAGCCCCGAAGACTGGTATATGTCTCAAAAATAAAGCTGGGGATGAGAACATGTTTGGGAGACTAGGTTACACACGTCCCATTCCTCTGTCTGTCCACGAGAGGGTGCAGCTTCCTGACACCAACACATTTCCTGTGTGAAATGCAGGTTTCGATTTGTCACTTCACTGTGATTTCAACCTTTCTTCCTCTTAAAAGTCAAGAACTTTATTCAGGTGACACTCCAGAGATGAGCTCTTCTCCAGGCTTAGTGACTGTGATACTCTTAATGCTTGGTAAGTAAAATGCCTCTTAAAACATGGATTCTTCCTTCTATTATGTCAGCAAAATCTTTAACCATAATTTTATCCTAGAAAAATATGCCCAAGGTGACACAGAATTTTTTTTTATAATTTGCCCAGGACAAACCCATGGAAACTCAGTGACCCAGATGGATGGCCACATGAGTCGTTCAGAAGGGACTTCTGTGACTATAAACTGCACTTATTCAACCTCTGGGTACCCTAATCTTTTCTGGTACGTCCAGTATCCTGGAGAAGGTCCACAGCTCCTCCTGAAAGCCATGAATGCCAACGACAAGGGAACCAACAAAGGTTTTGAAGCCACATATAATACAGAAACTACCTCCTTCCACTTGGAGAAAGCCTCAGGCCAAGAGTCAGACTCAGCTGTGTACTACTGTGCTCTGAGAGACACAGTGACAGAAACTGCAGGGGGAGCTGAGCACAAACTCTGAGCAGCAACGGGGCCTGGGTGCTGAATGTCTCTGATCCCCTCTGGTCCCAGCAGAGTTTATGGTGGTTTTTCACTCAGTCTGTAGTTGATACAAAAATCATACCAATGTCTAGAGCATAGGAACAAGAAGTAAACATTTCCCTTGTGTGAGTACTCAGTCACTTCAGTCATGTCTGACTCTTTGGGACCCCATGGACTGTGTAGCCCTCCAGGCTCCTCTGTCCATGGAATTTTTCAGGCAAGAATACTGGAGTGGGTTGCCATGCCCTCCTCCAGGGGATCTTCCTGACCCAGAGATCTAGCCTGGGTCTGCTGCATTGCAGGCGGATTCTTTACCACTGCATCACTGGGAAACTTTCCCTTTACCCAATGTCTTATTAGTGAAGCTAAAAACTGTCTGACACCAATGGTTCCTTAACAATGATGACCAAAGTAACTTCAAGGTTAAACCACATAAACAATGCAATAGTCCCTTGCTCATCCTTGCAGTCAAAATCCATGCCCCGCTGGTTGTTCCAGGACAACTTGATGGGTTTTGCTTTACTGAGTTTTATTATACTTTCAGTATACAATATACTTTATACTGTATACAATATACTGAGCCAGAGTGCACCAGAGAAGGTGTGATTTGCACAGTGTCTTCCTGACAGAGCATGCAGGAGAAGTAATAGGAGAGCTGCTGCTGCTACTGCCAGGTCACTTCAGTCGTGTCCAACTCTGTGTGACCCCATAGACGGCAGCCCACCAGGCTCCCCCATCCCTGGGATTCTCCAGGCAAGAACACTGGAGTGGGTTGCCATTGCCTTCTCCAATGCCTGAAAGTGATAAGTGAAAGTGAAGCCGCTCAGTCATGTCCGACTCTTAGCGACCCCATGGACTGCAGCTTACCAGGCTCCTCGGTCCATGGGATTTTCCAGGCAAGAGTCCTGGAGTGGGTTGCCATTGCCTTCTCCAAATAGGAGAGCTACAGTCTCCAAAAACCATGACCTTTTAAAAACTTTTAATTTTAAATTGAAGAATAGTTGATATACAATGTTGTGTTAGTGTCAGGTGTACAGCAAAGTAATTGTTATGTACATAAGTATAATATGTATACACATAGTATATGTATTCTTTTTTAGATTTTCCCTTATAGATTTTTGAAAAATATTGAGTATTTTGTAACAATCTTGAAATTGTGAGAGATAAGGAAGTAAGAGAAGATGGTGTATTGAAAAGAATAATAGAGCAATCAATCTCTGTATTGCACTGCAAATATACTGCTGGTCTTTGCAAATATTGGTGCAATCCTATTTAATTAACATATATTTATTGGCACACTAGGAGTACTTTTGTTGCTTGGGAGAAAGTTTTAAGCACAGAAGTAAACAACATATGTTTTCTGGTTCTGCAGTGGCTATTATGGTAAGAATGGTTAAAAATGTTATTGACCTTGAAATGCCTCCTGCTTTAAAATATTTTTCTTTGCTTCATCCTTCCACCT
Source organism: Bos javanicus (assembly GCF_032452875.1). Taxonomy (NCBI): domain Eukaryota; kingdom Metazoa; phylum Chordata; class Mammalia; order Artiodactyla; family Bovidae; genus Bos; species Bos javanicus. The sequence goes on along the minus strand of NC_083877.1, from coordinate 24,798,100 downwards.
TCATGAAAATTTTCTTCTACTTTTTTCAAAGGCTGTATTTTTAGGCTTTATGAATGAGCTATAGTCATAACATTAATATATTTTTGCTATGCACTGTTGGTTTAAATCTAGTATATATTAGTTATGCATTGTTGGCTTAAATCTAGCTAATTTTTTATTAGATTGGTTTAAATGCAAATTTTATTTTTAAATTTCTATAAATAAAATGCTTGTCAAAGTATACTTTAAACAATACAAAATGTTGTGCAATAAAATGTTTTCTCTGAAATTTGTATAAACATAGTAGATTAATAATACACATTTATCTCTAAGATAGTAAAGAAATCAGAAAGGGTATAAACCTGCAATCACAAAAAGAATAGATAAGGAGATCACAGCACATAGTGATGTCAGCAAAATTTCAGAAGGTGAGAAGTGTAAGGAAGAATCAAAGCTTGTGTTACAGACTAGACAAAGAAGAAACCTAGGTTTAGTGCGAAAGGTGTCACAATGGGTGCTGTGGAAGAGTTTACAAAAGAAGGGCCAGTTATCTTTGAATAGTTGAGAAAGATGGTGTTGCTCTTGCGAGTGCCTGTGTATGTATGGGTTGAAGTTTTGTGGCGGGCACTAAAATAGGAGGCCTGAGTGAGATTACTTATAAGTAAAGAACACCAGTGCTCTCCACAATTCTTTATAGTAGTGTTAGTCAATCGGTCATGTCTGACTCTTTGCGACCCCATGGACTGTAGCCTGCCAGGTTCCTCTGTTCATGGGATTTTTCCAGGCAAGAATACTGGAGTGGGTTGCCATTCCCTTCTCCAGGGGATCTTCCTGACCCAGGGATCAAATCCAGGTCTCCCTCATTGCAGGCGGATTCTTTACTGTTTGAGCCACCAGAGAATTTATAACAAGCAATAATTGCTTTCTAAATCCAGAAGAAAAGTGGAAGTTAGTCTTTGATGAATTAAGAATGTCACATAAAAAATTGTTCCAAACTTTGTGTATTACCTGGGCTTCCCTGGTGGCTCAGATGGTAAATAATCTGCCTGCAATGCAAGAAGTTTAACACACATAAAACCCACACATTTTAATAAATATACATTTAATATATTGAGTAGATATTCTTTACCATAGCTGTGTAAATTTCTAAAGGTATGAGATATGGAACAGAGGTTAATTTATTCTTTGTAATCCACAGGGCCAGAGAATCCAAATCACAGGAGAGGGGCTTCTACCTCTGGAAATGAGGTAGTCTTGGTTGCCCAGGGACCGTTTCTTACGACAGGTTCTTTAGGGTGAATCTTCTATTTGCACTATTTCTCTAGAAGACACAGGCAATATTGAGGCTTTCTTGGCTTTATTCTTACAGAGGTAACCAGAAAATTCCAAGTAATCAAAGTGGTTTTGGCAGAGGAAGATAATTCTGGAAACTCACAGAAGTTAAGGGGAAATGTCTTGTGGAAAGAACCTTTCATTGGGGAAATGTCAATGTCATTGTCTTGGGGAAACAACATTGCAGTGGAGTTTGGAAGAAAAATAATAGAATATAGACTCTGAGCCAGTGACAGCTAAGGCAGCAGAAGCATGGCAGTAGAATTGACTCATACTCATACTCTGGAGGAAATTCCTCTAAGGCTGAGTCACTCACTGCTTTTAAGTTATGTGTGAGTTTGAGGTGTCTAATATAATGATTTGATATATGTATATATTTTGAAGTGATAACACTGATAAGGTTAGTGAACACATTTTTCACTGCACATAATTACCAGGGTTTTTGTCTTGTTGTTATTATGGTCAGTTATTTAAGGTCTGCACTCCGAGTAACTTTCAAATGAAAAGTACAGTATTGTTAACTACAGTCACAGTTAACAGGCAAGTGCACTGGGATGACCCAGAGGGATGGTATGGGGAGGGAGGAGGGAGGAGGGTTCAGGATGGGGAACACATGTATACCTGTGGCATATTCACTTTGATATATGGCAAATCCAATACAATATTGTAAAGTTAAATAAAATAAAATTTAAAAAAAATAGGCATTCAGAATATCAAATGATCTTTTTTCTCTTATACTCTTCTTTGGCTTACATGTTCCTTTTAGAAAGATTTTCTCCCCGTAGTAGACAAAAGAGCATGGTATACGGGCTGAAAAGGAAAGTTTTATATTTTTATGTTTAAGAGTGAATCATCGTGCTTTTCTAATTTCAAAACTAATATGAGGCCCATCATTGGATGAAAAGCAACAGCATCTACCTCCTTCTAACTTACTAAAAATGACTCAGTTGTGTGCAGAGATGTAAATCTTAATCTCTACATTCTTACTGTGCATTTAAATTTTCAATCTAAGACATAATTTGTTTGATCTTTGCTGTCTTTATGCATCAGAGTCCCTCATAGGCACAGATATGAGAAAGATATTTAACCAGAGTTCAGTAGGTAGAGATGTGACCACCAGATGGCAGTGCACCTCTGCTGATCAGAACATGTGGCGGGTTCATTGAGTGGGTTCTGAATAGATAGGTAGGCTTGGGGCAGAAGCAGAGCCTTTTTCTTATTGGCTGGGTAGACAGTGAAAGAAACCACTAGAGAAAAGAAGGGATCACTTGGTAACAGAAGCAGCTCTTCTGGCTGGAGACTGCAGATCCACAATTGATCCTAAATGGGAAAAACAATGAAGACATCCATTGGAGCTTTAATCACATTCTTGTGGCTACAGCTGGACTGTGAGTTAAGGATTTAAGGAAAATAGAGTGTATTAGTAGATATTCTTTACATGCCAAGACTGGCTTTATTCCGGTTTCTTCTAGTTATTGTAGAAAAGGAAAAGTAAACTCTAGAGCCAAATAACCTGACAACCCTTCTCCTTTCTCTGACTTCTACTTTCTCCGTAGGTGTCAGCCTTGGGAACAAGGTGGAGCAGAGTCCTACCCTGAGTGTCCAGGAAGGAAACAGCTCTGTTATCACCTGCACTTATACAGATGGTAACTCAGCGTATTTCCCTTGGTATAAGCAAGAACCTGGGAAAGGTCCCCAGTTCCTTATAGCTATTCGTTCAAATAAGGGCAAAGAGGAAGACCAGAGACTCACTGTTTTATTGAATAAGACAACCAAACGTCTGTCCCTGCACATCACAACCACTGAAGCTGGAGACTCAGCTGTCTACTTCTGTGCAGCAAGTACACAGTGCTTCCCAGGCATCTTCTGTCTGTACTCAAATCTGTGACTGGGACAGCCCCCTTCCTTTGGTGCAACCTTCAAATATGACAAACGTTATATTGTTTGTCTGCAGGTGGAAACTGATGTGCTAGTCATAAAAAACACGTGAAAGAAAGTGAAAGTCACTCAGTCATGTCCAACTCTTTCCTACACATGGACTATACAGTCCATGGAATTCTCCAGGCCAGAATACTGGAGTGGGTAGCCTTTTCCTTCTCCAGGGGATCTTCCCAACCCAGGGATCGAATCCAGGTCTCCCGCATTGAAGGCAGATTCTTTACCAGCTGAGCCACAGGGGAAGCCCAAGAATACTGGAATGGGTAGCCTATCCCTTCTCCAGGGGATCTTCCAGACCCAGGAATCGAACTGGGTCTCCAGAATTGCAGGCAATTCTTTACCAACTGAGCTATCAAGGAAGCCATAAAAAGCACTGGATAAGAATATTAGGCTCAAGGGTAGCTAGAAAGGGTTAGAACATGTTGTTGGATACCTGTTGCTTACTGAATTCCTGAAGAGAGTTAGTAATTTACTGATTTATTTTGAAATTGTAAGACCAACTTTACATTTTGCCATTCAGACTCCTCTTCTATAAATACTCCCCCTGTTATCCATATAACAATCCTTGTTATGAATGGGTTTTAAAAATATTGTGCTTTGAAAACAGCATATTTTTCTGATCATACAAATTACATGCCAAATATAAGAAAATGCTCTATATAATTAATATGATATTGACAAGTCTATGATCACACAATGTTGCTAATATTCAGTTTACTCTTTTTATAAATTCCTATCTTAATTAGTATCTTTTTCCACTTAATATTAAATATTGAGCTGAGCATTCCCCATTTCATTGTCTTGTTCCCAAACATCAGCTTTGAAATAGCTCTATGAGAAATATTAATAAATTACAATTTAACTTTGTTTGACATCTCTTTTATGTGCATTGACCACTTTCTTACTGAGAAAATGTGACATGTGTTTTCCTTTAGTGCCCAGTAATAGTATATATTTTTTGTGTATTTGAGGAAAAGTAATGCTGAAGCTGAAACTCCAGAACTTTGGCCACCTCATGTGAAGAGTTGACTCATTGGAAAAGACTCTGATGCTGGGAGGGATTGGGGGCAGGAGGAGAAGGGGACGACAGAGGATGAGATGGATGGATGACATCACTGACTCAATGGACGTGAGTCTGAGTGAACTCTGAGAGATGGTGATGGACAGGGAGGCCTGGCGTTCTGCAATTCATGGGGTTGCAAAGAGTCGGACATGACTGAACGACTGAACTGAACTGAACTGAACTGAACATAGAAAGTGATTTGAAAATGTCATGTTCAAATGATTGCAAATCAAATGGTGTATTTGCTTTCTCCTGTCTGGAAAATTTACTGCAAACTTCATGGCCTTCTCTCGATCCTAGGAGGCCAGTCTCGGTGTTGATAACCTCCATTTTTCTTCCTTTCCTTAGGGGGATGTTGGCTGTTTACATCTGTCTTGTTTCTTCCAGGCCATCAGAGTGGAAGGGGCCTGGGGCCGCCTTTTGCACATGCTTACTGCTGCTGCTAAGTCGCTTCAGTCATGTCTAACTCTGTGCGACCCCACAGACAGCAACCCACCAGCCTCCCCTGTCCCTGGGATTCTCCAGGCAAGAACACTGGAGTGGGTTGCCATTTCCTTCTCCAATGCATGAAGGTGCAAAGTGAAAGTGAAGTCGCTTAGTCGTGTCCGACTCCTAGCGACCCCATGGACTGCAGCCTACCAGGCTCCTCCATCCATAGGGTTTTCCAGGCAAGAGTACTGGAGTGGGGTGCCATCATCTGCAAAGCCTCACTCTGGCTGTTCTTTGTGCCCTGGGAGCAATGACAAGGTGGGGTGGTGCTTGAGTCAGACGTTGTGTGTTGGTTGGAATCCCTGGGCCACTTTTGATGATTGGCAGGCAAGGCATCCCCAGCCATTGGTGGGTAGTCCTGATGGAGCTGGTGCCCCAGTAGTAGGAAACGTGTCCATTTTAATGCCCTCCTGGAGACCTGGCTGATGTTCCCATGCGCTCCCCACTCCCCAGCTGAGCAGCACACCTAAGTATTCTGGGTGAGGTGAGAAAGGGGTGAGGCTTTTCTGTAGGTTCTCCCAAAGCTGGAGAGCAGATCCTCACTCACAGGCCCTCACTTTCCTCTGTGGAGAAATCACAGGTCAAGAATGTTTCTCCTGAAGCCCAGCTGTGTGCTTTGCAGGGAGGAGTGATGAAAGTAATGTGAAATTGTTCCCCTAACCCATGGATGTGAGAGTTGGACTGTGAAGAAAGCTGAGTGCTGAAGAACTGATGCTTTTGAACTGTGGTGTTGGACAAGACTCTCAGGCAATGGAAACTATCTGCTCTGTCAGTAGGGGACCCAGGCAAAGTCACTAAAAACATGTTCACAGTTAGTCCACACAAGGATGGGAGGTGGACAATCAACACTGGAGAGCAAGAACAATTTTGTGCCATCTGTCTTCTTGAAGAAGATTTAAATAATGAGGACTGGAATTTGGAGTTTGGAGGAATCACATCTACTTGAAATGCCTTGAAATCTGCAGCTGCGTCAGTGTTTTGAACTCTGCCATTGGTTCGTAGGACATTTTTGAATTTTTTTTCTGTTGCCACATTGATTTTTGATGAAGTTTGTAAAAATCTAATTTAGTAACTATCCTTGCTTCTGTTGAGGGTGTTGTTGAAAATTGATTACTGTATTTCAAACCTCTCGTCCCTAATTTAAGCAGAACAGGTATGGACATCTCTGTGGTCTAAGGCTCTTTGCTTCTCTCTCCTCTTCCTCTCCTGCTCCCTTTGCCTCTCTCCTCTCTTGTCTTGTCTCAGCTCTTCTGCTCTTGATTTCCCTGGACTGATTCTGTTTTCTTCCTTCTCTGAAGTAAGAGTTTCTAATTAACCATTTCTTTGAGCCATCAATGTTTAAAAATAATTTTATTGTGAAATATAACAAATGTTCACAAAAGTATGTAAAACTCACAATATATTTTATTTAGGTACATACAAACTTGAGACTATGGTTTTTTGCTTATGAAATCTCTTTATGAATTTTAAAAGTTCTCTGTATTAGGGTTCCCCAGAGAAACAGAACCAATAGCATTAATTTAATGTGCGTGTGTCTTCAGCTCTAATAATCCTATTCTGAAGGCCTAGTTTGTTATACAAGGGGATAATATGATAGCTTTTTTAAGGTAAGTGTTTATGTGATATATCTTTTGCCATTATTTTGCTGTCAAAATCTTTGGGCATTATATGTCAAGTTTGGAAGAAATCCTCAGATATCCACACTCTCAAGTGTTCATTGGCCTCCTATTTCACTGAGAAAATAGAAGCAATAAGAAAATTTTCACAGGCTTCTACACTTAACACTTTTTAAGGTAATTCACAGATTTTCATTTCTTTCAGTTGGTTACTGGAAATTTATTTCCTGCCTTTGATTGTATCATGTTTTCTCAATTCTTTATGCATCTTGTAGATTTGCTTTGTTGTGTGAGCTTTTGAAGCAGCAGGTACCTCTCCCAGTATTTATGTTCTGGTCTTGACTAGAAGAGACCTTCCTCAGTCAGCAGTGCTAAATATGAGGCAAGATAGAGACCAGTCCCTTGGGGAGTGTACTCCTGAGGAAATTTGGACAAGGACCCGTAGGTTTCCTGTCTTTTCATTTGGAGGAAACACCTCAGTTCTATCCTTTCTCCACCTTGCAGATCAGTACTAGCTGTAATACCACACCATTCTTTTTTCCTTTGCTGCTAGCTGTTCCAGTGACCAAGCCCTGCCAGTGATTCAGTGCTAAGTATGACCCGAAGCAAGTAGAAACTCCATGGCTCCATGGGGGATGCTTTGAATTATCTGGCATAAGGCCCCCTTCACTCTGTGTGGGGTTAAAACCAGTTCTGCGCTGATTCCCAGTCTTGCAGGGCAGTGCTCGTTGTGGAACCACACTCTCCCTTCCCTTATTCCTTACTATCCCAAGGGACCAGGCTATGCTCCATCCTGAATTGGGGGAGATAGAGACCATTCCTACTCTGAAATGATAGGAGTAAGGCCAGCTCCTTCTCCTCCCCCCATTAGCTCTCTTTTCCCTTGTGGAGGAAGAACCTCAGTTCTGCTCTTCCAAGTTCACAGAGCAGGACTGGCAGCAAAAGAGATGTCCTGCATTTTCCTTTGTTTCTCACTATCCCGAGGGATTACTCTCTGCTTGTCATACTGGGCACGAGGCAAGATAGAAAGCCACCCCACAGAGGGCACCCAGAGAGGACTGAAGGTCGGGTGCAAGCTCCAGAATCATTCCCCTCCCCATGGGGGACACGATGGGCACAGGCCATCCGTGGTACTGGGATGAGCCCATCTGGCTGAGGGACGGATGTGGGTGAAGTGAAGTTGCTCTTCTCTCCCCTGTAAATGTGACTGCCTTCAGCTTGTTCTTCTGGGAGTGCATTTACTTTTAACTGGGTTTGGCATTGTCCTTCAAGGTATATTGTTGCTAATATCATTGTTAAGTCCATGTCTGAGGAGGAAAGAGAGATAGGGCTTCCTCCTTTGCCATTATGCTGATAGTCCACATCATGTCTTTTAAATCTTTCAAAAATGTCAGGAAAGTGTTACCATATATATTTTCAGATAAGAAAACTGAGGCTTAACTCTCCTATCCAATAAGTCAGAATTCATACCGGGGTTTTTAAACATATGTTTTATGTACTAATCTACTCTGTTTACAGAGACTTACAGGGGCTTATATTCAGTATTATGTTCAAAATAGTGAGAAGGAAACCTAGCAAGAAGCCTAACCCAAGGTTCTGAGCAACCATAGCTCTGATCCCAGATGGCAGTATTTGCATTGGCCTTGCCTGTGGGTATGGTTGAGTATGAAGCTGCAAAATCTGGTCTTTGGCTCAATAGGGTTGTAGTCTCTGATTAGCTAAGCATAATCCCTGAGAATCCTTTGTTAATGTAAAAAAATAAAAGGTGTTGAATAGACAAGTCAGTGTTGGGGGACAGCCCCGTGCAGAAGAATGGAGATGCATGTGAGACCCTCCCTGATGGTTCTGTGGCTTCATTTTTGTTTTAAGTTAATGAAGAGTTTTAGCCAGGTTGACACAGTAAGTCCAGGGTATGTTTTTAAAGGTTTTCAAAAAGGTGTATTGCATGTATTGCTTGGGGTAGAAGGAGAGAAGAATTTAGGGCCATATTATGGTTCAGCTGGGATTCATTCTGGAAAGGAGTAAGAGATGCAAATTAGAAAGCAATAAAAATGGGTGAGCTATCTCTCAGATCTCTCTTTGCTTTTGAACAGGCATGAGTGGCAAAAACCAAGTGGAACAGAGTCCTCCATCCCTGGTGGTCCTGGAGGGAGAGAATTGCACATTTCAATGCAATTATACAGTGAGGCCCTTTAACAACCTAAGGTGGTACACACAGGACACTGGGAGAGGTCTTGTTTCCCTGATAACCATGACTTACAGTGACAACAAAAAGTCAAATGGACGGTACACAGAGAACATTACTATCCTGAAGTAGATGATAATTTTGATTAAAAGGGAGAGGTCAGCTCTGTGTGGGGTCCAGCAACTAGTAGAATGTCGACTGAGTACAAAAGCAAAATGTTGACGAAGCTGATGACAATATTTGATAAGACAGCTAATGTCTTTTGTGTTTGTTTTCTTTATCTCACAGGCATTATGCACAGAAAATGACAATACCTTCCTTCTTGTATAATTTAATGTAGATTGGAAGAAGAATCCATACAAGACTTATGAAACAGAGTCCGGATATAAGATAATTATCCTGAGCTACAGTGTCAATAACTAAATTCATATATATCAGCTCTTTGAGAAGGTTTTGCACTGATCAGAGAGAAAAGAATCTTACGAGGTTTTCCCTGGAGAGGGTTGATTTTAATTATTCAATTTTTATAACTTGTACATGGTAGATGGTCAAGAATTTTATATAAGTAGAAAGAGAAGAGAAAAATCTAGGAGATAAATAGTAGGTGTATCTCTCCAACTACTCTGCAACGACCCTGCACTTGATCTTGATGTGGTCCTCTCTCCATGTTACCCCTTCAGAGATCAGAAGACACTGGGTGAGTGTGTGTGCACAGGGGCATGGATCTGATTTCTGATTTGCTGAGGGGTCTTTCAGGTCTTGTGACAGCAAATTCATGAATATGCACTCAGATAAGCAAGTTACTTGACCTGGTAGTGTCTGAGAGCCCACAGATTCCAACCTGAGTTCTCATGAGTCTGGCGAATGGAAAAAATGGAGGTCTTTGGGAGTTTCATTCCTGGTTCTTTATTGGCAGCTGTGCTGTGAGTTGGCTGGTTTTGAAGCTATGAATAAAAAGAGCAGATCCTAGTAATCTCAATAAATCTGAAAGTTATAGAAGGGTGACTAGTGTTACTGGGGTCACCTGGGGGGGATTGTGAAAAGGAAATATATTCTTTCAAAAAATAATTGGCCATTAATATATCTCCTTTGTCTATGGTTCTCTGTTCAAACAGGGGTGAGCAGCCAATATACATTGGACCAGAGTCCTTCATTCCTGAGTATCCAGGAGAGAACACACGCCAATCTTAATTGTACTTATCAAAAGAAAACATTTTACAACTTCGTTTGGTTCAAGCAGGAGCCTGGGAAAGGACTTGTATCTTTGTCTTTAATTCAATCAAGCCAGAAAGAGGAGGCAGACAAAAATTTTAAAGAACTCCTGGGAAAAGAAAAGGTTTACAGTGTTTTGCATATCTCAGCCTCCCACCCTGGAGACTCAGCTACCTACTTTTGTGCTTTGCATCGCAGCGCTCTCCAAGCACCTGCAGCCTGTCCCACAACTTCCAGCTGGGCCTCTTTACAGGTGTCTAGGCTTGGGGTGAGAATGAAGGTGTTTCCTTATCCACAGAGGGAGTTTTCTTAAAATCTCTGTCTCCAAACAGAAATCAAGGATAATCTATCCCTCCCTTATGTGATGAATCTGAATTTATATTGAATTAAATTTCCTTTTGTTACTATTAAAAGCTCATTCCTCAGTGCAAATTGTACTCCTCCTGGGCCTGTTTGCCAATATTTCTTTTCACCGTCTACCCTTCAGGTGAGAGGGCAGGCCCCTTTGTGCTCAGGCTCCAGTTCAGAAAGCAAGTTTTCACCATGCTGTACCCTCACCAGTAGCGTCATACTCATTAGTTCATAGTCTTCATATTTTTTATATCTGTGTACCATTTATACAATTATTTACTAATTTAATATTAAACTTACTTAATGACTGTGCAAAAAGTTATCCTTGTTTTAATGAATGTTATATATGAAACCAAAGAAAGGCAATGCCAAAGAATGCTCAAACTACCGCACAGTTGCACTCATCTCACACGCTAGTCAAGTGATGCCTAAAATTCTCCAAGCAAGGCTTCAGCAATATGTGAACCGTGAACTTCCTGATGTTCAAGCTGGTTTTAGAAAAGGCAGAGGAACCAGAAACCAAATTGTCAACATCCGCTGGATCATAGAAAAAGCAAGAAAGTTCCAGAAAAACATCTATTTCTGCTTTATTGACTATGCCAAAGCCTTTGACTGTGTGGATCACAATAAACTGTGGAAAATTCTGAAAGAGATGGGAATACCAGACCACCTTATCTGCCTCTTGAGAAATTTGTATGCAGGTCAGGAAGCAACAGTTAGAACTGGACATGGAACAACAGACTGGTTCCAAATAGGAAAAGGAGTTCGTCAAGGCTGTATATTGTCACCCTGCTTATTTAATTTCTATGCAGAGTATATCATGAGAAACGCTGGACTGGAAAAAACACAAGCTGGAATCAAGATTACCAGGAAAAATATCAATAACCTCAGATATGCAGATGACACCACCCTTATGGCAGAAAGTGAAGAGGAACTGAAAAGTCTCGTGATGAAAGTGAAAGTGGAGAGTGAAAAATTTGGCTTAAAGCTCAACATTCAGAAAACGAAGATCATGGCATCTGGTCCCATCACTTCATGGGAAATAGATGGGGAAACAGTGGAAACAGTGTCAGACTTTATTTTTCTGGGCTCCAAAATCACTGCAGATGGTGACTGCAGCCATGAAATTAAAAGACGCTTACTCCTTGGAAGGAAAGTTATGACCAACCTAGATAGCATATTCAAAAGCAGAGACATTATTTTGCCAACAAAGGTTCGTCTAGTCAAGGCTATGGTTTTTCCTGTGGTCGTGTATGGATGTGAGAGTTGGACTGTGAAGAAGGCTAAGCACATAAGAATTGATGCCGGGATCCGGCATATTGCATATTGAGTGCATATTGCATATTGCATATTGAGTGCAGCACTTTCCACAGCATCATCTTTCAGGATCTGGAATAGCTCAACTGGAATTCTATCACTGCCTGGAGCCAACGTGAGGAACTCCGCCCATGACAAAGGTCATGAGGAAGGAGGCTCGGCATACGCAAAGGCGGGATCGAGCTTCAGGAGTCCCCCTGGAAATTCTCGAGCATCTACCCCCCAAACCAGAGTCTGCCTACTTTCTGCTTTGTGCTTTCACCTACACCTCTGACTTTACGGGGGGCTGTCCCCCACTACCTCTCTCTGAAAAAAGAGTTAGCTTACAGTTCCAGTTAATAATTCCTGGGTGTGACAGTTTTTAACCTACAAACTTCTTTGGAAATCCTCTAGCCTGCCTGAATAGGTTTTTCCGGCCACATGTGATTGTTCAGAGCCTCCCAACTGTTAGAGGCAGGAGATGTTCTAAACTGTCTAAACAAGATTCCTCTGAGTAGTTAAAAGATTGATTAGAAATTGTATTGGTGAAGGGTTTTTCACTTATTGGGCCAATGTTTGCTGCTAAGTCTCCATACTCCTTACCTACTGTGTCCTTGGCAGTGTATTGATTGATATAATGGGTGTATAGAAATGTAAGTGGTAGCCTCAATGTTTGTAACCTTGGACCCTTGAGTTAATTCTTTTCTCGATTGAGCCCACCTCATCTTTGCCCTATACGAATGCAGCTTTGTCCAGTGCTTTTTTGGAGGCTGGTGCCTGACTTTGAAATAATCACCTTTAGAGAAAGATAAGTTTCTTAAAATTTAACAGGCCTCCTGGCCAGAAGATGATGTAATTCACCTGAACTTTTGCATATGATAAGTTTGAAAGCCCGGCTTCGATTAAGACCTGGAGCTGCTGTCCTTGCCTGACTCCACCCCTTCTCCCATTATCCTCTATGCACAATTTAAGGTATAAAAACTACTTTGGAAAATAAAGTGCGGGCCTTGTTGACCAAAACTTGGTCTCCCCATGTCGCGCTCTCTCCCAAATTCTGGCTGAGTCTCCATCTGGAGCGCGGAACTGGCCATGCTTGCTAATTATGCCTGGGCTTCTAAGATCTGACCAGGGAGGCCTCAGTGTCTCCTCTCCTTCAGGAGAATGGAAGGACACCTGCGGCCTACGTAAGTGGTGCAAACTTCTTGTCTTGAAGTTTTATTGGTCTCCCGTGTAAACCAAGCTACTCAGCCTCTTTTCTCCACTGAATTTTCCTACTGAGCTATCCTCATTCTATTACTCTTTATATCTTTGATAAATATTTAAATAAATGGGTCGCCTATGCCGTCTCTCCTTCGAATACCCTGGATCAGCCGGGGCTGGACCCTGGCAAATTGATGCTTTTGAACTGTGGTGTTGGAGAAGACTCTTGAGAGTCCCTTGGACTGTAGGAAGATCCAACCAGTCCATTCTGAAGGAGATCAGCCCTGGGATTTCTTTGGAAGGAATGATGCTAAAGCTGAAACTCCAGTACTTTGGCCACTTCATGTGAAGAGCTGACTCATTGGAAAAGACCCTGATGCTGGGAGGGATTGGGGGCAGGAGGAGAAGGGGACGACAGAGGATGAGATGTCTGGATGGCATCACTGACTCGAAGGACATGAGTCTGGGTGAACTCTGGGAGTTGGTGATGGACAGGGAGGCCTGGCGTGCTGCGATTCATGGGGTCGCAAAGAGTTGGACACGACTGAGTGACTGATCTGATCTGATCTGATATATGAAACCATATATTTCATGTGCAGGCTATATTTTTTTTTATTACAAATTAAAATAATATCTTATATGTAATATATTACAAATTAAAATAATACCTTATCTGCAACAATTACAATTTTCTTTTATGTACTGCCTACCATGACCTCTTGCATCAATCAAACTTTAGCAAATACTGATTCAGTCCATGCCGTTCATTTCATAGGTGAAGTAATTAGGATCTACAGGATTTGAATGGCCACTTAAAGCATGACTTATAACAAAATGGGAGCTGGGAACAGAACTCAGACACTCTGACCTTTTGTCAATTGCTTCTTCCACTAAAGATAAAAAATGGATCCAGAGTTTGAAGGAAGTAGTCTAGTATTTTAAATTTAAATTAAGCTAAAATTTTATTACTTAATTATATATATATATTAATTTTAAATAAATTAGAAGATATAAACACATTTCAAAAGAGAACACTCCCATAATTTCATTGCATAAAGGCTATGACTATCACCAGTTTTCAGAATTTTTGGTACATGTATTATACAGCTGTATTTTTCTGTGAGAGGGACTGTAATATACCCGGAATTTACAAACATATTTGTTTTTCTCAACATTGTAGATATTTCCATGTCAGAAAACATATATTAAAGGCATAATTTTAAATGATTGGCTAATTTCCATTATTTAGATGTATTTAAAAAACTAATCACTCTTTGGTATTTTTCCAATTATGCAGTATTATAGACAATATTTTTACGAACAAACATCATTTAAGTTGTAGTTTCAATGGAAGTGAAATTGCTTGGATAAGGGGAAAAACATGACATTAAATGTTTGGTTTCCATGAAGAAATTTTTCACGAAGCTGTGGCTTCAACAGCAACCCATGAAGCTGCTGCCTTTCTAATACTATACCAAGTCAGGATATTACTACTTTAAGTTAGTTTTCATTTTACTAAGTGAAAATTTTCAGTTTTAATTTCCTTTTATTTTAATCAGTAAGGTTTTTGTCTTTACATATTTTTTAATAAAAAATAAGATTAGAAAACATCAGAGTACCTCACAGAGAATAAGAACTAATATATTTTCATAAAAGTGAAAAAGCTGGCTTAAAACCCAACATTCAAAAAATTAAGATCATGGCATCTGGTCTTCATGGCAGATGGGAAATAGATGGGGAAACAGTGGAAACAGTGATAGATTTTATCTTCTTGGGCTCCAAAAGCACTGCAGATGGTGACTGCAGCCATGAAATTAAAAGACGCTTCAAAGCTATCACAAACCTAGACAGCATATTTAAAAGCAAAGGCATTACTTTACTGACAAAGTTCCATCTAGTCAAAACTATGGTTCTTCCAGTAGTCATGGATGGATGTGAGAGTTGAAATATAAAGAAAACTAAGTGCCAACGAATTGGTGTTTTTGACCCGTGGTGTTGGAGAAGACTCTTGAGAGTCCCTTGGACAGCAAGGAGATCAAACCAGTCCATCCTGAAGGAAATCAAGTCCTGAATATTCATTGGAAGGTTGATGTTGAAATTGAAGCTCCACTACTTTGGCCACCTGATGTGAAGAACTGACTCATTGGAAAAGATCCTGATGCTGAAAAAATTGAAGGCAGGAGGAGAAGGGGATGATGACAGAGGATGAGATGATTGGATGGCATCACTGACTCTATAGACATGAGTTTGAGCAAGTTTTGGAAGTTGGTGATGGACAGGGAAGCCTGGCATGCTGCAGTCCACGGGGTTGCAAAGAGTTGGACACGACTGAGTGACTGAATTGAACTGATCTTTTCTTTTTTTTTATTTTATTTTATTTTTTAAATTTTATTTTATTTTTAAACTTTACAATATTGTATTGGTTCTGCCATATATCGAAATGAATCTGCCACAGGCATACATATGTTCCTCATCCTGAACCCTCCTCCCTCCCCATACCCTCCCTCTGGGTCGTCCCAGTGCACCAGCCCCAAACATCCAGTATCGTGCATCAAACCTGGACTGGTGACTCATTTCATATATGATATTATACATATTTCAATGCCATTCTCCCAAATCATCCCACCCTCTCCCTCTTCATAAAATAAGATGTATTAAACAAAATTTGGAAAACACTGTTCTGATCCAGGTTACCTTCTAACTTGTCTCTTTTCTCTCAAAGTGTATTACCCAGAGTTTTGATATTCAAAATATAGACCAGCAATATTAGAACTTGTGCAGAATCCCAGGATCAACCCCAAATCTACTGAATTTGGATCTTCATTTTAACAAATCCCCAGGTGATTCTACCACTTTCAAATTTGAGAAGCACTAATCTAACTGGTAGCAACAGTGGTTTTTTAATTATAAATCAAAGTTGTTGCTACCTGCCTAAATGCTTCAATGGATTTCTATTGCCTCTAGAATAAAATACAAACTCTTGGCCATGCTATACAAGATTCTGCACAATGTGAATCCCACCTGACCCTTCAGTCTTAGTTCATAACTCTCTTCCCTGACTCTTTGTGCAGTCACGATGCTGATCTTTCAGTTTTCTAAACTTGTCACATTTTGTCCCACGTTGGGTCTTATTCTTTCATTTATCTGCAATTTTCCTCCCCCAGATCTTGTTGAGACTGACTTATTTTCATCCTTCAGGTCTCTGGTCAAATATCACTTGTTTATATTTGGTCACTAAATTGTGTCCAACTCTTTTGTGACCCCAGGGACTGTAGTTCACCAGGCTTCTCTGTCCATGGGATTTTCCAGGCAAGAATACTAGAGTGGGTTTCTATTTTCTTCTCCAAATATCATTACTGTAGAGAAAACCTCCTGACTTTTGCTGAACTTCCTGACTAGTGTAGCCATCCACAAACCTTTTCTTAACTCTGTATCAAACACCCTTATCATTTCCCAATGATAACCATAATGAGCAGGCGTATTTTTGATTGTCATGTCAATATATTCATTGCTAGTAACTCCAGTTAGATTATAAGTCCTGTGAGGTCAGTACTGTTGTGTGTTCTGCTCATGGGCTCTGCTCTTAGTGTCTAGAACAGTGACTGGCCCATAGTAGTCAGGTGATAAATATCTACTAAATAAATATTGTGTGGGCCTTCTCCCTCTTTGCTTTCCTTTTCCCTTCTTGTCATTTCCACCCTTGAAACTCTTAACTATTTGTATGTTCTCATTGCTTCTTATGTGGTATAGTTCAGTTATCTCTGGCTCTTACTTGAAGACTCAGGTTCCAGCCTTCCTTTGCTCTGTAGGCTCTGTTAAATAATTAGATCTACGCAGGGTCTCAGTCTGTCCTCAGTCAACTGACTTCATTTTATCAGGTGTAATCTCAATGAATCTGGTCAACTTGAAAGCTAGAAACCCTGAAGTGAAATATGTAAAAGAGAAAAAAAAAAAAAAAAAAGACATGTCCCAAAGACTTTGGAAAATATAAAAGGAATTTCAAGTCAAATAATTATGAGCACGTGTCAAAATTTGATTTCAAATTACTGCAAGAGAAAGTCTCAGGAAACATATTCAAATAATTAGCCTTGGTAGAAACATTTTATAGGAGATAAGTTTTTTTTAAAAAGCTTTGATTAGAGATCATAATTATGGTCAGAGGGCTGGTTCATTTTTATTCTACTTTTGATTGTGTACTGGTATTAGGTTCCTCACATGATTAATAGTCATTTGAGTGTGTAACACTAATTTCCCAGGAGTCTTTATTCCATTACAGTATGTAACAGAATTGCTAAAGCATTTCATTAGAAATAATAGTTAAGTCCCATGTAAGGCTATAAAGAATATCCTTCAGAAAAGATCCATTTTAGACCAGTTTGGGGAAACATTTTTCTCAAATTCAAGTATTTATTATAGTATCTCTAAAGGTGGCAGACAGGGTTTTGTCAGGTCTTGATTTTACTTCAAAGAAGGCAATGGCACCCCACTCCAGTACTCTTGCCTGGAAAATCCCATGGATGGAGGAGCCTGGTAGGCTGCAGTCCATGGGGTCGCTAGGAGTCGGACACAACTGAGCGACTTCACTTTCACTTTTCACTTTCATGCATTGGAGAAGGAAATGGCAACCCACTCCAGTGTTCTTGCCTGGAGAATCCCAGGGACGGCAGAGCCTGGTGGGCTGCTGTCTATGGGGTCGCACAGAGATGGACACAACTGAAGCGACTTAGCTGCAGAAGTAGCAGCAGCAGCAGATCTTACTCTCTTACAGGCTAATAGCTTGTTGTTTCTTTGGTGCTATCAGTAACGTCACAAATTCTGTGTCAGAGATGAAGGATACTACTACTTAGGACACAGCAAGCAGCATGAACACTAGCATATTTGCTTCAGTTGCCTTTGTCCATAAGTCTCTCATGGTGATTTCAGTTCAGTTCAGTTCAGTTCAGTCACTCAGTCGTGTCCAACTCTTTGCGACCCCATGAATCGCAGCACGCCAGGCCTTCCTGTCCATCACCAACTCCCGGGGTTCACTCAGACTCATGTCCATCGAGTCAGCGATGCCATCCAGCCATCTCATCCTCTGTCGTCCCCTTCTCCTCCTGCCCCCAATCCTTCCCAGCATCAGAGTCTTTTCCAGTGAGTCAACTCTTCTCATGAGGTGGCCAAAGTGCTGGAGTTTCAGCTTCAGCATCACTCCCTCCAAAGAAATCCCAGGGCTGATCTCCTTCAGAATGGACTGGTTGGATCTCCTTGCAGTCCAAAGGACTCTCAAGAGTCTTCTCCAACACCAGAGTTCAGGGGTGTAAATGGATGCTATGCATGAGGGATTGTGTCACAGCTGATGAATAGCAAGCTTGAGGAATTCATTGCTATTTGGTATTGCTATTGCCAAGTGGTAAGCAAGCTCACTCTTTGTCTCAGAGAAGACATTACCCCATCCATCAAGGTTACACACTGCAAGCACAACTCTGAGAAATGGTTCAGGTTGAGTGGTAATGACCTTACGTTGTTGGTAAACCCAGAATATCATGTAGAAGTATAAGAGACTCACAGCGAACTGCCTTTCAACAACATTCACTTCATGGTTCTAAATTGTATTCATTTCTAGAAGTTTTTCTTGAGAGTTTGCCACTCCATCCACTGTTCTTATTTCTCTGAATGACAAAGACTGAGATTAAATCTATTTGATTTTTCTCTAACAACAGTTAATTAAATCCACTATTAGCAGGGCTTCCCTTGTGGCTCAGTGGTAAAGAATCTGCCTGCAATCCAGAAGACACAGGAAACACTGGTTTGATCCTTGGGTTGGGAAGATACCCTGCAGCAGAAAATGGCGACCCATTCCAGTATTCTCACCTGGAATATCTCATGCACAGAGGAGCCTGGCAGGCTACAGTCCATGGGGTCATAAAAGAGCTGAACACAGCTTAGCAAATAAACAGCAACTGTGAGCAGAAATTTATATAGCAGGATGAGACCAATCTGCATGATTAAGCTCAGTCATGTCTCCTAGGATCCCAGATTCAGTCAACTGTGAATAAGTTCCAGGATATAAACAGCTTGGATGTCGTATAATAGTCATTATGACCCATGCAAGGGAATTGGACACACTGGTTTTTGGTTTAATTTCTAAAAAGGGACCAAAGATCAACCATCCTTCCCAATGGAGAGATGTTCTTTCTTCCCAAACACAAACATATAACTCCAAGGGAGACAGATTGGTTCAGTTTTAAATTTATTGTTCAACTTGATTAGAATCATCATTACATCACTTATTAAGTTATATGAGCAGCGTCATTCATGAGGCATAATTCAAGATGGGCAGACACCAAAAGCATATGCATTTGAACCCGCCATACTGAAACAAAGTTGTGCTGATTTATAGGTTTGTACACATAAGGGGTTGGGAATCCATGTTGAACAGCTTCTGTTGATGATGTCAGAAACAGAACAGTCCAGGACAAGCCGTATTCATACCAATTTTTCTGTTTTCACAGACCATATGGTTGTTCTGCTTAGGCTGCAATGCTGGGTCTAGCATACAAAGAGAGCACGAACAATCTTCCCTTCCAACAAACACAAACTTTCCAGGGTCTAAAGTATTCCCTTCTCTAGTACCAGGGTTGTTGGTACTCCTTTTCCACTACAACAAAACTGGTGTGATCATTCTAGTAGCTATAACTTTGCCATTTTTCCTACTCATTTCCTAATCACACTCAAAACTTTTGTATAGAATGATAAGGAGCAAGAGGAATAAGGGCATTTTCACTCCATTTACAGAGATCATTTATATTCACCACCTTGGGCCTACTGGGCCATTTAAGGGAATTCTTAGAGCAGTGTATTCAAGTAAACCATAGTTATCTTCAGAATCTAGAACTGTATTTATTCAACAGAAGAATCTAGGTGGCTGAACAAGAATTAAATAATTTTAATACCATTTTGACTGGCCTACTGCCAAGAAGGTGGACTAGCCAAGCTGGTCAGAGGTTCACTCTTCAGGCAAAGAAGAAAGCATCATGCTTTCTTTCCACTTCTGACAAGCTGTAGTAGGTGTATTTTTTTTTTTTTCCTACTCAACCTGTTAAGGAAAGTTAGAAACCCTGGACCACATGTAAAAGAAAAACATAAGAATTTGGAGAGAAGAAGCCAGACTAGCCTAGGAACTTGGGGCTTGAGGAGTGATAGAGCAGTAAGTTCCCTGAACTTCCTTTTGCCTCATGTAACCCAAGTGAGTCCTAGAGAAGCCAGGAACCTGGAAATGCCAATAGATGTAGACAAAAAAGGCCATGAAGAGTCTTCTGTCTTCAGCCAAAGGTCCAGGAAGAGGACCGCTTAGAAAGACAGGAAACTTCAGCACATTTACCTGTACATAGAGGCAAACACCACAGAGAGCTGTGCAGTAGCCAAGCAAACACATAAGTAGAAGGAAACGGACACCTGACAGGAAAGCCCTGTGCTGTTTTCACTCACCCTTGTTCCGTCTTTCCATCACTGGATCCATGACAGTTTTTAGATAGCTGCCTGCATCTCCAGTGTGGGTTCCGGTGGTGGAGGGGGAAGAGCTCTTTGTCATGAAAGAGCAGAGCTTCACTGCTTTAACCTGTCTCGTGGCTCCCTCAAGGACTAACGCAAAGGGCTTGTCTATATGTAACATAACTCAGCACTCTCTCAGGGTAGAGAAATTGTTACACAGAGAACATTTTCTAAGAAAAATTCAACAGTAGATTTGGATAGGCAGGAGAAAGAACTTGAAGATAGGTTAATTGAAGTTGTCCAGTCAGAGAGCAGAAAGAAAAAAGAATGAAGAAAAATGAACTGAGACTAAAGGACCTGGGGGACACTGTCAAATTTTGTGACATAAGTTTAATAGGATTCCCAGAAGAGGAGGAGAGTGAGAAATAGCTGTGTAAGTTTTGTCAAAAGCAGTGTTCTCTTAAAGAAAAAGATCCCACTGTTAGCATCTTCTCCCTCATCCTACTTCCTACACAGTCGTCGGTGGGAATAGGGAGGACCTGACCAGTCCATCTTTGATGGATACTGTTTACCTAGTTCTTGGGCAGAAAGGGACCTGCTGCATTGCTGGTCTCTAGCCACTAGCTTCTACAAGGGCATGAGGCAGGAGGTGAAATGAGAAGGAACAGTACTTGTCTGTGCTTCTTTTTCCGTTAGACTCAGTTAAGCTTCTTGCATAGTAGTCCTCTGATAAACCTGGTTTGCTGGTTAGGGTACAATAGAAAGGCAGAGAGTGATTGTTGCTGTTTTTGTCTAGGTGCTAAGCCACGTCTGACTCTTTTGCAACCCCATGGACTATAGCCTTGCCTGGATCCTCTGTCCATGGGATTTTCCAGGCAAGAATACTGGAGTGGCTTGCCATTTCCTTCTCCTGGGGAATCTTCTTGACCCAGGGATTGAACCCGCATATTTTGCATTGGCAGGCAGATACTTTACCACTGAGCCACCAGGGAAGCTTGTTAGAGAGATTGATACCAGACCCATAACTTTGGAGATTAATCCTGAGATGCCAGGGCTGTGTACAAAAGGAGGGATTAGACTCATGAACATGTCCTTCAGGTTCTATTTACACTCTAGGTACTGAAGGCTGGTCCATCTACTTCTACCATCAGTCCAAGTAAGCGATGATTCCTCACACATATGCCACTGGTACAAAATGGAATTAAGAATTAAGTCCTTGACTTTGTTAAAAATCTGCCCAAGTTGTGAGCTGGAAACATGTTTGTTCAGTTAGATTTTAGGTCATTGTGTCTTAAGAGGATTCGAGTTAGATTAGATTTCTTTAAACATAGAGGTGGGGAAATAAGATAGGAAGTGTTGGCCTGATATGAAGAAAAGCTACACAAATCCCCTGAATCATGAGAGCCTCGCCCAGATTTCTATCACTAGAATATCTTAGGACTGGTTTTTCAGTGTGAGAGAGTGGCCATTTGACAAAACTGCTTCTAATCAGACAAGCGTTGCCATTTGATGTAAAACACACATGCAGATATCACTCTATCCCCACACACATTGACTTGGACCGTATGCTTCTCAAATTTTTAATGTAACCAAAGTGGCAAATTTTTATTTTCATCAGTTCCCATAGTATGCTTCAAATATTTCTTTGATCAGGGTCTTGAGTCCACAAGATGGCAGTGTCTTCTCAGGGACCCTACTCTTGTATTCCTTCCTGTGTGTGTGTGTGTGTATGTGTGTGTGTGTGAGAGAGAGAGAGAGGGGTGGGGGGGAGAGGGGGGGGGAGGGAGGGAGGGAGAAAGTGGGAGGAGAGAGGAGGAGCTTGGTGGTGTGTGTTGCATGGGTAATGAAAAAAGTCTCTTTTGTCTTTGATACAACAGGCTCTTTTTATGATTTCTAAAGCAGAAGAATTGAAATGTCTGAGCTCGACTTTTTTTTTTTTGTTAGGGCGTAAAATTTGAATCCTCAGTGAACAAGAGGAGGAAAGAATGATGAAATCCTCAAGAGTTTTATTAGTGATCCTGTGGCTTCAGTTGACCTGTAAGTTTGGGGCATTTCTACGGGACCATAAAATACACTATTTGGAGTCATTGTCCCTTTTAGACTCATGGAGAAACATGAACACTATTTCCCTTAAATAAGGGATGGTAGAGGTGGGAGGCCTGTGAAAAGATAACTTGAATTCTGGAGAGGAAGCATCACCACCTAACCCACCTTCTCTGACTGAGCGTTCATGTCTCTTTGCACAGCGGTGAGCAGCCAGCAGAACACAGTGGAGCAGAGTCCTGCGTCTCTGCCCGTCCCAGAGGGAGCCGCCGCGTCTCTCGGCTGCACTTATTCTGACAGCAGTTCTCAGTACTTCATATGGTACAGACAGTACCCTGGGAAAGGCCCTGAGTTTCTGCTGTACGTGTATGCCAACAACAACAAAGAGGAAGGAAAATTTACAGCGCAGTCCAATAAAACCAACAAGCATGTCTCTCTGCGTATCAGAGACTCCGAGCCCAGCGACTCAGCCACCTACCTCTGTGCAGTGAGCACACAGTGCTCCCCAGGCACCTGCAGCCTGTGCCCAAACCTGCTGGGGCCACGGCAGTGCCTCTTGGAGAGCTTAGGCTGCAGGCACAGACATTCTGTTACCTCTCTAAGCTGTAGATGAGGATTAAGAGTAACAGTGTAGAAGGTTTGATTGATTAGGGAAGTATTTTCATAATTCTGAAAACAGCTGATTCTGAAGGGAAATTAACGACACAGTTTGGTCTGAATGACTGAAATATTTTACAATCTTCTTATTGTACTTTAGTCTTGTACCATAACTTTACTCACTGGAATTGGTATTATTATGCTTTTATATATGACAATATTTTAATATGATAACTGAGATACTCCTTCATAGTTCCTGGTACATTTTGCTCTTTCCCCATGTAGATATTCAAGGTGTTTGATATTCATTGCTTTAGAAAATAATGGAAAAACATAAATGCAGAAGTCTTTTTTTAAAATGTGGACCATTTAAAGCCTTTATTGAATTTGTTACAATATTGTTTCTATTTTATGTTTTTTGCTTTTTGCCTGTGAAGCATGTGGGATCTTAGTCCCCAGACCAGGGATTGGAAGGCACACAAGTGGAAAGAGAATTGGAAAGTCCCCCTGCATTGGAAGGCCAAGTGTTAACCACTGGACCTCCAGGGAAGTCCCAGAAAGGAGTCTTAAGCAACTATTTTGAAAAAGTTGTAAGTCATGAATTATTTTAGTTATAGATCTGCCACCTCATCTTCACCCATCTTCATCTTCAACTGCAACCCCATTGGTGGATTAGATAAGGACACATTTGATGGGTTGATGGAAGGACTAACATCAGAAGGTGAGAACTGGTTGAAACAAGAAGCCTAGACAGTTGCAGGAATTCAGATCAGAGGTTTATGTTACCATTTTTGAGTAAAGGCTGAGTAGAACTCAAAGTTCCAGGTGTGAGCCTTGTGGGAGAGTGCATTGATTCCTATGTACTTGAGTGTGGCTGGGGATGGTAGAGAGAATTAGCTACAGCCATAGAATATCCCACACCCACAGCAGGGTGTAGGGGTACAGATTTCCTGAGAAGGATCTCTGAGTAACCAATGTTATGGTGATTAAAGACCTACATGGGTCAGTTATCAAAGACCATATGGTATTGAGGACGTTTTAGAAAATGTTGGTGAGAGAGCTGGGAAGACCAACAAGGATATGAATATCTGCCCTCTCCTGACTCACTGGCACTGTGGAATTGTCCTATAACTTATGCCAAAGTCCAGGGAAAATGTTTGTGATCTGATGGAAATCAATTGATGCTTTTGAACTGTGGTGTTGAAGACTCTTGAGAGTCCCTTGGACTGCAAGGAGATTAAACCAGTCAATCCTAAAGGAAATTAACCCTGAATATTCATTGGAAGGACTGATGCTGAAGCTTCAACACTTTGGTCACCTGATGCAAAGAGTTGACTCATTGGAAGACCCTGATGCTGGGAAAGATTGAATGCAGGGGAGAAAGGGATGACAGAAGACAAGATAGTTGGATGGCATCACCACTCAATAGACATGAGTTTGTGCAAGATCCAGGAGATGGTGAAGGACAGGGAAGCCTGGCATGCTACAGTCCATGGGGTCGCAAAAAGTCAGATATGACTGAGTGACTGAACAACAAAAAATAGACCCAGGGGAAAAAATTAGAAGTCACAGTCGTCGTAAAGCTGAAGTAGTGGTCTGTTAGACATGACATTGTTTATTTAGTCCAAAGAGCATGAAAAGCTGGAAATGACTAAGATTTTTACTCAGTTTTGTTCACATAGTCACTGACTAAAAGGATGTAAAAGTATAAAAGGCTACAGCCCATGGGGTCGCACAGAATCAGACACAACTGAAGCAACCTAGCATGCAAAGAAGGATGTAATCTAATCGGAATTTGCTTCAAGTTCTCAGTCTGGAAACTTATGACTCAGAAATATTTCCAAATCATGGAAAAAGCACTTGAAAGGCAATGAGAAAGAGCATGAAATGTATTGAGCTCAAGATACTCGAATTCTCTTTCCACTTGTGTGTCTTCTGGTGCCACTGGAAAGAACCTGGTTTGTGGTGCTGGTCTGATTATCTTTGGTTGCTAATAAGTGACTTGATTTCAGGCTATACTCATATATATTTCAGGATAGGTTTAGGATTAAGTGAGGTAGCATATTGTCTTAGGTTGACTTCCTTAACAAAGCCAAAGTTGGGATTTCTGACTCCCATCTTATTTTGAGAAAAGCAAGTTAAGTGGCGAAGGTAAGAGGGTAAAAATGAATGTGGCTGAGCTGAACTCTTGATCCAGCCTGACTTCATGGGGGTCTCTGGAGCATGAAATGCCCCACAGAATTGATCCCTCCCACCTTGAGTCAAGGGGCCATACAGCTGATCTTAGAATAAGGCATTCACTGGAGCATGGGTATACTTTACTGGAGAATGGTGATGTTTATTGGTGTAGATCAGTTTTCTGGGAAAGAGGGCAGCTATGAGCCAAACATAGCCAACATTTGCAGCAGCTTGGAATTGGGTCCACTGGCCTGGAAAAGGGAGTCTAGGTTGAGCACCAGCAGTGTCTACTACTGAAAGGTTGTTGTTGAATCATGCGAATACACCGGGATTCTTGGCCCCCGGAGGAGAAGAATTCAATCCGGGGCCAGAGACGAGGCTTGATCGCTCAGAGCTTTTGTGTAATGAAGTTTTATTAAAGTATAAAGGAGAAAGAGAAAGCTTCTGACATAGACATCAGAAGGGGGCAGAAAGAGTACCCGCTTGCTAGTGTTAACAATGAGGTTATATAATCCAAAGAATGTCTGGAGGTTGTAAAGACCTCATCAGATATACTCCCATAATTTACATTTTAAGATAACACTGTCCTCAGGCAAGATACATCCTTGTAAAGACCAGGTCTACTCCCATAATTAACATTTTAAGATAACAAGGTTTAATCCTAAGACTGTCCTTAGGCAGGATACATTATTATATAATCCTAAGGAATGTGGAGAAAGAAAAAAGTTTGTCCTTTCTTCCTCCTTGAGAATTCCAGACCCCTCTCTCCTTAGAGACCCCTAGACTCCCTATCAACCTGCCTAGGAACTGACTCTCTCACTACTAGCATGGAACTCTCTTGTCATGTGAGTGCATTCAATAAATGGTAGACTTGAAAATTATTTTATTTTAAAAGTTAATTTCTTTCTCTATTTCTTGAAAGTGAAAGTGAGTCACTCAGTCATGTCCAACTCTTTGCGACCTCATGGACTATACAGTCCATAAAATTCTCCAGGCCAGAATCTTCTTGTTAATTGGGAAAAGCGAAAAGTCAAAGTGTTAGCTCAGTTATGTCCAATTCTTTGCGACCCCATGAACTGTAGCCTGCCAGGCTCCTCTGTCCATGGAATTCTCCAGGTCAGAGTACTGGAGTGGGTAACCATTCCCATTCTCCAGGGGATCTTCCCAAGGTCTCCTAAATTCCTGGGATTGAACCCAAGTCTCCCAAATTGCAGGTGGATTCTTTACCATCTGAGCCACCAGGAAGCCCTTTCTATTTCTTAACAATCTGGAAAAATTAAAATAATGTATGATAAAGAACTTAAGAGAGAAAAATTTTTAAAAATATAAAGAATTATTATTCAAAGCAAAGACTCCAGATTTTTTGAGAGTAGTGACCAAGGAAACATTATATTATTCTCTTAGATCCTTTGGTCATTCTCCAAATATGCATTTCCATACGAGACCATAAAGCATGACATTCTGCCACAACTTTTGTTCCAGGTATAATGACTGTCATATTCACAATTGATGACTTGGTGCTTCAAGGTATGGAAAGAGATACCATCTGTACTTATTAATGACTAGTGTTACTTTGTTCTTGGTTTATATTTAAGAATGAAGAACTTGGTAGTGGGATGGACTTCTTATGTCATTGTGTCCCTGTTCTCCACAAATCCCTGTTTCTTCATGAATGGGATTCTTGGCCAGTAGTCTGGCCATGTGGACTTACCATGTTACTTGGCAGGCTTCTTTTTAGGATGAATGAGCAGGAAACTGCCTATTAACTTGTTTCTTCCTCTCCTTTCCACCTAATATCAGTTTGAAGGTGGCTTAGCTCTGTTACTTCCCTGGTAGCTCAGACGGTAAAGCATCTGTCTATAATGCGGGAGACCTGGGTTTGATCCCTGGGTAGGGAAGATCCCCTGGAGAAGGGAATGGCAATCCACTCCAGTACTATTGCCTGGAAAATCCCATGGACAGAGGAGCCTGGTAGGCTACAGTCCATGGGGTTGCAAGGAGTTGGACATGACTGAGCGACTGCACTTCACTTAGCTCTGTTAAGTACTCACAGGAAAAAACAGCACTCCAGGTGTTTTATTTCAACTTTAGTGAACATCAGGTGCCCACATACAGGACAGCCTGCTATGCTTCTCACATGTAAGTCCAGCAGCAGGGAGACTAGTATAACTATTCCACACAGTGACCTTCAGTTCATCCCCATGTGCTGTTCCTCCTGCCCTCCATCACACTTATCCTTTCTCAGTCCAGAATCTCTACAGGTACCTAAGGAGTAAGTTTCCTTCACTTGCATGTCCAATAAAATCTCATAGCTCATTCTGTGCTTTCTCCCTCTCTGTCTCACCCATCAGAATGCTCGCATCTACTTTTTGTCTTATGGGAACTGTTGCTATATTTCATCTTTTTATTTTTTTCACATTATGGATTTAGTATCATCCTTTTTACACTTGTAAATTTTATCCCAGTGGGAAGTTTGGTGAGAAAGGAGGAGAGTACATATGTTTGATCAGATATTTTGAATCATATAAAATTTCTTTTTTTAATATAAATGTATTTATTTTAATTGGAGGTTAATTAAAATATTTTATTGGTTTTGTCATACATTGACATGAATCTGCCACAGGTGTACATGTGTTCCCCATCCTGAATCCCCCTCCTACCTCTCTCCCCATCCCATCCCTCTAGGTCATCCCAGTGCACCAGTCCTGAGCACTTTGTATCATGCATCGAACCTGGACTGGCAATTCATTTCACATACAATAATATACAAGTTTCAGTGCCGTTCTCCCAAATCATCCCACCCTCGCCCTCTCCCACAGAGTCCAAAAGGCTGTTCTATACATCTGTGTCTCTTTTGCTGTCTCGCATACAGGGTTATCATTATCATCTTTCTAAGTTCCGTATATATGTGTTAGTATACTGTATTGGTGTTTTCCTTTCTGGCTTACTTCACTCTGTATAATAGGCTCCAGTTTCATCCATCTCATTAGAACTGATTCAGATGTATTCTTTTTAGTGGCTGAGTAATATTCCATTGTGCATATGTACCACAGCTTTCTTTATCCATTCGTCTGCTGATGGACATCTAGGTTGCTTCCATGTCCTGGCTATTGTAAACAGTGCTGCAATGAACACTGGGGTACACGTGTCTCTTTCAATTCTGGTTTCCTCGGTGTGTATGCCCAGCAGTTGGATTGTTGGGTCATATGGCAGTTCTCTTTCCAGTTTTTTAAGGAATCTCCACACTGTTCTCCATAGTGGCTGTACTAGTTTGCATTCCCACCAACAGTGTAAGAGGGTTCCCCTTTCTCCACACCCTCTCCAGCATTTATTGTTTATAGACTTTTGGATAGCAGCCATTCTGACTGGTGTGAAATGGTACCTCATTGTGGTTTTGATTTGCATTTCTGATAATGAGTGATGTTGAGCATCTTTTCATGTGTTGTCTTCTTTGGAGAAATGTCTATTTAGTTCTTTGGCCCATTTTTTTGATTGGGTCATTTATTTTTCTGGTATTGAGCTGCAGGAGTTGCTTGTATATTTTTGAGATTAATTCTTTCTCAGTTGCTTCATTTGCTATTATTTTCTCCCATTCTTAAGGCTATCTTTCCACCTTGCTTATAGTATCCTTTGTTGTGCAAAAGCTTTTAATTTTAATTAGGTCCCATTTTTTAATTTTCATATAAACTTTCAAACTGACCATATGATTTGGTCTTACATGTGAAAGAAAATCTATCAACAGGATCAAGAAGTAAATAGAAACACAAGGGAGAACTGATTTCAACCTGGTACAAGTCAACGGAGTGCTCAGAAAGAAGGAAGTTGTTTTAGCCTTGTCAAGAGGACCCCAGCTGACCAGACTTTCATTTCAGCGGAGATTTCTCTGCTTAATTTTTTCAACATTAGGTTTTAGTGTTCTCTATGCTAAAATAAGTTGGGTAGGGAAGTCTTTCCCCTTTAGAGTTGCATCTTATTATTAGACCACAGAAGGAGTGCTCCTTGAATGACAGACCCTCTCTCCTACCTGCATGGGATGCTAATTGCTTTGCTGTGTTGAGTGTCTGTGTCAGTTTACCGCTGTGTCCTCTGTACCTACAGAAGTTCTTCTCATTCCTGCTCTCCTGGCTTCACTCCTTCCCGCTTTATTGAGTTTATATAAGTGTGCTCTCCTTTTTCTCACAATTCTTTCCAGAGTCATTTATACGTGTGCTATATTTTCTTTACTGTTAGAACATAGCTCAGGTTTCTCTGCAGATACTCCTCTGTTGACATTCTCCTTAGTGTGAGGTCCCCTTAATTTGGCACCGTATACCTGTCTGTTCTGACCATTGACAATTGGAATGGGACTTTCCCTTTGTGAATATAAACATGTGGTGCCCAAGTCATTTTTTTTTTTTATGGCTTTAACAAGTATCAAAGTTGTTCACCTGAGACCGAGTCATATTTAGACTTTATGACTGACAAAGAAAATTGTAGTTTTTTATTAATATGCACTGATTAAAAAAATTAACATTACATGTTCCATTCTGATGTTAAGTATAAGTCCCTGATCTAATTTACTCTTTCCCCTTTAGCACCAAACAAAGGAATAATCTCTCCCCATCCCATATCTGTGATGACACTCATATTCATCCTTCCTTTTGTGAATGTGATGCTCGCTGAACCACCTGAGTCCAGCAGGGAGCCCAATCACAGACTTTTAACATTTCTGTCACTTCATTGCATTATTTTTATGTCTCCTACAGAAGATTTGAATATTATTCAGATTGTCTCTGTAACTTAATAGGAAAATTTGCCTATTTATATTTGTCTTTACATGCATTTATTGTTCCAGCTAGTATTTTTAACTACTTAAAGCAGTGTCTTTGTTTGGACCAAAGTACAATAGACCAGGTGGATTATAAACAACATGGATTTATTTGTTTCTCATCATTCTGGAGGCTGGACGTCTGAGGTCAGGGTGCCAGCATGGTGAGTTTCTGGTGAGATCCCTTCTCTGGTTTACAGACTGCTCACTTCTCACTGTAGCTTCAAATGGAGAGTAGAGAGAGAAGCAGCCTGTCTTGCATCTCTTATAAAGGCACAAATCCCACAGCGAGGGCTCCACCCTAATTGCCTTTCAAAGACCCCCACCTTCAAATGCAATGACATTGGGGGATTAGAGTTTCAACATATGAATTTCATAGCAAATAATGATGACATTTGAGATTATAGAATGCTCCCTTCTTGAAATTCTTTATTTAGATTTAGAGACCGAGCACTTTCTTGGTTCTCTTCCTGTTATCAGTTGCTCCTTCTTAGTCTCCTTTGATGGTTTTTCTTTCATCCCCCTGATCTCTAAACATTGGAATGCCTCAAGAATTTATTCTTAGAACTCTTTACTTTCTACCAACAATTTATTTCCAACTAATTGTATCCAGTCTCTTGGATTTAAAAACTATTTAAATATCAGCATTTATATCTGAAACCCACCTGGCTCCTCTGATTTCTGAACTTGTATATTAAATGATCTATCTGACATCCCCATTGGGGCATCTTCTTGGTATATCTCTAGGTGATCTCCTAATTTCCACCACTCCAGCTACTTCACCCTCCATACCTCCCAGCTGCTTTTTGTGAATTCATCCTCATTTAGGCAAAAGGCAGCTCTGTCTATGAAATTCTCTAATCACCTGGTCAGAAACCTTGAAGTTGCCCTTATCTCCTAAATTTTTCTCATATCTCCATTTGATCTGTTAGGAAAGTCAATTAGCTCTTTCTTCAGAGCAGGCCCAGAATTCATCACTTTTCACTTCCAACTCTGCTCTTACCTGATCCAAGCCACTCTCATCTCTTGCCTGGGGGTGGCAATAATAACCCTACCTGATCTCTCTTCTTTCCTTCTTGCCCCTCTTCAGTCTGGTCTCCACCCAGTGGAGTGAGCTTTTGAGAACATAACTCAGATCATGTGGCTTCCGTGCTCACAACTCTCCAGTGGTTTTTCATCTCACTGAGATGAAAAGCAGATTCTTACTACAACCTGTAAGACTCTTCCATCTGGTTTCCCTGCCCCTTCTCTGACATAAGTCACTGTCTCCTCCTTACTCTCTCTGCCTTCACCACATTTGATGATGCTCTGACATGGCAATTGCTTTCCTGCCCTGGGGTCTCTGCAGCTCTTCTTTCTGTACCTTGAGTGCTTTTCCTCCAGGTAGCCACCTAGCTTATTCTTTCACTTCATTCTGGCCTCTGCTCAGGAGACAAGCTTGAAACATTTATTGTGGCACTTGAGGGTGGTAATAGTTGGAAAAAAGAAACACAAAGTGCTTCTCATAAAATGAATTCAAAAGCTGTTTTGCACATCTATTCTACATTAACCCCCCTGCATACAAATGAGTTCCATTCTGAGAGCGTGTGAACAACTCCAATTTGTTTTTAAGTCCAACAAAGCTAGCTTTGCCCAACTAAGCAATCGATTATATAGTATTGTACTGCAATAGGTTTACAATACTTTTCACACAAATAATACATAAAAGACAAATACAAAAATAAAGAAAACAAAATAAAATTACAGTACCTTGAAAATTACACCAGATATGTGGACTGACTTAAGTGACTGGACATGAGAATGCATGTTTGCATCTTTGAAAGTTTGAAACTTGAAGGTTCGTATAAAGGGGACTTAATTATTATGAAGCAGGGTGTTAGCATCAATAGGTCATCAGGATGTATAACTGAGTTCCATAACTCAAGTTGCAAACTGTATACTATTACACATAGAGAGGAGAGATAGGTTAATAATATATATATATGTCCTTTAAAATTTTGAAATGCATAATAGAATAGAACACTTTACCTCATATCTCCCAAATTACTTCCACCAATCTGTCCATCTCCTACTCTTATTTTCATCTAGAAAGTGTCTCTAGTCTTTAGTCTACCCCCAACCCAATATCTCTACATAACCTCTGATAACATTCCTTTCTATCATTTCCAGGAAAAAGACAAAGCGATTTTGTTCTCATTAATTTTTTGTCTGACTGTTCTCTGTTATAAGAAATGTCTCCTTATTTCTAGATTGATTTTGTACTATCTCATGTGCCACTTTGTATATGAACACACACACATACACACGTGTCCTTGTCTTTCCTATTATACTGCAACGTCTTGTAAATAGACAGAGCTGAATTCAGTTTTTAAGTTTTAAAGACTTAGAAAAAGATCTCACTCATAGAAAAACTTTGATAATTTGTTGTGGACTTATTTTGAAATAGATTGGAAAAATTTCATTCAACTTTGAAGATGAAATTTGACAAAATAGTTTAAGATAGTAGTTTCCATTAACTGACATTTTGAAGAAGGAATAAGTTTACTTAAAAAATCCCCACCCAAGCTGACAGGTCTTTTGTTCCTGATAATTTGTAGATGGTCCTCAGGAGAGAATGGAGGGCTAGTGGCTGCTGATGAGCTAGTTGACCCAACAATTTTAGACCACTAGGGGCACTCTGCTGCTGCTAAGTCGCTTCAGTCATGTCCGACTTTGTGCGACCCCATAGATGGCAGCCCATCAGTTTCCACCATCCCTGGGATTCTCCAGGCAAGAACACTGGAGTGGGTTGCCATTTCCTTCTCCAATACATGAAAGTGAAAAGTGAAAAGTTAAAGTGAAGTCGTTCAGTAGTATCCGACTCCCAGCGACCCCATGGACTGCAGCTTACCAGGCTCCTCCGTCCATGGGATTCTCCAGACAAGAGTGCTGGAGTGGGGTGCCATTGCCTTCTCCAAAGGGCACTCTAAGCTACTCCAAATGACAAATTTTTTTCTCAACGTTTGAGAAGAATCTCGGTGAGCATTTAAATTAGGGTTTCTGGCAGTTAGGAAAACATCTGAACTAGTCATATGGGGAACTGGGGCATCTCCATATACTCATCTGTGAGGAAGATCTGTTGCTTTGAATGGTGTAAAGAGATGATTCCCCAGCAGAATTGAGCATCAGATTAGGGCCATGGTGAAACTAAAAAAAGTTCAAGAAGAAATCACATGCATTACCTATCTAGAGTTTTGATACTCATGACTAAAAATTCTAAAATATGAGCCTTACGGTCATTTCACAATTATTCCAATGATTTCTACCTTCTATTACACCTCCATTTCTCTCAGAGACAAAAAAAAAAAATAAGAAGAAGAAGAAAGGAGATGAGAAGATGAAACAGAAGAGAAGTAGTGCACAGAAAAGAGAGACTGGGGAGAAAGAAATAGGAGACAGCTACTTGAATTGTGGCCCCTACTTCATAGTTACAGAGCAGAATCAGTGTGATGTACTTGCAAGGTGAGTGGGGAAAGTGTTGGAGAGGAGCAGAAGGGAGGTGGAATTGCCATCATGTACATGTCCTGCTTCTCTTCCATCAGTCAAAATCTTGTTGGAGACACTGTATTTTTTCATGATAATTATGTCTGAGGTTTACATAATTCTCCTAATTTTATTTATTCCCTCAAGAGGATTCAATAAATAAGCAAAGCATTCAGTAAGATATTCCTTCTTTGTGAGAGCTTCCTTGTAAATGAATTCTCAATCATTGAAAACTTTGTGTACTGATTCTTGGCTAGGGAAATTGGGTCACTGACCCTGATCATTTTTTCAGACTTTGTTTTCCCCACATGAAGCCCTTATTTTTCTCTGAAGTGTCCTTTCCCTTTCTTTACTGCTTTCTGACGTGTCTGATTGCTGGGGCACTTTAAGTGGAGGCAATGCTGTGAGAGTGAAAAGCCTAGATATTTCTGTACCTGTGATCAGCAGTGTCTTAGGCAGTACGGCACTGGTCTCAGCAGCAATGCCAGTACCTTGCTGAAAAACTAGAAAAACATGTCTTTGCTCTCCAATCTCGTTGTACTCCTCTCCATTTAGGACAGATGGCACTCAACCTGCTACTTTCTTCTCAGCTATTTGGGGGCTAGAGAAAAGACTTTTTCAAAAGAACTAGCTTCCTTAGAGGTCCACTGATCTCTGCATGCAAAGCTTTCTTCACAACCTATAGTTTTCTGCTCTTTATCCTGGAGTTCCTTGCTATTGACCCTAGATTTATTACGAGCCCCAATGGAATAACTCACTTGAGCTCTGTTGGCACAGCATTGGCTGGCTTCAACAGAAAGCTCCTTGGCTAAACACAGGGGATCAGGAACATTTTAAATGTACCCTCTTTCTACAATTGCCTTCTCCTTTTTAAAATTTTATTTTATTTTTAAACTTTACAATATTGTATTAGTTTTAGGCAATTATTACAATTGCCTTCTTTTTAGTTCAAATGATTGTTACTTTGTTAATGAACTATTTAAAAATAGACTGTAGATCTAAAATTCTAAAGGCCCATTCCTGGTATGAGGAAGGTCAGAATCAATGATGATGAATGGAAAATAACTCGGTATGGTAATGTTTAAGCATTTCACTAACAAACCTATACAGAAGCTTAAATTTCTGTGAAGTCTAATCTGCTAATATTTTCCTATACTCTTTCTGACTTTCATGCTTAGAAAATTCATGACCATCCTAAACTTATTAAAAAAAAACTATTATTTAAAAATATTAATTATCTATATTTAGAATTTATTTCGGAGAAGGCAATGGCACCCCACTCCAGTACTCTTGCCTGGAAAATCCCATGAACGGAGGAGCCTGGTAGGCTGCAGTCCATGGGGTCGCTAGGAGTCGGACACGACTGAGTGACTTCACTTTCATTTCTCACTTTCATGCATTGGAAAGGGAAATGGCAACCCACTCCAGTGTTCTTGACTGAAGAATCCCAGAGACGGGGGAGCCTGGTGGGCTGCCGTCTATGGGGTTGCACAGAGTCGGACACGACTGAAGTGACTTAGCAGCAGCAGAATTTATTTAATAACAGATGCTAAGGTAGGGGTCCAAATTTATTTGTTAATCTCTAGACTCTCCATTTTTGAGGGCATGTTTTATTGAATATACCATCTTTTTCCTATTTTTTAATAACTAAATTTTCATAAGTAACTTGTATGTTTGGACTTTCTATTATGTTCCATTGATGTCTGGATCTTTCTGGTAACAAGCTTCTTTACTTAACATAGCATTACACTTTGTTTTACTAACTGGAGGAAATTCCTCTCCATTTTGTTTCAGAATTGGTCTTCCTGAAGCCTGAGATTACCTGCAGTATCATATTTGGCCTCTAGAGGGAGAAGCTACACAACTTGAACTCGATAGAAAGCCAGAAAGCCAGAAAGCCAGAAAGCCACCAGCCCTTTGAGGAAGAGCTTTTACTTTGCATGCCCTGTAAATCACTCACGGCTCTGTCAGGGTGTCCATGTGGCTGAATTGTTTCCAGGAAAAACCTGCAGAAAGGAGCCTCCTGCTTCCTCAGAGCTCAAGACATGAAGCGCGCCCTCATCTCAGTGCTTGTGATGATATTCACACTTGGTGAGTAAGTCTCTTTTTATTTTATCTTACTATGGTCTTCTGATTCAGAATTGGCTTAACAAAATATTTTGCTCTGTTTGCAAGTCAATCCCTGACCCAAAATTTGTGTTACAGGAGGAACAAGAGCCCAGACAGTGACTCAGCCTGAGAGCCACACCTATGTGTCTGAAGGGGCCCCAGTGCAGGTGAAGTGCAACTATTCGTATTCTGGGAGTCCTGTGCTCTTCTGGTATGTCCAGTACCCCAGACAGCGCCTCCAGTTACTCCTGAAACACACCTCAAGAGAGAGCATCCAGGGTTTCACTGCTGAGCTCAGCCAGACTGAGGCATCCTTCCATCTGAAAAAACCCTCCGCTCAGGAAGAAGACTCAGCTGTGTATTACTGTGCTCTGGGTAACACAGTAGCTGGCTTTACAAGAGAAGCACAGCACAAACCCCTTACAGAAAGCATTTCCATGTTCCTTATTTGACCACCGTGGGGCATTGTCTCTCTAGAGACTGACTCTGAATTTACCTCTCAGATACAGAGTTGTCATCAGTTGTCAAATAGCTGTAGAATTGTTTTTAAAGGGAATTCTCATTACCTACTCTGTATATGTTAATTTTTAAATAGTAAGTATATTTATTTTAGATATTAGTACCTGGAAAAATACTTCTGAAATAAACCTATGTAACAGTATGAAACTTCTCTTCTTGGCCCAGATGGGCTCCCCAGGTTTAAGTGATACAGTCCCATTTCTCCGACTCTGCTGCCACCTCATCCACACCCACGCGTATCATCACCACATGCTGCAATTCCTTACAAGTAGAATGGTGCTTCCTGACATGTGATTGTGATCTTTCTGCAGCTAATGCCTTTCTTCTCACGCACTTGATGGACTCATACTATCCAAATAGGGGCCATCAGGAGAAAAATCACAGCAAGTTGAAAAAGGAAAGTTTAATATAAAGAATTATTAACAAATAGCAGAGCATTATTTACTAATGAACTTGAAAGAACTCTAGAAAAACTCTAAAGAACATAAGAATAGCATCTGTAGGGAGACACTGTTATCTTTAGGACTATGCCAGAGTTTCACAGAAAGTGGCACATTATAATATGTACTGTCTTCTCCTATCACAGTGATGACTCAGGCTTCACTGGGGAGTGTGTGACTGTAGCCTGCTGGATGGGGAAGTTTGCCGAGGTGCCAGAAAACAAGACTAACAAGCAGAAGAACAGCTTCCAGGGTTCTAGCACAGTTTGTAGGAAGCTGGCAAAGGAGCACGGCTGAACTTGCTCAGGTGCCTGTGAAACTTGCCAAGAAAGCACCTGGGAACTGTCACTAAACGTTGCTGGACGTGAGCATCTCAGGTGCCCCACAGGATGGCCAA
The DNA here is from genome assembly GCF_032452875.1 of Bos javanicus. Lineage (NCBI taxonomy): Eukaryota > Metazoa > Chordata > Mammalia > Artiodactyla > Bovidae > Bos > Bos javanicus. The sequence continues at coordinate 24,761,354 of NC_083877.1, read as the reverse complement.
GCACCCAGCAACAAGAAGTGCGGAGCACATGCCGGGACCCGGAAGAGAAGCTGCCTCTTCCTGCCGGGTCCTTTCCATCCTCTCTACCAACAAAGCTTAACATCGCGCCAGCTGGCAATGAGACATGTTTACAAGGCCCAAGTCCGGAATTACCCTCTGAATCTATGAAGGGGGAGTTTGTAGTTCAAAGGCAATAAATTGATAACTGGCACATCTTTCATACACACTCCTCCACACACAGCTGAACTTTCAAGAAAGGGTGAAATGACTCTGTTTCCATCTCACAAGCTAAGTCTGTCCTTTGAACAAGTGAAGAAGTTCTCATCCCTTCTCCCAAATGAGGAGACCTGTGGTCCCAACAGTCACTACAGATCACTGGCTGTATTAATTACTTCTAAAATTCAGAGGAAATTCCACTGAAAATTCTGTTATACTCAGACTAAATTCTAAAGTTAATCTCTCTCAAGTTGTATGTAGAATACGTATAGTGAGGAGAAGGAAGAAGGAAATGGCAGTGTACACAAAGGAACACATGAAAGTAAATAGCAAGAAGAAAATGTAGGAAACTACTACCTTCTTTGATTCCCTATTTGGTGGTGATGCTGCAATTGATATAGACGACCTTTTTTCTTATTACACATATTATATTTTCCCTGTTCACAGCCATAACCTCCATGAATTGGGTTACTGACCTAGTGGTGTGACCCAATTCTTTATTCTCAAAGGATATGAGTACTCAGATATCTTGTCTTTTTATTGGTTGTTGTAATTTAACATTAACCTTTAGTATTGGGCATGAAAGTGCCAAGAGGCTCCCCTAGGAAATCTCCTGGGTTCCAGACATAGTCCTTTTTATATTTGATATGTAGCAACAACCCATTCCTCCTTGGTAATTGGTATCAATCACTCTAGTCAGTAGAGTAACCTCATTTTCTATCCATTGGTTGTGACATGTATATAGCCCAAATAGCCACAGGGAAGTCTTATCTTCCAGTTCAGTGAAACTATTGCAGTGTTCCCTGGTGAAAGCATTATTTCTTTTAGAGAATAAGAACTAATACAACTCAAAGTTACAAATATTACATGCAAAAGTCTTGCTAGTGAGTTACTGAAAATAATAGTGAAGGATCCACTCCCAGTGCCATCTCCTTGATTTCTGAAATTGTGCATTCTGGCTATGGGGGAGACAACACCATTACTTATCTCTGCTATAAAGCATACATTGCATCTGATGAGACAGAATGCCATCTTTTCAGAGATGTTTTTCAACCAGTGCTATTATAGAATCAATGTGTGTGTGTGAATGCTCAGTCATTCAGTCCCCTTTGTAACCCCATGAACTATAGTCCACTAGGCTCCTCTGTCCCTGGAATTTTTCAGGCAAGAATACTGGAGTGGGTTGCCATTTCCTATCCCAGGAGATCTTACTGACCCAGGGCTCAAATCTGTGTTTCTTGCATCTCCTGTATTAGCAAGTGGATCTTTTACCACTGAGCCACCTGGGAAGCCCATAGAATCAATAAGCCATTCTAAATTTAATCAGGTCAGCCATTTCTGGATGATAGGGTATGTGGTAAGATATATAATTCTGTGGGTGTGTGCCCATGGCTATAATCTATTGTTGTGAAAATAGTTTCTTCCTCAGAAGAAATGCTGTGGGGAATATCTTGCTTAAATTAGGCATTCTGTGAGTTTATGAGGATGAGGCTGACAGAGTACAATAAGCAAAGAAGACAATTCTATATGCAGGTATAAGTGTCTATTCCAATGAGAACAAATCTCAGCCATCTCCATCATAGGAGACATCTAATCACAATGGTGTGATCACTGATCTAGAGCCAGACATCCTGGAATGGGAAGTCAAGTGGGCCTTAGAAAGCATCACTACGAACAAAGCTAGTGGAGGTAATGAAATTCCAGTTGAGCAATTTCAAATCCTGAAAGATGATGCTGTGAAAGTGCTGCACTCAATATGCCAGCAAATTTGGAAAACTCATCAGTGGCCACAGGACTGGAAAACATCAGTTTTCATTCCAATCCCAAAGAAAGGCAATACCAAAGAATGCTCAAACTGCCACACAATTACACTCATCTCACACGCTAGCAAAGTAATGCTCAAAATTCTCCAAGCCAGGCTTCAGCAATACGTGAACCATGCACTTCCAGATGTTCAAGCTGGTTTTAGAAAAGGCAGAGGAACCAGAGATCAAATTGCCAACATCTGCTGAATCATGGAAAAAGCAAGAGAGTTCCAGAAAAGCATCTATTTCTGCTTTACTGACTATGCCAAAGCCTTTAACTGTGTGGATCACTGTCAAATTGTGGAAAATTCTTCAAGAGATGGGAATGCCAAATCACCTGACATGCCTCCTGAGAAACCTATGTGCAGGTCAAGAAGCAACAGTTAGAACTGGACATGGAACTACAGACTGCTTCCAAATAGGAAAGGAGTATGTCAAGGTTGTATATTGTCACCCTGCTTATTTAACTTCTATGCAAAGTACATCATGAGAAACACTGGGCTGGAAGAAGCACAAGCTGAAATCAAGACCACAAGGAGAAGTATTAATAACCTCAGATATGCAGATGACACCACCCTTATGGCAGAAAGTGAAGAGGAACTCAAAATCCTCTTGAGGAAAGTGCAAAAGGAGAGTGAAAAAGTTGGCTTAAAGCTCAACATTCAGAGAACTAAGATCATGGCATCTGGTCCATTCACTTCATGGGGAATAGATGGGGAAACAGTGGAAACAGTGTCAGACTTTATTTTTCGGGGCCCCAAAATCACTGCAGATGGTGATTGCAACCATGAAATTAAAAGACACTTACTCCTTGGAAGGAAAGTTATGACCAACCTAGATAGCATATTGAAAAGCAGAGACATTACTTTGCCAACAAAGATCCATGTAGTCAAGTCTATGGTTTTTCCAGTGGTCATGTATGGATGTGAGAGTTGGACTGTGAAGAAAGCTGAGTGCTGAAGAATTGATGCTTTTGAACTGTGGTGTTGGAGAAGACTCTTGAGAGTCTCTTGGACTGCAAGGAGATCCAACCAGTCCATCATAGAGGAGATCAGTCCTGGGTGTTCATTGGAAGGACTGATGCTAAAGCTGAAACTCCAATACTTTGGCTGCCTCATGAGAAGAGTTGACTCATTTGAAAAGACTCTGATGCTGGGAGGGATTGAGGGCAGGAGGAGAAGGGGATGACAGAAGATGAGATGGCTGGATGACATCACCGACTCTGTGGACATGTGTTTGAGTGAACTCCGGGAGTTGGTGATGGACAGGGAGGCCTGGCATGCTGTGATTCATTGGGTTGCAAAGAGTCGACACGACTGAGCAACTGAACTGAACTGAATGTAATCCAGTTGTCATCAGGCATCCAGGAAGTCTCTCTGGGGAATGACACTGTATCAGGGAGTCAGTATTAGTCTGTGTCATTGACAGATTGGGCACTGAGCAATAGCATCAATGAGGTCAAACTTGGTAAGGGGAAATCAGTGTTTTTGAGCTCATGCATGACTTTCAGCACTGCTAGCAATGCCGGATCACGAGATCATGAAGCCAAAGTGATGAAGCAGGTTGCACTGACATGTTCCTTCCTCTGCAATCTCTGCAACTTTTGAGAGTAATTTGAGAAGGATCAGTGTTAACTCTTTCTTAAATGTTTGGTAGACTGACTCTGTAGCTTTGGAGTCCAGTTCTCTGATCATATTGGAGATTCTGAGGCAAACCCAATATTAATTAACTTATTCCTTTTCTATTTAATTCAGCCAGAGTTAGTTTCTGTTACTCGTAAGTAGGAACCCTGACTCATATACAATCTCATTCCAGCATGAGGCAAATTAGGAAAAAAGGATAGGGTATCAGAAGTGACTGAAGAAGTCTAACTGTACTCCTCAGAGGTACTCGTTAAATACTGGGCATCAGTGTTCTTTCTTCATTGAGTTTTTAGTGCATAAAATGGTATCTGTATCTGTTCTCATTCTAGGCTGGAACTGGAGTTCAATAAAGGCAGAGAATAGAACAGCTTTGCAATTTCCTCTGAACCAGCCCTAACACACTTCACCTTCCTCAGGTGGTTCTCTTAGCAGGATGATGTTGCCCCCACAAGAGGGCAGTGCCTCTCTCCTCAGACTCACTTTGTTTGAAATCAACATGTTTGTATTGAAAGCAAAAAGATTAAGCGTCCTTTGATTGGCTGGGTAAGAAACCTGAGACTCTCTCTGGGACTCAGAGGGACTGGATGAGTATACTTAAAAAAGAGAGCTAGACTGAGGAACCTGGCTTTATTTCATGGCGAGAGCTGTGTCTTCCATGATCCCCCTGAAGAAGAAGAATGGAGAAGCTTCTGGCCCTGTCTTTGGTGATTCTGTGGCTTCAGCTGGCCAGTGAGTTGGGGCTCTTGGTGATGGGAAGAGGGTGACCAAAGTTCAGAGCTCACAAGACTGAGGGGCAAAATCTTCTCTTTAATTGGGAAAAGTGAAAAGTGAAAGTGTTAGCCGCTCAGTCCTGTCTAACTCTTTGCGACCCAATGGACTGTAACCCGCCAGGTTCCTCAGTCCCTGGAATTTTCCAGGCAAGAATCCTGGAGTGAGTTGCCATTCCCTTCTCCAGGAGATCTTCCTGACCCAGGGATCAAAACCACATCTCCTGGATTGCAGGCAGATTCTTTACCACTGTGCCACCAGGAAAGCCTGTTAATTGGGAAATGTACCCTCAAATTATGGAAGGAAATGCAAACACTAGTGAGTGAAAATGCAGTGACTGACTCCTGGCCTCTCTCCTTGTGTTTCTGCCTAGAGGTGAATAGCCAGCAAGGAGAACAGAATCTTCAGACCCTGAGCATCCAGGAGGGTGAAAATGTCACCATTAACTGCAGTTATAATATTACTTTAACTGCCTTACAGTGATACAGACAGGATTCAAGGCGAGGCTTTGTTCACCTGATTTTAATGCGTTCAAATGAGAGACAGAAACATAGTGGAAGACTACACTTCACGCTTGACAACTCCATCAAAAGCAGCTCCTTGTCCATCACGGCTTCCCAGGCTGAGGACACTGCTACTTACCTCTGTGCTCCAGACACACAGTGCTCAGCTGGCACCCGCAGCCCCAGCGCAAACCTGCCAGAGCTGTCTCTTAGAAGCCACGACAGTGTGCAGAGTTGGTGGTTTTGTCTTCCCACAAAGGAGAGTCTGCAAATGGCTAGCAACATGAAAGGGAGCTCCTCTCAAATTCCTGAGTTTTTGGTAGCGTGTCTATAGTAAAGGGCATGGGATTTAGAATGGGAAGCTAAAATGCCAAATTCAGCTCTGCTCACACTGGCTGTGTCTTTAGGCATATCATTGGTGTAGCAGCCTTCAGTATCCTCAGTTTAAACAAAGGATTTAGACTGATGAGCTTAAAGACCCTTCAAGTTCTAATTTTACCAAGTCACCTCTGGGGGATGAAGAAGGACTTCTCAGTATTAGAAGGGCTCATCTGTTATATGTGCAGCCCCCTCAAGACCTAGGTGGGGCTTTAAGATGCATGAGATGATTTTAGTATTTCTCTAATTCCTGTATAGGAAACAGTAGATTCATCAGACACTAGAAATAAGGATTTAGGACTGTTTCCATGAAAATTTTCACTTTAAAACCGAGGAGTGAAAATGTTATGTAATAATAGACACAAAGATCTCAGTATTTGGAGTAAAAGAGACAAAAATGTGACTCTGATTCTGTCATTTATGATTTGTATGATTTCTAAGCATCAATTTCTCCATTAAAGAGATGGAGATTTATCCAAAAGTCAGAATTTTTCCCCTTACAAGTGAGAGATTTATGTTTTCTGCTATCAGCCTCTAGAATATTGTTTTTTAAAAGTGGATACTTCTGTTTATTATCACATATATAACAGTTTTCTGTCCATTGTATTCTTGTTCCTGGTAAGAATAGTTTTCTGATACAGTTTTGGTGCTACTAAAAATGTGTTTGTGGACAAAGGACATTTGTATTTATGTGACACTTGGTGAAAAAGGTAGGAGAGGGAAGGGGAAAGGTTGGTAGGACCATGGTTCCCACATTCCAGACCTTAAACCACCAACATCACCTGTGTCAGAATCACCTAGAACACCTTTGAAGACCTGGATTATTAGGAGTTTACTCAATCAGACTGATGTAGTGATGGATTGTATTTTTAATGAACATCATTTATATCAGATATTGGTTCAGCTTCACATCACAAAAAACTCAGATAATGTTTTTAATAAGCTAGAGTTTACTTCCCTCTCATATAAAGAAGCTCTATAGAATGTACCATGTGCAGTCTAGGGCTGGTGTACTAGCTTCATAATCTTGGGACGAGTCAAGGGTCTTCTTTCTAGCTGTTTCTTGTCCTTAAATTGTCATTTTTGTTTATATACTTTGCCGAAACAGCAAGAAATCCATCCACTTTACACACCTTCCAGGAAGAACGTCAAGAGGCAAATGAGTACATGCTGGCCAAGTCAATCATTTTCAGAAGCTTCATCCAGCACCTTCTACTTGCATTTCATTTACCAGAGTGTTAGTCCGTGTCCCCACATTTCTTCCATTGGCAAAGGAGCCTGGGATATCAGGATTTTTACAATCTCAGCATGTTGTCGTTCACAACAAAATTGTTGTTCTCAGTTCAATTCAGTTCATTCGCTCAGTTGTGTCCGACTCTTTGCGATCCCATGGATTGCAGAACGCCAGGCTTCCTTGTCCATCACCAATTCCCAAAACTTGCTTAAATTGATGTCCATTGAGTCAGTGATGCCATCCAACGATCTCATCCTCTGTCATCCCCTTCTCCTTCTGCCTTCAATCTTTCCCAGCATCAGGGTCTTTTCCAATGAATCAGTTCTTCACATCAGGTGGCCAAGTATTGGAGCTTCAATTTCAGCATCAACCTTCCAATGAATATTCAGGACTGATTTCCTTCAGGATTGACTGGTTTGATCTCCTTGCTGTCCAAGAGACTCTTGAGAGTCTTCTCCAACACAACAGTTCAAAAGCGTCAATTCTTCAGTGCTCAGCTTTCTTCATGGTTCAAATCTCACATCCATACATGACTACTGGAAAAACCATAGGTTTGACTATATAGACATTGTTGGCAAAGTAATGTCTCATCTTTTCAGTATGCTGTGTAGGTTGAGATATCAGGATCTTTTCAATCTCCGCATGTTGTCGCTCACAACAAAATTGTGAATCTACCATAATTTAAAAAGACACCTGTACCTCAGCTATTGAAGCACTATTTACAATAGCTAGGACAAGGAAGCAACCTAGACGTCCATTGACAGATGAATGGATAAAGAAGTTGTGATACATATGCACAATGGAGTATTCAGTTCAATTCAGTTCAGTTGCTCAGTCGTGTCTGACTCTTTGCGACGCCATGAACTGCAGCACGCCAGGCCCCCCTGTCCATCATTGACTCCTGGATTTCACTCATACTCACATCCATCGAGTCGGCAATGCCATCCAGCCATCTCATCCTCTGTCGACCCCTTCTCCTCCGGCCCCCAATCCCTCCCAGCATCAGGGTCTTTTCCAATGAGTCAACTCTTTGCATAAGGTGGCCAAAGTACTGGAGTTTCATCTTAGCATCATTCCTTCCAAAGAACAACCAGCACTGATCTCCTCTAGGATGGACTGGTTGGATCTCCTTGCAGTCCAAGGGACTCTCGAGAGTCTTCCCCTACACCACAGTTCAAAAGCATCAATTCTTCAGCACTCAGCTTTCTTCACAGTCCTACTCTCACATCCATACATGACCACTGGAAAAACCATAGCCTTGACTAGACAGACCTTTGTTGACAAAGTAATGTCTCTGCTTTTCAATATGCTATCTAGGTTGGTCATAAATTTCCTTCCAAGGAGTAAGCGTCTTTTAATTTCATGGGTGCAATCACCATCTGCAGTGATTTTGGAGCCCAAAAAAATAAAGTCTGACACTGTTTCCACTGTTTCCCCATCTACCAGAAGTGATGGGACCAGATGCCATGATCTTAGTTTTCTGAATGTTGAGCTTTAAGCCAACTTTTTCACTCTCCACTTTCACTTTCAACAAGAGGCTTTTGAGTTCCTCTTCACTTTCTGCCATAAGGGTGGTGTCATCTCCTTATCTGAGGTTATTGATATTTCTCCAAGCAATCTTAATTCCAGCTTGTGCTTCTTCCAGCCCAGTGTTTCTCATGATGTACTCTGCATAGAAGTTAAATAAACAGGGTGACAATATTCAGCCTTGACGTACTCCTTTTCCTATTTGGAACCAGTCTGTTGTTCCATGTCCAGTTCCAAATCTTCCTGATTTGCATACAAATTCCTCAAGAGGCAGGTCAGGTGATCTGGTATTCCCATCTCTTATAGAATTTTCCACAGTTTCTTGTGATCCACACAGTCAAAGGCTTTGGCATAGTCAATAAAGCAGAAATAGATGTTTTTCTGGAACTCTTTTGCTTTTTCCATGACCCAGCAGATGTTGGCAATTTGATCTCTGGTTCCTCTGCCTTTTCTAAATCCAGCTTGAACAACTGGAGGTTCACGGTTCACTTATTGCTGAAGCCTGGCTTGGAGAATTTTGAGCATTACTTTGCTAGCGTGTGAGATGAGTGCAATTGTGCAGTAGTTTGAGCATTCTTTGGCATTGCCTTTGGGACTGGAATGAAAACTGACCTTTTACAGTCCTGTGGCCACCGCTAGTTTTCCAAATTTGCTGGCACATTGAGTACAGCACTTTCACAGCATCATCTTTCAGGATTTGAAATAGCTCCACTGGAATTCCATCACCTCCACTAGCTTTGTTCATAGTGATGCTTGCTAAGGCCCATTTGACTTCACATTCCAGGATGTCTGGCTCTAGGTGAGTGATCACACCATCTCGGTCGTAAAGATCTTTTTTGTGCAGTTCTGTGTATTCTTGCCACCTCTTCTTAATATCTTCTGCTTCTGTTAGGTCCATACCATTTCTGTCCTTTATCGAGCCCATCTTTGCATGAAATGTTCCCTTGGTATCTCTAATTTTCTTGAAGAGATCTCTAGTCTTTCCCATTCTATCGTTTTCCTGTATTTCTTTGCATTGATCGCTGAGGAAGGCTTTCTTATCTCTTCTTGCTATTCTTTGGAACTCTGCATTCAAATGCTTATGTCTTTCCTTTTCTCCTTTGCTTTTTGCTTCTCTTCTTTGTAAGGCCTCCCCAGACAGACATTTTGCTTTTTTGCTTTTCCATGGGGATGGTCTTGATCCCTGTCTCCTGTACAGTGTCACGAACCTCTGTCCATAGTTCACCCGACACTCTATCAGATCTAGACCCTTAAATCTATTTCTCACTTCCACTGTATAATCATAAAGGACATGATTTAGGTCATACCTGAATGGTCTAGTGGTTTTCCCTCCTTTCTTCAATTTAAGTCTGAATTTGGCAATAAGGAGCTCATGATCTGAGCCACAGTCAGCTCCTGGTCTTGTTTTTGCTGACTGTATAGAGCTTCTCCATTTTTGGCTGAAAAGAATATAATCAATCTGATTTTGGTGTTGACCATCTGGTGATGTCCATGTGTAAATTCTTCTCTTGTGTTGTTGGAAGAGGGTGTTTGCTATAACCAGTGCGTTCTCTTAGCAAAATTCTATTTGCATTTGCCCTGTTTCATTCCATATTCCAAGGCCAAATTTGCCTGTCACTCCAGGTGTTTCTTGACTTCCTACTTTTGCATTCCAGTCCCCTATAATGAAAATAACATCTTTTGGGGGTGTTAGTTCTAAAAGGTCTTGTAGGTCTTCATAGAACCGTTCAACTTCAACTTCTTCAGCTTTACTGGTTGGGGCATAGACTTGGATTACTATGATATTGAATGGTTTGCCTTGGAAACGAACAGAGATCATTCTGTCGTTCTTGAGATTGCATCCAAGTACTGCATTTCAGAGTCTTTTTTTGATCATGATGGCTACTCCATTTCTTCTAAGGGATTCCTGCCCTCAGTAGTAGATATAATGGTTAAATTCACCCATTCCAGTCCATTTTAGTTCTCTGATTCCTAGAATGTCAACATTCACTCTTGCCATCTCATGTTTGACCACTTCCAATTTGTCTTGATTCATGGACCTAACATTCCAGGTTCCTATGCAATATTGCTCTGTACAGCATCAGACCTTGCTTCTATCACCAGTCACATCCACGACTGGATATTGTTTTTGTTTTGACTCCATTCCTTCATTCTTTCTGGAGTTATTTCTCCACTGATCCCCAGTAGCATATTGGGCACCTACCGACCTGGAGAGTTCCTCTTTCAGTGTCCTATCATTTTGCCTTTTAATACTGTTCGTGGGGTTCTCAAGGCAAGAATACTGAAGTGGTTTGCCATTCCCTTCTCCAGTGCACCCCATTCTGTCAAACCTCTCCACCATGACCCACCCGTCCTGGGTGGCCCCACACTGCATGGCCTTAGTTTCATTGAGTTAGAGAAGGCTGTGGTCCTAGTGTGATTAGATTGACTAGTTTTCTGTGATTATGGTTTCAGTGTGTCTGCCCTCTGATGCCCTCTCGCAACACCTACCATCTTACTTGGGTTTCTCTTACCTTGGGCGTGGGGTATCTCTTCATGGCTGCTCCAGCAAAGTGCATCTGCTGCTCCTTATTTTGGACAAGGGGTATCTCATCACTGCCACCCCTCCTGACCTTGAACATGGAGTAGCTCCTCTTGGCCCTCCTGCACCCATGAAGCCACCGCTCCATGGATGTGGGGTTGCTCCTCTCGGCCACCGCCCCTGACCTCGGGCATTGGGTAGATCCTCCCAGCTGCCACCCCTGACCTCCGACGTGGGGTAGATCCTCTATAAAAAGGAACACATTTGATTCAGTTCTAATGAGTTGGATGAACTTAAAACCTATTGCACAGGGTGAAGTAAGCCAAAACGAGAAGGACAAATATCATGTATTAATGCATCCATATGGAATCTAGAAAGATGGTGATGATGAATTATTTGCAGGGCAGCAAAGAAGATGCAGACATAAAGAACAGACTTTTGGTCACAGTGAGGAAAGGAGAGGCTGGGAAGACCTGAGAGAGTAGTACTAAAATATATACATTACTATATATGTAAAATAGATACCAGTGGGAATTTGCTGTATGATACAGGGAACTCAAAGCCGGTGCTCTGCAACACCCTAGAGGGGTGGAATGGGAGGGGAGGTGGAAGTGAGGTTTAAGAGGGAGGGGACATGTGTATGCCTGTGGCTGATTCATGTTGATGTATGGCAGAAACCATCGCTAGAGTATAAAGTAATTATCCTCCAATTAAAAATTTAAAAAATAAAGTATATATTCAACAAGCACCCACTGTAGCACACAGGGAAAACTGCTCAGTATTCTGTAATAACCTAAGTGGGAAAAGATTTGAAAAAGAATATATACATGTTTATGTATAACTGAATCACTTTGCTGTACAATTGAAACTAAAATAACACTGCCAATCAACTACACTCCGACTAGACGGACCTTTGTTGGCAAAGTAATGTCTCTGCTTTTGAATATGCTGTCTAGGTTGGTCATAACTTTCCTTCCAAGGAGTAAGCATCTTTTAATTTCATGGCTGCAGTCACCATCTGCAGTGATTTTGGAGCCCCCCAAAATAAAGTCTGACACTGTTTCCACTGTTTCCGCATCTATTTCCCACGAAGTGATGGGACCAGATACCATGATCTTCGTTCTCTGAATGTTGAGTTTAAGCCAACTTTTTCACTCTCCTCTTGCACTTTCATCAAGAGGCTTTTTAGTTCTTCTTCACTTTCTGCCATAAGGGTGGTGTCATCTGCATATCTGAGGTTATTGATATTTCTCCCGGCAATCTTGATTCCAGCTTGTGCTTCTTCCAGCCCAGCGTTTCTCATGATGTACTCTGCATAGAAGTTAAATAAGCATGAATCTTAATATAGCATAAATTGAGAGTACAGCAGAAACTGCTATTTGTCTATAGAATGTTCATTTTCTACTACTTCTAATAGAACTGTGGTCATGTATGGATGTGAGAGTTGGACTGTGAAGAAGGCTGAGCGCCGAAGAATTGATGCTTTTGAACTGTGGTGTTGGAGAAGACTCTTGAGAGTCCCTTGGACTGCAAGGAGATCCAACCAGTCCATTCTAAAGGAGATCAGCCCTGGGTGTTCTTTGGAAGGAATGATGCTAAAGCTGAAACTCCAATACTTTGGCCACCTCATGCGAAGAGTTGACTCATTGGAAAAGACTCTGATGCTGGGAGGGATTGGGGACAGGAGGAGAAGGGGATGACAGAGGATGAGATGGCTAGATGGCATTGCCGACTCGATGGATGTGAGTTTAAGTGAACTCCGGGAGTTGGTGATGGACAGGGAGGCCTGGTGTGCTGCAATTCATGGGGTCGCAAAGAGTCGGACACAACTGAGTGACTGAACTGAACTGAACTGAAGACTTATGTAGTCTTTGTTTGTTTGTTTGTTTAGTGATATTCATTTTTGAGATACTGTATTCAGTCTACTTCCCAGTTCTGTTGACTTTGCTTCCTAAAAGTTCTCTAGAAGATGTAACAGTCCCCAAAATCCAACTCACCTCCACAATCCTCATTAAAAATCCATCTCAGTCTCTTGCTCAACACTTGACATACTCCATCACTCTTCTATGTAGTCCCTTTTCCATAATGAGAGCGATTTTGCCAGAGTGCAGATGTTAGCATGTCAGTCACCTGGATCCCCATTTGCTCTTAGGACAAAGAAGAGATGCTTCTCCAAGTTCATTCATTACGTGTCCCTAATCTCTCCGTCTCTGTCTCTCCCTCTCTCTTCAACAATACTAAGTTTGTCAAAGGCACTATTTTCCTCTTATATAACCCATTCGTAGATATTTTAGGTGATTTTCTTATTTTTTTCTTTTCCTAAAATTCTTTTCCTTGCTTCAAAAGAGTTAAAAAAAATAGTAAATGCCTACTCATTCTTGTATACTTGTCAAAGTGTCAGTAGCTAAGGAAAGCTTGTGGATATTTTTAGAATTATAGACCTCTGCATTTTCAGGTTTGTAATTTATTTTTATTTCTTTCATTATTTGTTTAAGGTCTATTTTCAATCCTACTCTGTGATCTCCTTAATGATAGTGTCCATATCTCTGTTTTTCATTCTTGAAAACTCAGCATCAGTGTATCTTAGGCATTTGTTGTTGTTTAGTTGCTAAGTCGTGTCCAACTCTTTGTGACCTCATGGACGGTAGGCTGCAAGACTCCTCTCTCCATTGGAATTCCAGGTGAGAATACTGGAGTGGGTTGCCATTTCCTCCTCCAGGGGATCTTCCTGACCCAGGGATCGAATCTGCATCTCCTACATTGGCAGGTGGATTCTTTACCATTGAGCCACCTAGAAAGTATCTTTGGCATTAGCATCATTCAACTTCCTTCTTTTTTTCTATCCATTAATGTGTTCTTTATTTTGAAAGTGAAAGTGAAGTCGTGTCTGACTCTTTGCAACCCGGTGTACTGTAGCCTACCCGGCTTCTCCCTCCACGGGATTCTCCAGGCAAGAATACTGGAGTGGGTTACCATTTCCTTCTCCAGGGGATCTTCCTGACCCAGAGATCGAAGCCGGGTCTCCCACATTGGAGGCAGACACTTTAACCTCTGAGCCACCAGGGAAGTTTTTTATTTTGCTGCTGCTGCTGCTAAGTCGCTTCAGTCGTGTCCGACTCCGTGCGACCCCATTACAGCAGCCCACAGCTATGATAATATTTAGTGAAAAAAGTAATCTTTAAAGGTTTATGGATAAATTCTTGGAGTATAGTGGGGATTGGCAAAGGATAGCCACAGGGCAAAGTAGCTCAATATTTGTGTTTACAAATAAAGTTTTATTGGAAGACAGCCATGCTCATTTATTTATGCATTGGCCATGGATGCTTTGTGCTATACCAGCATAGTTGTAGCATGGACTGTACGACTTCAAAACCTAAACTATTTACTCTTTGACCCTTTATAGACAAAAAAGTCTGCCAACCTACAACGTGTAGGAATTACATTAGAATTTCTCTATTTGGATTTTTTTGTTTGATGACAACAAATTAAATAATAAAGGCATGTTTCTAATCATCTGTTGGGCCAATTTAGAATACTTCCCGTCTTTCTGAAGATTTTTTGTTATGTCATTTTTTAATCTAATTAAAGGCAAATGGAATAATGACACTTTACAAATAAAAGTTTCAAAGGTCTTTGTTTTTTTAATATAAATTTATTTATTTTATTTTATTTTTAAACTTTACATAATTGTATTAGTTTTGCCAAATATCAAAATGAATCTGCCACAGGTATACACGTGCTCCCCATCCTGAACCCTCGTCCCTCCTCCCTCCCCACACCATCACTCTGGGTCGTCCCAGTGCACCAGCCCCAAGCATCCAGTATTGTGCATCAAACCTGGACTGGCATCTCTTTTCATACATGATATTTTACATGTTTCAATGCCATTCTCCCAAATCTCCCCACCCTCTCCCTCTCCCACAGAGTCCATAAGACTGTTCTATACATCAGTGTCTCTTTTGCTGTCTCGTACACAGGGTTATTGTTACCATCTTTCTAAATTCCATATATATGCGTTAGTATACTGTATTGGTGTTTTTCCTTCTGGCTTACTTCACTCTGTATAATAGGCTCCAGTTTCATCCACCTCATTAGAACTGATTCAAATGTATTCTTTTTAATGGCTGAGTAATACTCCATTGTATATATGTACCACAGCTTTCTTTTCCATTCATCTGCTGATGGGCATTTAGGTTGCTTCCATGTCCTGGCTATTATAAACAGTGCTGCGATGAACATTGGGGTACACATGTCTCTTTCCCTTCTGGTTTCCTCAGTGTGTATGCCCAGCAGGAGAAATTTATTTATTTTAATTGGAGGCTAATTACTTTACAATATTGTGTTGATTTTGCCATACATCAACATGAATCCACCATGGGTGTACACGTGTTCCCCATCCTGAACCCCCCTCCCACCTGTCTCCCCATCCCATCCCTCTGGGTCATCCCAGTGCACCAGCCCCGAGCATCCTGTATCATGCATTGAACCTGGACTGGCGATTCGTTTCACATATGATATACATGTTTCAATGCCATTCTCCCAAATCATCCCACCCTCACCCTATCCCACAGAGTCCAAAAGACTGTTCTATACATGTGTGTCTCTTTTGCTGTCTCACATACAGGGTTGTTGTTATCATCTTTCTAAATTCCATATATATGCATTAGTATACTGTATTGGTGTTTTTCTTTCTAGCTTACTTCACTCTGTATAATAGGCTCCAGTTTCATCCACCTCATTAAAACTGATTCAAATGTATTCTTTTTAATGGCTGAGTAATACTCCATTGTGTATATGTACCACAGCTTTCTTATCCATTCGCCTGCTGATGGACATCTAGGTTGCTTCCATATCCTGGCTATTTCATATGTCTTTAAATGGATAAAAGGTTTAAGAATATTTTTTAAACATTTAAAAAGTTTGAATGTATCAGCATGCAGTTCAATAGAAAAAAGAGTAGCAATAAATGCACAATATTTTTTTTTCAGTGCTGATTTTTTGATGCTTTGTTCAACAATAGAGTTATATAATGCTGACTTAAATGGATATTTTTGAATAGAAGTAAAAATACTGGAAATCACTAATCACAGTAATTCAGACAATACTGTGGAGATGGCAATGGCACCCCACTCCAGTACTCTTGCCTGGGCAATCCCATGGATGGAGGAGCCTGGTAGGCCGCCATCCATGGGGTCCCTGAAATTTGGACACGCCTGAGCATCTTCACTTTCACTTTTCACTTTCATGCATTGGAGAAGGAAATGGCAAATCAGTGTTCTTGCCTGGAGAATCCCAGGGATGGGGGAGCCTGGTAGGCTGCCGTCTATGGGGTCGCACAGAGTCGGACACGACTGAAGCGACTTAGCAGCAGCAGCAGCAGACAGTAGTGCATTAAACTCCAAATCATCTTAATCAGGTGAATTACTGAATGACACAATCTATAGCTTTCTTGTAATGAGATTTTACCACCTCTTTAGTTTCAGCAAAATATCACTCCTCACATTAATGTTTTAATATGAATTTTATTAATTTTGTATTTTGTATGCACAGGCTTCCCTGATAGCTCATTTGGTAAAGAATCTGCCTGCAATGCAGGACACCATGATTCGATTTCTAGATTGGGAAGATCCGCTGGAAAAAGGATAGTTTACCACTCCATATTCTAGAGCTTTGCTTGTGGCTCAAGTGATAAAGAATCTGTCTGCATTGCGGGAGATCTGGGTTTGATCCCTGGGTTGGGAAGCTCCCCGGAGAAGGGAAAGGCTACCCACTCCAGTATCCTGGCCTGGAGAGCCCATATAGTTCATGGGGTCGCAAAGAGTCAGACATGACTAAGCGACTTTCACTTTGGTGATTAAGAACTGTGAACCGAAGACGTTTATACTTAACCTGAGTTTTGTATGTATAAAGGTGCTATAATATTTTTTAAATAGTCAGTATGAGAGTGGTCTCTTATATGAAGAACTGTGCCTTAGTTTCGAGAAATACCTAATGTCCCTGTGTTCAGACCATAGACTTGCCGCTGGAAGCAGCTCATCATACCGCGGGCCTGAGAACTATTTCTCGTAGAGACCATACTTCATAAACAGATCATTGTACACCCGGACATGTCCACCCATTCACTTATTCATTCATTTTTCAAATATTTTTAAACCATTTGCTCTGAACTAGTGTTCTGTGTATTTTGAGAAGTTGGCCACTGAGATTAATAAGATTAAGTTCCTGATCTCAGGTGCATCAAACCCAGACTGAAAAACAACACACAAATGATTCCAATATGGTGTAGAAATGACAGTGATAGATGTGCATACAAGGTACGGTGGGAAGAGAGGTGGGTCCTAACTCAGCCTGAAGGACTGGATCAGCACTTTCATAAGGAGTAAATTGGTTCTTAAAGAAGGAATACAAAGTTGCCTATGCAAAGATTCTGGGCAGAAAGGAAGAACATTCTAAGCAGAGACAGCTCATCCCCTGGTTCTAGGGGACCAGTGAGGGAAATGACAAGAAGAGATCTCAGTTCAGTCTTTTTTCACACTCACACTATAACTTAAGTTGCCTAAATGAGCTTATTGCTCAATGTGATCAGACAATAGATGCTGGGCCTGGAACGCCTTAAGGGAACTGTATTTCTCTGCATCTTAAAGACAGAGGAATTACCAACTGTGTCAGCCTCGGACACCATTTCGAAGTCTGCAGAAATTATTTGGTGCTTCCTTCATTGAGCCCTACGCTCATCCTAGATACCTATTTCCCTTCTATGCCTACAATTTGAGCTCCTTTTCAGGGTAAAAACCAAAAGATGTACAGCAGACTGCAGGAACAGAGGGAGAACGACAGAGGGCGCTGCTCCCTTCCCTTGGTGGTTTGATATAAATTCATCTTTCATTTCTGAGAACCTTTCTCTCTTGCTCAGCCTACAGCATGATCTTGTAGGGGAGTTTGTCTTGCATAACACATGAACCAAGATTTTCTTGAAGATTTCAACAAAAGATCAAGAAACTAGAGGAATAGTTTTTTCAACTTTCGTGTATCCCCAAACAGCCTCCCACTGCTTCTGAGCCAGCTATGCTGTCTGCTTTGTGCTTAGGACTTGTGATCTTGTTGATAATGCGTGAGTAACATTTATTTAAAATTTCTAAGATGTTCTATTCCTTGGTTTTAGGATGTCATGTAACCTCTATCAAGCGGGAGATGGTCCCTCTTCCTTAGCCAACTTAACAAAGTCTTATGTGTGTGTTGTTTTTTCTTTAAGGAGGCACCAGTGGAGACTCGGTGACCCAGACAGAAGGCGTTGTTACCCTCCCCGAGAAGACATCTCTGACTCTGAAGTGTACTTACCAGTCCAGCTATTCAGGTTTTCTTCTCTGGTATGTCCAGTACCAAAACAAAGAGCTTGAGCTGCTCCTGAAAAGCTCATTAGGAAACCAGAAGGTGACCAGCAGAGGTTTTGAAGCCACTCATATCTCGAGTGACAGCTCCTTCCACCTGCAGAAATCCTCCGTGCAAACATCAGACTCAGCTGTGTACTACTGCGCTCTGAGTGACACAGTGAGAGAGGCCGCAGGGGGAGCTGAACACAAACCCAAGGACACAGATGGGGTCAGGCTGTGGGCAGCTCTCCAGAGTTCTGTGCTAGAGGCATCGTCAAAGTACTTTCAGCTCTGAAGCTCAGAGCTAAGAACCTTGGAATTCTTGGATTGCCCTACAGAGAGGAATCTGGGGCGGACAGTGTAAAGAGGAACCTAAGCGCTTTTCTCCACAAATGCCTGTTTTCAGCCCATTCATATTCCCCCAAAAGACACAGAATCCCTTGAAGTGTCATTAACTCTTCAGTGACAATTCAGCTGATATATGCTGAAATATTTCACAAGCTGTTAATGAAAACTCCCAGGAACATTGTTAATGGATGGCTGTGTGATCTGGAAGGTAGTCTCTGGTTTTAATAATTCAGACTAGGATTGTATGTCTTGCTGAGATACACCTGCAGACACTCCATCTTCAGTGACTAGGAGCTTTATTCTCTCCTCCCTTGACTTTTCCATCCCTATGGCTGCTACAGCAATGCTGCTACCTAGGTAAGTTCCAGGAGGAGAGTTTTCTGACAAGATAATCCTTCTGTCAACGGCCCTGTGGGTCAGAGCAGTCCAGTTGGTAAATATTGCAGGCATGGTGTGTATTGTTTGTATTCAAACAGGGTACAGGATATTCTCTTTGCCAATAATAATGTCACCTCAGGGGAAATTTATTCATCAGTGAGTCATATTTCTGATATATGGAAAAAGTGTTTATGTACTCTTACAATAAGTTATCTTTGGAGTGGAGTGAGCTTTTCACCTGCTCCGAGAAACTAGGAGAAAGTATCACCCACTCCCAAGGCAGGAACATCTCCCCACTCCTCTGCTCATGAGCAGGAATGTGGAGCCACTGGGGCTCTGCATCTCTGCAACAATCATGCCCATTGCACAGAGCATCCCCTCTGCATCTCTGCAGGTTGAACTCCTGTCCACGCCTTTGGGGACCAGACTTTCTGGAAGGACAGTGGGGGACACAGAAGGTGTGAAAAGAGATATGTTTTACTGCCAGGCAGTCAGGGAGATGTGGCCTAGACACTGATTATTTGTCATCTCATAATTTATAAACACAGCAATCAAAATACAGAGTTTAATAGTAGAATAGTTTTAATGATCCTGGAGGATGTAGTCCCCATCCTCATTTAACAGGGTGGATGTCAGGACACCTACCTGAAGGTCAGTGCAGACTTCCTCCCTAACATCGTAGAGTCCTGCACATGGGGTGTTGGCCACCGGAGCACTGGGGGTTCAACATCTTGATAAACAGGCCAGAGAAAGGGAGAGGGAGATGAAAAAGCAAAAATAAATCTTACAGTGGAAAAAAAGTATTCAAGCAGGGTTTATTTCCCTGGTGGTAACTGTATCAGCTCTCTACTTCTGGTCTGATCTCTCATTCCACATCTCTGGGTCCAGGCTAGTGGGACTACAGACAGGGCAGAGGATTTTTTTTTTTCCTTACCTGCTACTCAGTCAATTGAAAGCAATTTGAGATAGGAATCATGTCTGGTTTTCAGTTTACACGTTGTAGGAGAAGGAAATGGCAACCCACTCCAGTGTTCTTGCCTGGAGAATCCCAGGGATGGCGGAGCCTGGTGGGCTGCCGTCTGTGGAGTCACAAAGAGTCAGACACGACTGAAGCGACTTAGCAGCAGCATCAGCAGAGAACTCTTTAAATTTCCAGAATGAATGCTGGAGCCTAGGGATTCCTGAACATGCACAAAAGTTTAAGAGCACCTAGGTGATCTGCTGAGCCAGAGAGTCCTACCAGCACGATAACTTGAGTCAAGACCCTAATTTTAGGGGGAATTTTGGTCCCAATGCAGGGGTCCCAAGTTCAGTCCCTGGTTAGAGAAGTAAGTCTCACAAGCTGAAGCTAAGACCCAGGGCAGCCATAGACAAAACAAATGAAAACTCAGCAAACAGCTGTGCATTAAAAAAAATAACTCTACTTTTAGTAGGAGTTCATTTTAACTGGTGAGAAAATCTCTGTAGGTGGAAAGGTACATTAGAAGAAGATTGTTCTTGAAATTGTTCTTAGTCAGTTCAACTAAGTCATAGCCATTGTTATTGGATTGACAGCACAGCCCTGAAAACCCATGTAAGGCAACCTCACACCTGACTGCAGCCGCAGAGTCTTCATGGCTTAAAATGGTTTATGTCAGCAAAGAACAATATTTTGACTTCTTACCATAATACAACAATACTTTCCATAAAGTAAATCCTAGAAAAAGAAGCAGCTATGAAATGACTTTGTTATATCTTCTGCTGGGTTCACTTCACTTGCAAAAATAATTGCACAGGAACCTAGACAAACAGGCTGATAGACACTGAGCAGACAGCTCTTTCCACTGCGATTCCTGAATCTCTAATAAAATAAATAAACAGGAGCCTTATAAACACCACACACATGCCTTTGAAATGAAGTAAGCCTGGTTAATATATTAAGCATCTGAACTTGACTTTCTAAAAAAAAAATACTTAGTTGAATTACAACAAGAATGTTACAACTGCTGTCATCCAAGTATGGTCCAGGGGCCCCAAAGGAGATCTTTTCAGGAAGGTTTACCAAACTCACTGAGGTTTCTCTCTTTTATTGCAGATTATCACTCAGCCCAAGATTCACCATGGATCTCCTCCCTCCTCATGCTACCGCCTTGCCCTTGTCTCTCCCTTTCTGTCTTTTTGTCCACATCCCTCCTCTCTTGTACAGTGGTCCACACATTTCGAGGTTCCATCTCAATCCCACAGTGGGACAGTTTTGGTAAATCCCTCATGCACTGGTGCCTGGAAGCTGCCTCCATGAAGTAAGCTGTGCAACGATAGTGCTCATCTCATCTGTCTTTCTTATCTCTGTGCTACCTGATGTACAAGGTCCAAAATTTGTTTCATATATTTTGTCCAGTTTTCTAGTTGTAAGGTCAACTCTACCTTTAACTGTGAAAAAGAAGTAATGGTAATTTATTTATTTATTTTGGGGGATATTTTTACAAATATGTTATTTTATGATGGGAGGATATGTAATAATAACCTTATCATTCAACCACACATTATTTGAGACCTGCCGTAGATAAGGTTTCCTCCAGACATGTTGACTGAGTCTTGGGGATGAACAGAGCTAGTTCAGGTAAAGAACTTGAGGAGAGGAGGGAGCACTTTCTGTTCGGGGGATTCTTCTTTGACTCATGGGAATCTTGGAGACATATGGAAGGAAGAAATCCCTGACTATTCCATCTAGAAATTGTAACTGGGGTTTCTTGCAAAGCTAGAGACACCTGTACCATGCAAAAAAATTATGGAAGTAATACTAGTTTCCCTGAGCACGCTTATATTTAGGACTCTTTTCTTAGGGTCCTGTCCCATTCTTCTGTATGTACCCCACAAGCTATTATCAGGAGGAATAGGTCAGACCGCACTGTGGTGCAATTTTCACGATCCCCACCAGAGGGCGGGCTTCCTTCAGATGTGGTTCCTCATTGTATTCAGGAGCTGGTTTCACTTGCCTGCTTTGAAGCCACAAGACAGAATATTGCTGCAGTACAGAAAGGGGCTCTCAGTTTCTGAGCGAGGAGCTTCTGTAACATTCAGATGGAGACTAGATTTATTAGATTTGTGTATTCCAGGGAACAAGGATCGTTTTCTTTGGCGAACATGCATTCTGCCACTCACTCAGTTCTTCTGATCATCTTAATATTCAGTAAGTGACATTTTATCCTAAATGTTAATGATTTTTCATTTTCCTATGATTTATAGGTAAGTTTTATTTTTCTTCTCTGGCTGAAAACTCTCCTCCTGTACATTTCTACTATAACAAAGTGATTCTCTTCCAGGAGGGACCAATGGTGACTCAGTGAACCAGACAGAAGGCCCAGTGACTGTCTCAGAGGGGGCTCTCCTGACCCTGAACTGCACTTACCAGACTGCTAGTTTGGCTCCCTATCTTTTCTGGTATATCCAGCATCTCAACAAAGCTCCTCAATTCCTCCTGAAGGGCTCAATGTCAGACCAGAACCCAAAGAGTAAAGGTTTTGAGGCCACTCTTGTTAAGCGTGACAGCTCCTTCCACCTGCAGAAACAGGCAGTGCAAGCATCAGACTCGGCTGTGTACTACTGTGCTCTGAGTGACACAGTGAGAGAGGGCTGCGGGGGAGCTGAACACAAACCCCGAGTGCAGATGGGGCTCTGGCTCTGGGCAGCCCTCTGGGGGGTTGCTGTTTCTGTCTTAGGTGTGTTATGCTAGCTGTGTTGCTGTTTATGTACTAAGTCATGTCCGACTCTTTTGCGACCCTGTGACTGTAGTGGGCTCTTCTGTCCATGGGATTTCCCAGGCAAGAAGACTGGAGTGGGTTGCCATTTCTTTCTTTTGGGAATTATCCCGACCCAGGAATGGTACCCGTGTCTCCTGTTTGGCAGGCAGATTCTTTACCACTGAGCCACGTGGGAAGCCCCTCTTTTATGCCAGAGGCATCGTCAAAGTACTTCCAGCTCTGACGCTAAGTGCCAAGAACCCTGCAGTTCTTGGATTGGTCTACAGAGAGGACTCTGGGAGGGACAGTAAAGGGAGGAATCTAAAAGGCCTTCTCCAGAAATGCCTGTTTTGAGCCCAGTCACATTTCTCCAGATGGCATAGAATTCCTGGAAGTGACATTAACTCTGTTCAATGACAGTTCAGTTGATACATGCTGAAATATGTCACAACCTGTTGATGAAAACTCCCAGGGTACCTCGTTCATGGATGCACATATGACCTTGAAGCTACTGTCTGATTTTTATAATTCAGACCAGAATTTTGTGTCTTGCCGAGTTTCACCTGCAGACACTCCATCTTTAG
This sequence comes from Bos javanicus, assembly GCF_032452875.1. Classification (NCBI taxonomy): domain Eukaryota; kingdom Metazoa; phylum Chordata; class Mammalia; order Artiodactyla; family Bovidae; genus Bos; species Bos javanicus. The sequence continues at coordinate 24,738,360 of NC_083877.1, read as the reverse complement.
TGACTGGGACCTTTACACTCTCTTCTCTTGACTTTTCCAACTCTTATGGTTGCTCAAGAAATGCTGCTGCTGGGAGTCCCATGAAGATGGTTTCCTGAGAAGATATTCCTTCTGTCAAGGGCCCTGTGGGTCAGAGCAGTCTAGTCAGTGAACATTTTGCGCATGAGGTGTCTTGCTTATATGTTGGTGACACAGCTCCACCCTCATCTTGTCATCATGGCAGCTCTTTACAGGATGCTAGGTCATGATCCTGATTCTGGTCTTGAGGATCTGTGCTGTGAGAAATTCTGGACATAAACATGACCACGTAGCCTGACATATTATCTTTATCACTGTATTGAGGCCTCTGATCCTTTTGAAGTGTGTCAAATTCAGTGACCAAGCAAACACTCAGTCCATTAGTGAAAAGAGGGACTTTTGTTGACAGGGATTCTAAATTCTTGACATATTCACAATGTTCCTACAGCAGAGGAGCAAAAAACAAAGAAATGTGTGGCTCTCACTGTAACTTGCAATGAATGAAACTCACCGAGAGAAATTCATCCTGGCATTCTGGAGGTCTCTGAACCTCACCGTGCTTTATCTCTCTTGTATGATTCTGTGGGACTGACAGGTACAGATGAAGGTTTTACAAGCCTGAGCCTTCTGTGATTTCAGAGGCTCTTCTTTAGAAAAAGAAAATGAAATTGCAGAATCAAGTTTCTTGGGCCCAGGACAGTAAGATATCCTGAAATACAGGCTGAATTGCTTCATGGTAAAACCCTCTGAAAGAGATGGGAATACCAGACCACCTGACCTGCCTCTTGAGAAATTTGTATGCAGGTCAGGAAGCAACAGTTAGAACTGGACATGGAACAACAGACTGGTTCCAAATAGGAAAAGGAGTTCGTCAAGGCTGTATATTGTCACCCTGCTTATTTAACTTATATGCAGAGTACATCATGAGAAAGGCTGGACTGGAAGAAACACAAGCTGGAATCAAGATTGCTGTGAGAAATATCAATAACCTCAGATATGCAGATGACACCACCCTTATGGCAGAAAGTGAAGAGGACCTAAAAAGCCTCTTGATGAAGGTGAAAGTGGAGAGTGAAAAAGTTGGCTTAAAACTCAACATTCAGAAAACGAAGATCATGGCATCTGGTCCCATCACCTCATGGGAAATAGATGGGGAAACAGTGGAAACAGTATCAGACTTTATTTCTTTGGGCTCCAAAATCACTGCAGATGGTGACTGCAGCCATGAAATTAAAAGACACTTACTCCTTGGAAGGAAAGTTATGACCAACCTAGATATAATATTCAAAAGCAGAGACATTACTTTGCCAACAAAGGTCCGTCTAGTCAAGCCTATGGTTTTTCCTGTGGTCATGTATGGATGTGAGAGTTGGACTGTGAAGAAAGCTGAGAGCTGAAGAATTGATGCTTTTGAACTGTGGTGTTGGAGAAGACTCTTGAGAGTCCCTTGGACTGCAAGGAAATCCCACCAGTCCATTCTGAAGGAGATCAACCCTGGAATTTCTTTGGAAGGAATGATGCTAAGATGAAACTCCAGTACTTTGGCCACCTCATGCGAAGTGTTGACTAATTGGAAAAAACTCTGATGCTGGGAGGGATTGGGGTCAGGAGGAGAAGGGGACGACAGAAGATGAGATGGCTGGCTGGCATCACTGACTCAATGGACATGAATCTGGGGGAACTCTGGGTATTGGTGATGGACAGGGAGGCCTGACGTGCTGCAATTCATGGGGTCGCAAAGAGTCGGACATGACTGAGCGACTGAACAGAACTGAAACCCTCTTCATAAATTTTACCCTCCTCTTTAAGATCAAAGCATTGTAATCATCTTACTTTGCCCTGATATTGGCAGATTAGAACCCCCCAGGACTCTTTCCATCCCAGCACTTGATCTGTAATTAATACGAGTATTTTCAGCTCTATCACTTTTTAAATAACAGCTTTATAAGATAATTCACATATCATCACCTTCATGCTTTTAACTGTACAATTGAGTGGTTTTTAGCATGTTCACAGAGTTGTGCAGTCATCACTACTTTGTGATTCCAGAACACCACCCCAGGAAGAAACTTTGTACCCATTAGCAGTCACTCCCATTCCCGTTTCCCCCAGACACTGGCATCCACTCCTCTGTTCTCTGTCTCTATGGATTTGACAGTTCTGGGTGTTTCCTAGAGATAGAATCAGATCACATATGACTGTTTGTACCGTCTTCTTTCACCCAGCGGAATCTCTCCATGGCGTGTCTCCATATCAGTTCTTCACTACTCCTTATGGTCACTTAATAGGCTGCTCTGTGATACCACCTATTCTCCTTATCCATTCTTCACTTGAAGAATGATTGTTTTGGAAACATTTTGGTTATTTCCACTTTTTAGCTCTTATAAATAATGCTGGTATAAGCACTCATGTGCAGGAGCTTTATTGCTCTAAATGAATGTACTTTCAGTTAGAGGTGTGACTTTTTGTGTTTTCATATTTGTTTCATTTCATTTTGCTTTATTTGGCACCAACATTTCCTTAGGATGTAAAATGAGTAAGTACAAGAGAAAATGCTCTTTAAAATTATGATTTAATGCCTATATGAGATATAATCATTCCAAGCTATACTTGCATTCATTCAGGAACATTTTTGAGCACATACTCATGTGTGTCAGTGATATGAATAAGTGTTGAGAATATAGTATACATGACCGAGTCTCCTGCTTTAGGGTTGTATTGCTTTAAGACACCACACATGTCTTAAAATAATATTTCTTTCACAAATCTTTTTATTCACTCACTGAGCTCTGTTTGTCCCCAATATGTGACATTGACAGGTTTATGGGCAATGGGCTAAGCTTTTTAAATCCCTCTCCACCTCTTTAGGTAGACACTAGGAAACTTCCAATTTACAAATGACAAAATTGAGGTGTAGAGATGTTTTTTAACTTAATCAAGGTAACATAAACAGTTAGGAGCAGAGCTTGGGTAGGACGTCAATCATTCTGATGCATGACTAAAATTCATAAAAGCTAATTGATAGAAGCATCATGAAATCTGTTTCTTTTTTTGTTAAATACCATTGCCTTCTTAGAATTTAATAATTTTTGAAGTTTTCATTTGATGAAAAATAAGTTAATGAAATAATGAAAAGTGTACTTTACTCAATGGGCAATCACAGGAGTCTGTATATGTTCCTGAATAATGAAACCAAAAAATTGCAGTCATCATCTTTCATGTCTTTGAACATAAAGTTGCTCAGATTCTCTGTAATTGAATAACCTACTTATTCAGGGCTTATAGCTGAGCCTCAGTAGCCATATTAAAGAGCATATACATTACAGGTCTTTGCCATGGCAATGAGCACTATATCTTTCAAATTAAAAAACCCCTTTCTGTGGCAAATATGTCTCCTCATTGGGACTGTAAGACACAGCATTTTCTGTTCTGCTACACTGTATATCTTATTAAAGCAAATTCTTTTTTTAGACAATTAGTAAATATGGGTCTGGGCTTCCCTGGAGGCTCAGTGGTAAAGAATCTGCCTGCCAGTGCAGAAGACCTTCTTCAGGATGAGTTCAATCCCTGAGTTGAGCAGATTCCCTGGAGAAGGATATAGCAACCCACCCCAGTATTCTTACCTTGGAAATCCCATAGACAGAGGAGCCTGGTGGGTTACAGTTCATGGGGTTGCAAAGAGTCGGGCTCAATGTAGTGACTAAACAGCAAAAAATACGGATATGATGAGGAAGTTTCATTGACTTTTCTAAGCACATTAGTAATTTGTGCCAAAGCAGAAACTTTCAAAGGCAATTTTCTCTCAATACAAAAGCCTAAAATCTAGTGTTTGCTTTAGTGGCTTCACGAACTTCTAGGGTTTTCAAGTGAAAGCTACCTGATGAAGCTGAGACGGAGGGTAAAAAGAATGCTGGTCCATCTTCCTCTCTAGCATTAAGCAGATTGATTTATCAAGAATTCTCCAGGTCAGAATACTGGAGTGGGTAGTCATTCCCTTCTCCAGGGGACCTTCTCAACCCAGGGATCAAACCCAGGTCTTCCACATTGCAGGCGGATTCTTTACCAGCTGAGCCACCAGGCAAAGCCCTTATGAAGAACAATAACATTTAAAATGTTGATGACCTTGGTCTTACATGTTCTCATGGACCTATGTCTAGAGCAGTGAGACACAACTCCTAATATTTAAGATGGCAAAGACCTTTAAGTCTGTGATGCAGGGAACAGACATCAGTGGAGATTGAACTCTGCTGGCATTTCTAACAGGATATCTGTTGCTTTTGATGATGCTTTGGCTCCAGATTTGTGTATTTTTAGGGTTTTCCCATCCCATTTTCCACCACAATTAATGGGTGATTCAAAAATACACATATTGAGTTTTCACAGGAGTTCTTATATTTAGGCACTGACTAAATTTTTCTGAATTTACTTTTGTTTACACACATACACACATGTAAATTGTGATCACATATACATGTATTTCTCCCCCTGCTGCTATTTAACATGGCACACACTTGACAGATTTTGTGATGCAGAGGTAAGATATGAAATCATTCATAGACAACAAAATATTTCGCAGGTAACTTTTACCAGATTCCACAGGGAAGGGAAGGGAAGTCGCTCAGTCATGTCCAACCCTCAGCGACCCCATGGACTTCAGCCTACCAGGTTCCTCTGTGCATGGGATTTTCCAGGCAAGAGTACTGGAGTGGGGTGCCATTACCTTCTCACAGATTCCATAGAAGGCAGGAACAAAGATGAAGAGAAAAATTCTGCCTTTCTGTTAGAGTCAAAACCCCAGTGTTACTTTTGATTCTCTGATCCAAAGGAGAACAAACTGAACATGATTCAGTTTTACCACTGTTTGTTTCTAGTCTGATAGTGTTCTGATTCGACAAACTGATGTGCAGAAGTCTAGCATTTCCCTCCTGTAAAGGAAGCGTGTGACATGACACAGACAAACGGCCCTCCAGCTGCTGACTGTTTCCTGCATGGGGCAGAAGCATCACACAGCCCAGGAGCTCTGCCTGGACCTCTTGAGCACAGGGTGCAGAATTCAGATCTGGATCTGAAATGGAGCAGAGGCCACGTCACTGTAGGGAGGAGCTGCCCATATGCTGGTTGCCAGTGCGCCGAGGGCAGGCAGAGCCTCTATCTGTCTTGTTGAGGGTGGCCACTCACAGGACTCATGCCCCTCTCTCAGTGCCAAAGTTGTGGGGAGGGCAGAGCATTGTTACCTGATGCATCTTGAAAGGGAGGGTTAATGGGCAATGGAATCAGGACATTAGGTCCTAAGCCACTTCATCTCCTATATCATCATGGTTGTAAGTAAAGGCTCTTTTCTGCAGGATCCAGTATGACCCAGAAGGTAACTCAAGTCCAGTCTGCACTTTCTGTGGTGGAGAAGGAGGCTGCAACCTTGGACTGTGTATATGAAGCTAGTAGTTATGGTTATTATTTAAAAATCAGACATCACATTGAAAACTGGATTTCTAGCTTCTCTATAAAAATATCTAAGAACACAACATCCTCTGGGGTAGAGGTCAAAAGTCGTGTTTGATTGCATGATGCCTTTGATATAGACTCATTTTATGTTTAAAATCTATGCAGATTTATGATTCACAACATGAATAGCCCAAAAATAAAATTTTAAATTATTAGTCATAATATAGAAGCTGATCCAGAAAGCAAACAAATCTGAATTAACATCTCATGGAAATATACCTGTTTTTTTCCCTGTGATTTTTATCATCACAGCATGGATCCCAGTGTGAGAAATTTCAGTAGAGTTTATTCATTAATTCTTAGTTTTCTGGTAAGCATTGGGGAAACATTAGTTGGCAAGACAGATGTGATGTCTGCTTTGATGGAGCTCAGGTTCCAGGGGGCTGTAGTGGTATCCAGTACAGGATAGTAGGCAGAAAGGACGTCACAGCACAGACTGTGTGACCTTAAGCAAGTCGTTTGCTTTGACTTTCTGCTTCCTCCTCTGTAAAGTGTAAAGGTTAGTTACGAAGCTGCTGTTGAGTGAGTGTGAGTCGCTTTGCGACCCTATGGACTGTAGCCTGCCAGGCCCCTCTGTCCATGGCATTCCCCAGGCAGGATTACTCGAGTGGGTTGCCATTTTTCCCTCCAGGTGATCTTCCTGACCCAGGGACTGAACCTAGGTCTCCTTTATTCGCAGACAGATATTTTTTTCCATCTGAGTCACCAGGGAAGTCCTTTCCAAAATTTTACTCACCTCACAGGACCACTTAGTTCACTATCCTTTTTGAGTTCCTAGCGCCCTCCCTTACTTAAGAAAGGACTATTGGATGTTGTAGAAGTTATCAAGGTGCTGCTCACATTGCTCACAGTGTAACAAGAAGCCATGGGCGCAGGAAGAGAGTAGAGTGACATGGGAAGCCACCTACCTTTAACACTCAGGAACACTGTTCTGCTTCACTGGACGGGAGAGGGAGGAGGAAAAGGGACAGGAATGCAGGCAGGAGGGGAGGACAGGCCCAGACTTTGTCCTTTCATCCCAAACACTTTTGTATACATTTGATATCATCCTTGATAAAACGATGAATTGAAATCAGCTGGATTCAAACCTGTCATCTGCATCACAGCATGACTTTTGAGGTGTTCCTTAGCCTCTTTTGGCATCAGTTTCTTCATATGTAAAATGGCAATAATAGAACCTACTTCATGGACTTAAGAATCAAAACCATTTATATATCTCTGTTTGTTTAAAATCATTATAAAATGAAATTATATATAAACACACCTGCTTGTGTGTTTTATATAAATAAAATTTTAAGCACAGGTACATATTATGGCATCTTGATACAGCAAGTTTCACTCACTGATGACCATTATTAATATAAAAGGCAGAGTTTGTTCCAGTACCTACATTAGATTTTCATTCATGTCATTTTTTTTTATAACACAAAGTTTCTCCTTATTTTTCAAGAAAGGAACCAAAGCTCAGTGAAAATCCAGGGCCATGTTGGCACTGCTAGAAATGCCACCTACAGGGTTTGGTAGCCCTGTGGTCAGTGTTTCCATTCTCAGGAGCCCCTCCAGACAAGCCCCCAGTCCTGACAGAGAAGGGCAGGTGACTTATGTTCAACGTAAAAGTGCCCTTCTCAGTGCCAGGCAGGGCCACTTTAATTCCCCTGACTAAATAACTGAGGTGTATTTTCCCATATTTGTTGACAGATCAATGAAAGAATGCTCTAAGACATGATCAATATTCATTGCAGCCTTCAAACTGATTTGCTTTCAGCCTTGCACACAGTTAATGAACATTCAGCAAAGTTCCACATGTCAAGATAAAGGATAATGAAGAAATGACATTTTTCACCTAAAAAAAAATATACTGCTATTGGATAACTTGTGAGACACAATATCTCTGTAAATTAAGGTGAGATTTTTTCTGTTTTTATTTTAAGACTATATAAACACTTTTTCAATATATCTGAAACATGATTGATTGATGGATTAATTTTCCCTGAGATGATGTGATTACTGGCAAAGCGGATATTCTCATCCTGTACCCAGTTTGAAGGCAGACTGCTATTGGAGTGGAGTGAGTTTTTCACGTGCTCCAATAAACTAGGAGAAAGTATCACCCCCTCCCAAAGGAGGAACATCTCCCCACTCCTCTGCTCATGAGCAGGAATGTGGAGCCACTTGGGTCAGTGCTCTGCATCTCCGCTACAATTGGGCCCATTGCACAGAGTTTACCCTCTGCATCTCTGCAGGCTGAACTCCTGTCTGCAACTTCGGGACCAGACTTTCTATAAGGACAGTGGGGGACACAGAAGGAGAAAAGAGATATATGTTTTCTTTCTGGGCAGTCTAGGAGATGTGGCATAAACACTGAATCATTGTCATTTTAAAATTTATAGGCACAACTATAAAAATTCAGAATTTAATAGTTATAATGGTTTTAATATTCCGGGAGGATGTAGTCCCCATCCTTATTTAAGGGGGGGATGTCTGAACACTCACCTGAAGGTAAACACAGATTTCCTCCAAACAACCTAGAGTCCTGCACACTGGGTGTTGGACACCTGAGCACTGGGCTTCAACATCTTGATAGACAGGGCATAGGAAGGGAGAGGGAGATGGAAAAACAAAACAAAATCTGAACTGTGAAAGGAAAGTATCCAAGCAGGTTTTATTCCTCTGGTAGTAACTGTGTTAGCTCTCTACTTCCTGTCTGATCCCTCATTCCACATCTCTGGGTCCAGGCTAGTGGGACAACAGACAGGGCAGAGGATTTTTTTTTGTTGTTGTTAACCTGCTCTTCAGTCAACTGAAAGAAGTTTGAGATAGGAATCATGTCTGGTTTAGGTTTCCACGTTGTAGACAACTCTGTAAGTTTCCAGAATGAATGCTGGAGCCTAGGGATTCCTTGAACATGCACAACAGTTTAAGAGAACCTCGGTGATCTGCTGAGCCGGAGAGTCCTGCCAGCATGATCACTTGATTCAAGACCTTAATTTTAGGGGGAACTTTGGTCCACGGGATAGGACTCTGCGCTCCCAATGCGGGGGGCCTGAGTTTGATCCTTGATCAGGGAACTAGATCTCACAAGCTGAAATTAAGACCCGGCACAGCCAAAAGCAAAAACAAACAGAACAGCTCAGCAAACAGCTGTGCATTAAAAAAAAACAGGCTAATTTTAGAAAAACAGGTCATTTTGACTGTTGAGAAATTCTATTTCTATTAACAGGTATCATTTGAAGAAGATTGCTCTTGTGTTCAACTGACTTGGTCCTTGCCATTTACAAACGTTTATTTTTAATTGGAAGACAATTGGAAAGCGACAGGTAAAAGGATGATACTAGAACCCTTCCCAACACCGAACACAAAATAAACTCAAAATGGATTAACGACTTAAATTAAGGCCAGAATCCATAAAACTCTTAGAGGAAAACATAGGCAGTACACTCTTTGACATACATCGCAGCATGATCCTCTTTGACCCACCTCCTAGAGTATTGGAAATAAAAACAAAAATAAACAAAGCGGACTTAATTCAACTAAGAGTCACAGCATTGTTCCTGGGTTGACAGCACTGCCCAGAGAGCCCGTTTCAGGCAACCTCCCAGCTGTCTGCAGCCGCAGCGTTGCCATGCCTTAGAATGGTTTATGTCAGCAAAGAACAAGGTTTTGACTTCTCACCATAATACAGTCTTACTTTGCATAAGGCAAACCCAACCCTAGAGAAAACAAGCTATTAAATGACCGCTTAAATCTTCTTCTGGGTTCACTTCACTGGCACAAATAATTGTACAGGAAACCAGACCAATGGGCTGACAGACATGGAGCAAGCAGTTCTTTCCACAGAGATTCCTGACTCCTTAATAAGACAAACAACAGAAGACAGAGGAACACCACGTACACGTGCCTCTGGAATGAAGAGTGCCCAGCTAACATAGTAAGCATCTAAACTCGACATCCTAAAAAAAATGCTTAGTTGAGTTAAAACCACTATGTGACAAGAAGTGAAAGGATAGTGATTGTGTTTCAAGAACCAAGGTCCCTAATTAAGCTCACCTGTCCCTCATGAGGCTAAAGGGGTAAGGTTGCCGTCATCCAAGGATGGTCCAACTCCCCCCCACTCTCCCCCACAACCTCTGCCTTGCGCTTATCTCTCTCTCCCTCTCTTTTTTCAACATTCCTCCTCTCTGGTACAGACGTCCACAATTTTTAGATATTTCAGGATCTCCGTTCTCCTGTTCTGTCTCAATCGCACAATGAGACAACTGCACTATTTTTGGTAAATCCCTCGTGCACTGGTGCCTAGAAACTGCCTCCATGAAGTAAGCTGGGCAATGTCAGTGCTCATCTCATCTGTTTTCCTTATCTCTGTGCTACCTGATGTTCAAGGTCCAAAAATAGTTTTCCAATTGGAAGACCAAGTCTACCATTATCAGTGAAAAAGAAGTCACATATTTTACTTTTATTGTGTTTTATAAAGCTGTCATTCCATGATAAATCAGGATAATAACCTTATCACTTAACTACACATTATTTGACATCTTCCTTAGATAAAATTTTCTTCACGGCATGTTGACAGAGTCAACATGAATATAACTACTTCACAGAAATGACTTGGGTTGAGGAGGAAGCACTTTCCATTCAGGGGGATCCTTCTCTGACCCATGGGAATCTTGGAGACACATGCAAGGAAGAAACCTCTGATTATTCCATCTAGAAACTGTAACTAGGGTTTCTTGCAAAGCTAGAGATACCTGTACCATGCAAAAAAATTATGGAAGTAATAATAGACTATTTCCCTAAGCACGCTTATGTTTAGGTCTCTCTTCTTAGGGTCCTGTCCCATTCTCCTGTATGTACCCCACAAGCTATTATCAGGAGAAATAGGTCAGACCGCACTGTGGTGCAATTTTCACGATCACCACCAGAGGGCGGGGCTTCCTTCAGATGCGGTTCCTCATTGTTTTCAGGAGCTGGTTTCACTTGCCTGCTTTGAAGCCACAAGATAGAATATTGCTGCAGTACAGAAAGGGGCTCTCAGTTTCTGAGCGAGGAGCTTCTGTAACATCCAGATGGAGACTAGATTTGTTAGACTGGTGTATTCCCGGGAACAAGGATCGTTTTCTTTTGAGAACATGCATTCTGCCACTCACTCAGTTCTTCTGATCATCTTAATATTCAGTAAGTAACATTTTATGCTAAATGTTAATGATTTTTCACTTTCTTATAATTGTGGGTAAGTTTTATTTTTCTTCTCTGACTAAAAACTCCTCTCCTGTACATTTCTACGATAACAAAGTGATTCTCTTCCAGGAAGGACCAATAGTGACTCAGTGAACCAGACAGAAGGCCCAGTGACTCTCTCAGAGGGGGCTCTCCTGACCCTGAACTGCACTTACCAGACTGCTAGTTCGGTTCCCTATCTTTTCTGGTACGTCCAGCATCTCAACAAAGCTCCTCAACTCCTCCTGAAGGGCTTAACAGCAGACAAGAAGGAAGAGCATGAAGGTTTTCAGGCCACTCTTGTTAAGCGTGACAGCTCCTTCCACCTGCAGAAACAGGCAGTGCAAGCATCAGACTCGGCTGTGTACTACTGTGCTCTGAGTGACACAGTGAGAGAGGGCTGCGGGGGAGCTGAGCACAAACCCAGAGTGCAGATGGGGCTCTGGCTCTGGGCAGCCCTGGAAGGGGTGTTATTTCTCTCTCCAGAGGTACTGTCAAAGCACTTCCAGCTCTGATACTCAGAGCCAAGGACCTTGGAATTCTTGGATTGTCCTACAGAGGAATCTGGGGCAGGACAGTGTAAAGAGGAACCTAAGCGCTTTTCTCCAAAAATGCCTGTTTTCAACCCATCGACATCCCCCCAGATGGCATAGAATCCCTTAAAGTGACATTAACTCTTCAATGACAATTCAGATTATATATGCTGAAATATTTCACAGTGTGTCAAGGAAAATTCCAAGGCACATTGTTGATGGATGACTGTGTGACCTGGAAGCTAGTCTCTTGTTTTTAAAATTCAGGCCAAGATTGTGTATCCTGCTGAGTTTCACTTGCAGACACTCCATCTTCGGGGAATGGAGCATTATTCTCTCTTTCCTTGACTTTTCCATCCCTTCTGGTTGCTCCAGAAATGCTGCTGCCTAAGTAAGTTCCAGGAGGAGAGTTTCTGAGAAGATATCCCTTCTGTCAAGGGCCCTGTGGATCAGAGCAGCCCACTCTGTAAATATCGCAGGTGTTGTGTGTATTGTTTGTATTCAAACTGGGTACAGGATATTCTCTTTGCTAATAACCTCATCTCATGGAAATGAATGCCAAAGAATATTCAAATTACCATACAATTGCACTCATTTCACATGCTAGCAAGATTATGCTCAAAATCCTTCAAGCTAGGCTTCAGCAGTATGTGAACCAATAATTTCAGATGTAGAAGCTGTGTTTAGAAAAGGCAGAGGAACCACAGCAGATCCAATATCTGCTGGAAACAGAAAAAGCAAGGGGATTTAAAAAATAATCTATTTCTGCTTCATTGACTACGCTAAAGCCTTTGACTGTGTGGATCACAACCAACTGTGGAAAATTCTTAAAGAGATGGGGATACCCAAGAAACCTGTATGCAGGACAAGAAGCAACAGTTAGTACTGGGCATGGAACAATGACTGGTTCAAAATTGGGAAAGGAGTACGTCAAGGCCATATATTGTCACCCTGCTTATTTAACTTATATGTGGAGTACATCATGTGAAATGCAGGGCTGGATGACTTATAAGCTGGAATCAAGATTGCCAGGTGAAATGTCAACAACCTCAGATATGCAGATGATACCACTCTGATGGCAGAAAGTGAAAAGAAGCTAAAGAACCTCTTGATGCAGGTGAAAGAGGAGAGTGAAAAAGCTGGATTAAAGCTCAACATTTAAAAAATATAAGATTATGGCATCTGGTCCCATCACTTTATGGAAATAGATGGGGAAAATGTGGAAACAGTGACAGATTTAATTTTCTTGGGCTTCAAAATCACTGCAAATGGTGACCGCAGCCATGAAATTAAAAGATGCTTGCTCCTTGGAAGAAAACCCATGACCAACCTAGACAGCATATTAAAAAGCAGAGACATTACTTTACCCACAAGGGTCCATATAGTCAGAGCTATGGTTTTCCCAGTAATCATGTATGGATGTGAGAGTTAGACCATAAAGAAGGCTGAGTGACAAAGAATTGATGCTTTCTAGCTGTGGTGTTGGAGAAGACTCTTGAGAGTCCCTTACTGCAAGGAGATCAAACCAGTCAATCCTAAAGGATATCAATCCTGAATATTCATTGGAAGGACTGATGCTGAGGTTGAAGTTCCAATATTTTGGCCACCTGATGTGAAGAACCGATTCACTGCAGAAGACCCTGATGCTGGAAAAGATTGAGGGCAAGAGGATAAGGAGGTGACAGAGGATGATGGTTTGATGGCATCACTAACTCAATGGACATGAGTTTAGCAAACTCTGGGAGATAGTAAAGGACAGGGAAGGACACACAACTCCTGCAATATTTACAAAGTGAGCTGCTCTGATCCACAGGGCCCTTCAGAAGGAATATCTTGTCAGGAAGCTCTCCTCTTGGAACTTACTTAGGCAGAGCATTTCTGGAGCAACCAGAAGGGATGGAAAAGTCAAGGAAGAGAGAATAAAGCTCCTGGCGTGCAGCAGTTCATGGGGTCGTAAAGAGTCAGACATGACCTAGGGACCGAACAGCAACAAAAACAGGGAAAATTAATTCATCAATCAGTCACATTCCGGACACAGGGAAAAAGTGTTTATGTACTCTTACAATAAGCTATCTTGGCAGCAGAGTGAGCTTTTTCACCTGCTCAAGAAACTAGGAGAAAGTATCACCCCCTCCCAAAGGAGGAACATCTCCACACTCCTCTGCTCATGAGCAGGAATGTGGAGCCACTTGGGTCAGTGCTCTGTGTCTCTGATACAATCATGCCCATTGCACAGAGAGTCCCCTCTGCATCTCTGCAGGCTGAATTCCTGTCTGCAGCTTCAAGGAGCAGACTTTCTGGAAGGACAGTGGTGGGCACAGCAGGTGGGAAGAGATGTCTGTTTTACTGCTGGGCAGTCTGTGAGATGTGGCCAGGATATGGAATCATTGTCATTTCACAATTTGTAGGCATGCGTGAGTTGCTCAGTGGTATCTGACTCTTTGCAACCCCGTGGACTGTAGCCCACCAGGCTCCTCTGTCCATGGAGTTTTCCAGGCAAGAATACTGGAGTGGGTTGCTATTCCCTTCTCCAGGAGATCTTTCTGACCCAGGGAGTGAACCCTCATCTCCTCAAGTGGCAGGCAGATTCTTTATCACTTAGCACCTGGGAAGCCCAATTTATTGGCACAACTACTTAAATGCAGAGTTTAATAGTTATAGTAGTTTTATGGTCTTGGCAGATGTAGTCACCATCATCACTTAGGGCGAATCTGGACACCCACCTGAAGGTAAGCACTGCCTTCCTTCCTGACATCCTGGAGTCCTTCACACTAGGTGCTGGCCACCTGAGCACTGGGGGCTCAACAGCTTAATAAAGAGGCCACAAAAATGGAGAGGGAGATGAAGGAGCAAAAATAAATCTTAACGGTGGGGAAATAAAGTATTCTAGCAGGTTTTATGGAGAAGGCAATGGCACCCCACTCCAGTACTCTTGCCTGGAAAATCCCATGGACGGAGGAGCCTGGTAGGCTGTGGTCCATGGGGTTGCTAGGAGTCGGACACGACTGAACGACTTCACTTTCACTTTTCACTTTCATGCATTGGAGAGGGAAATGGCAACCCACTCCAGTGTTCTTGCCTGGAGAATCCCAGGGATGGGGGAGCCTGGTGGGCTGCCATCTATGGGGTCTCACAGAGTTGGACATGACTGAAGCGACTTAGCAGTAGCAGCAGCAGCAGGTTTTATTCCCTGGGTGCTAACTGCATCAGCTCTGTACTTCCAGTCTGATCCCTCATTTCACATATTGCGGTCTAGGCTAGTGGCAGTACAGACAGGGCATAGGATATATATATGTATATATATGTATAGTATATATATATATATATATATTTTTTTTTTGCTCACCTGCTCCTCAATCAACTGAAAGCATTTTAAGGTAGGAATCGTGCCTAATTTTTGTTTCCACGTTGTAGACAACCCAGTAAATTTCCAGAATGAATGCTGGAGACTAGGGATTCCTGAAAATGCACAAGAGTTTAAGAGAACCTAGGTGATCTGCTGAGCCAGAGAGTCCTGCCAGCATGATAACTTCAACTCAAGATTCTAATTTTAGGGGGAGCATTGGTTCAGTGACTGGGGCTCTGCACTCATATTGAAGGGGCCCAGGTTCGATCCGTGGTCAGGGAACTAGATCCCATAAGCCTAAACTAAGACCTGGTGCAGACAAAAAACAAAACAAGCAAAAAGAATAGCTCAGCAAAAAGATGTACATTTAAATGATCCCAGTTTTGGTAAGAAGCAACAAAGTTCATTTTAACTGGTGAGAAAATCTCAGTAGGTGAAAAAGGCACATTTGAAGAAGACTGTTCTTTTCAACTGACTTAGTCACAGCCATTGTTACTGGATTGACAATGCTGCCCTGAGAGCCCGTGTAAGGCAACCTCACAGCTGTCTGCAGCCACACGTTCCCATGCCTTAAAATGGTTTATGTCAGCAAAGAACAATGGCAGCAATTCTTATCATAATATATTCAGACTTTGCATAAAATAAACCCTATCCTAGAGAAAAGAATAAGCTATGAAATGGCCCCATTAAATCTTCTGCTGGGTTCACTTCACTGGCACAAATAATTGCACAAGAAACTAGACAAACAGGCTGACAGACACTGAGCCAACAGTTCTTTCCACTGAGATCCCTGAATCCCTAAGAAAACAAACAAACAAACAGAAGACAGATTGATGCCACACACGCCTCAGGAATGAAGAGTGCCCGGCTAACATACTAACCACCTAAACCTGACATCCAAAAAAAAAAATACTTAGTTGAATAAAAACAACTATGTGACAAGAGGTAAAAAGACGTTTCAAGAACCAGGTTAAGTAAGGTCACCTAAGTAAAGTCACCTGTCCCTCATGAGGCTAAAGGTGTAAGGTTGCCGTCATCCAAGGATGGTCCAACTCCCCCCCGCCCCACTCTCCCCACCAAGCCCTGCCTTGCATTTATCTCTCTCTCTCTCTCTCTTTTTTCAACATTCCTCCTCTCTGGTACAGACATCCACAATTTTTAGGTATTTCAGGATCTCCGTTCTCCTATTCTGTCTCAATCGCACAATGAGACAGCTGCACTATTTTTGGTAAATCCCTCATGCACTGGTGCCTGGAAACTGCCTCCATGAAGTAAGCTGGGCAATGTCAGTGCTCATCTCATCTGTTTTCCTTATCTCTGTGCTACCTGATGTTCAAGGTCCAAAAATAGTTTTCCAATTGGAAGATCAACTCTACTGTTATCAGTGAAAAAGAAGTCACATATTTTATTTTTGTTATGTTTTACAAGTATGTCATTCCATGATAATAACCTTATCATTTAACTGCACATTATTTGACACCTGCCTTACAAAAAATTTTCTCCATGGCATGTTGACAGAATCAACATGACTATAACTACTTCAGAGAAATGACTTGGGTTGAG
The DNA here is from genome assembly GCF_032452875.1 of Bos javanicus. NCBI lineage: Eukaryota > Metazoa > Chordata > Mammalia > Artiodactyla > Bovidae > Bos > Bos javanicus. Next base: position 24,722,184 of record NC_083877.1, on the reverse strand, counting down.
GAAGAAGCACTTTCCATACGGAGGAATCCTTCTCTGACCCATGGAAATCAGAGACACATGCAAGGAAGAAACCTCTCACTAGTCCATCTAGAAATTGTAACTGGGGATTCTTGTGAAGCTAGAGATACCTGTACCATGCAAAAATTATGGAAGTAATAATAGAATATTTCCCTAAGCACGCTTATGTTTAGGACTCTCTTCTTAGGGTCCTGTCCCATTCTCCTGTATGTACCCCACAAGCTATTATCAGAAGGAATAGGTCAGACCGCACTGTGGTGCAATTTTCACGATCACCACCAGAGGGCGGGGCTTCCTTCAGATGGGGTTCCCCATTGTATTCAGGAGCTGGTTTCACTTGCCTGCTTTGTAGCCACAAGACAGAATATTGCTGCACTACAGAAAGGGGCTCTCAGTGTCTGAGCGAGGAGCTTCTGTAACATTCAGATGGAGACTAAATTTGTTTGACTGGTGTATTCCAGGGAACAAGGATCGTTTTCTTTTGCGAACATGCATTCTGCCACTCACTCAGTTCTTCTGATCATCTTAATATTCAGTAAGTAACATTTTATCCTAAATGTTAATGATTTTTCATTTTCCTATGATTATAGGTAAGTTTTATTTTTCTTCTCTGACTGAAAACTCTCCTCCTGTACATTTCTACTATAACAAAGTGATTCTCTTCCAGGAGGGACCAATGGTGACTCAGTGAACCAGACAGAAGGCCCAGTGACTGTCTCAGAGGGGGCTCTCCTGACCCTGAACTGCACTTACCAGACTGCTAGTTTGGCTCCCTATCTTTTCTGGTATATCCAGCATCTCAACAAAGCTCCTCAATTCCTCCTGAAGGGCTCAATGTCAGACCAGAACCCAAAGAGTAAAGGTTTTCAGGCCACTCTTGTTAAGCGTGACAGCTCCTTCCACCTGCAGAAACAGGCAGTGCAAGCATCAGACTCGGCTGTGTACTACTGTGCTCTGAGTGACACAGTGAGAGAGGGCTGCGGGGGAGCTGAACACAAACCCCGAGTGCAGATGGGGCTCTGGCTGTGGGCAGCCCTCTGGGGGGTTGCTGTTTCTGTCTTAGGTGTGTTATGCTAGCTGTGTTGCTGTTTATGTACTAAGTCATGTCTGACTCTTTTCCGACCCTATGACTGTAGGGCTCCTCTGTCCATGGGATTTCCCAGGCAAGATGACTGGAGTGGGTTGCCATTTCTTTCTCCTGGGAATTATCTCAACCCAGGAATGGTACCCGTGTCTCCTGTTTGGCAGGCAGATTCTTTACCACTGAGCCACGTGGGAAGCCCCTGTTTTATGCCAGAGGCATTGTCAAAGTACTTCCAGCTCTGAAGCTCAGTGCCAAGAATCCTGCAATTCTTGGACTGGTCTACAGAGAGGAATCTGGGAGGGACAGTGAAGAGAGGAATCTAAAAGGCCTTCCCCAGAAATGCCTGTTTTGAGCCCAGTCACATTTCTCCAGATGGCATAGAATTCCTGGAAGTGACATTCAGTTCAGTTCAGTACAGTCGCTCAGTCGTGTCCGACTCTTTGCGACCCCATGAATCGCAGCACGCCAGGCCTCCCTGTCCATCACCAACTCCTGGAGTTCACTCAGACTCAGGTCCATCGAGTCAGTGATGCCATCCAGCCATCTCATCCTCTGTCGTCCCCTTCTCCTCCTGACCCAATCCCTCCCAGCATCAGAGTTTTTTCCAATGAGTCAACTCTTCGCATGAGGTGGCCAAAGTACTGGAGTTTCAGCTTTAGCATCATTCCTTCCAAAGAAATCCCAGGTCTGATCTCCTTCAGAATGAACTGGTTGGATCTCCTTGCAGTCCAAGGGACTCTCAAGAGTCTTCTCCAACACCACAGTTCAAAAGACGTTAACTCTGTTCAATGACAGTTCAGTTGATACATGCTGAAATATGTCACAACCTGTTGATGAAAACTCCCAGGGTACCTCGTTCATGGATGAATGTATGACCTTGAAGCTACTGTCTGATTTTTATAATTCAGACCAGAATTTTGTATCTTGCTGAGTTACACCTGCAGACACTCCATCTTTAGTGACTGGGACCTTTACACTCTCTTCTCTTGACTTTTCCAACTCTTATGGCTGCTCAAGAAATGCTGCTGCTGCAAGTCCCATGAAGATGGTTTTCTGAGAAGATATTCCTTCTGTCAAGGGCCGTGTGGGTCTGAGCAAGTCTAGTCAGTGAACATTTTGTGCATGAGGTGTCTTGCTTATATGTTGGTGACACAGCTCCACCCTCATCTTGTCACCATGGCAGCTCTTTACAGAATGCTAGGTCATGATCGCGATTCTGGTCTTGAGGATCTGTGCTGTGAGAATTTCTGGACATAAACATGACCATGTAATCTGACATATTATCTTTATCACTGTATTGAGGCCTCTGATCCTTTTGAAGTGTGTCAAATTCAGTGACCAAGCAAATACTCAGTCTGTTAGTGAAAAGAGGGACTTTTGTTGACCGGGATTCTAAATTCTTAACATATTCACAATATTCCCATGGCAGAGGAGCAGAAAACAGAGAAATGTGTGGCTCTCACTGTAACTTGCAATGAATGAAACTCACTCAGGAAACTCATCCTGGCATTCTGGAGGTCTCTGAACCTCACTGTCCTTTATCCCTCTTGGATGATTCTGTGGGACTGACAGGTACAGATGAAGGTTTTGCAGAGCCTGAGCCTTCTGTGATTTCAGAGGCTATTCTTAAGAAAAAGAAAATGAAATTGCAGAATCAAGTTTCTTGGGCCCAGGACACTAAGGGATCCTGAAATACATGCTGAATTTGCTTCATAAATTTTACCCTCCTCTTTAAGATCAAAGCATTATAACCATCTTATTTTGTCCTGATATTGGCAGGTTAGAACCCCCAGGACTCTTTCTGTCCCAGCACTTGATCTGTAATAAATACGAGTATTTTCGCTCTATCACTTTTTAAATAGCAGCTTTATAAAGATAATTCACATATCATCACCTTCACGCTTTTAAGTGTACAATTGAGTGGTTTTTAGCATGTTCACAGAGTTGTGAAGTCATCAGTACTATCTGATTCCAGAACACCACCCCAGGAAGAAACTTTGTATCCATTAGTAATCACTCCCGTTTCCTGTTACCCCCAGACACTGGCATCCACTCCACTGTTCTCTGTCTCTATGGATTTGACGGTTCTGGGCGTTTCCTAGAGATAGAATCAGATCGCATATGACTGTTAGTACCGTCTTCTTTCACCCAGCGGAATCTCTCCATGGCGTGTCTCCATATCAGTTCTTCACTACTCCTTATGGTCACTTAATAGGCTGCTCTGTGATACCACCTATTCTCCTTATCCATTCTTCACTTGAAGAATGATTGTTTTGGAAACATTTTGGTTATTTCCACTTTTTAGCTCTTATAAATAATGCTGGTATAAGCATTCATGTGCAGGAGCTCTATTGCTCTAAATGGATCTACTTTGAGTTAGAGGTTTGACTTTTTGTGTTTTCATATTTGTTTCATTTCATTTTGCTTTATTTGGTATCAACATTTCCTTATGGATGTAAAATGAGTAAGTACAAGATAAAATGCTCTTTAAAATTATGATTTAATGCTTACATGAGATATAATCATTCCAAGCTATCCCTGCATTCATTTGGGACAACTTTTTGAGCACCTACTCATATATGTCAGTCACATGAGTAAGTGTTGAGAATATAGTATACATGATCGAGTCTCCTGCTTTAGGATTGTATTGCTTTAAGACACCACACGTGTCTTAAAATAATGTTTCTTTCACAAATCATTTTATTCACTCACTGAGCTCTGTTTGTCCCCAATATGTGACATTGACAGGTTTATGGGCAATGGGCTAAGCTTTTAAATCCCTCTCCACCTCTCAGGTAGATACTAGGAAACTTCCAATTTACATTTGACAAAATTGAGGTGTAGAGATGTTTAGTAACTTAATCAAGGTTACATAACCAGTGAGGAGCAAAGCTTGGGTAGGACGTCAATCATTCTGATGCATGACTAATATTCATAAAAGCTAATGGATAGAACCACCATGAAATCTGTTTCTTTTCTGTTAAATACCATTGCCTTCTTAGAATTTTATACTTTTTGAAATTTTCATTTGATGAAAAATAAGTTAATGCAGTAAAGAAAACTATGCCTTACTCAATGGGCAATCACAGGAGTCTGTATATGTTCCTGAACACTGAAGCCAAAAAATTGCAGTCATCATCTTTTATGTCTTTGAACATAAAGTTGCTCAGATTCTCTGTAATTGAATAACCTGCTTATTCAGGGCTTATAGCTGAGCCTCAGTAGCCATATTAAAGAGAATATACATTACAGGTCTTTGCCATGGCAATGAGGACTATATTTTTCAAATAAAAAAACCCATTCATGTGGCAATTATGTGTCCTCATTGGGACTGTAAGACAGCATTTTCTGTTCTGCTACACTGTATATCTTATTAAAGCAAATCCTTTTTTTAGACAATTAGTAAATATGGGTCTGGGCTTCCCCCGGGGCTCAGTAGTAAAGAATCTGCCTGCCAATGCAGAAGATCTTCTTCAGGATGAGTTCAATCCCTGGGTCAAGCAGATCCCCTGGAGAAGGATATAGCAACCCACCCCAGTATTCTTGCCTTGGAAATCCCATAGACAGAGGAGCCTGGTGGGTTACAGTTCATGGGGTTGCAAAGAGTTGGGCTCAATGTAGTGACTAAACAGCAAAAAATACGGGTATGATGAGGAAGTTTCATTGATTTTTCTAAGCACATTAGTAATTTGTGCCAAAGCAGAAACTTTCAAAGGCAATTTTCTCTCAATACAAAAGCCTAAAATCTAATGTTTGCTTTAGTGGCTTCACGAATTTCTAGGGTTTTCAAGTGAAAGCTACCTGATAAAGCTGAGACGGAGGGTAAAAAGAATGCTGGTCCATCTTCCTCTCTAGCATTAAGCAGATTGATTTATCAAGAATTCTCCAGGTCAGAATACTGGAGTGGGTAGTCATTCCCTTCTCCAGGGGACCTTCTCAACCCAGGGATCAAACCCATGTCTTCCACATTGCAGGCAGATTCTTCACCAGCTGAGCCACCAGAGATAGCCCTTATGAAGAACAATAGCATTTAAAATGTTGATGACCTTGGTCTTACATGTTCTCATGGACCTATGTCTAGATCAGTGAGACACAACTCCCAATATTTAAGATGGCAAAGAGTTTTAAGACTATGATGCAGGGAATAGACGTCAATGGAGACTGAACTGTGCTGGCATTTCTAACAGGATTTCTATTGCTTTTGATAATGCTGTGGCTCTGGATTTGTATATTTTTAGGGTTTTCCCTATCCCAATTTCCACCACAATTAATGGGTGTGGTTGGAAGAGCTGAGGGTGATTTAGAAATATATGTATTGATTTTTAACAGGAGTTCTTATATTTAGGCACTGGCTAAAATTTTCTGAATTTACTTTTGTTTACACACATACACACATGTAAATTGTGATCACGTACACATGTATTTCTCCCCCTGCTGCTATCTAACATGTCATACACTTGACAGATTTTGTGATGCAGAGGCAAGATATGAAATCGTTGATAGACAACAAAATATTTCACAGGCAACTTTTACCAGATCCATAGGAAGCAGGAACAGAGATTGAATCGAAAAATTCTGCCTTTCTGTTAGAGTCGAAACCCCAGTGTTACTTTTGATTCTCTGATCCAAAGGAGAATGCACTGAACATGGACAAACTGTTGTGCAGAAGTCTAGCATTTCCTCTTATGAAGGAAGCATGTGACACAACACAGACAAACGGCCCTCCAGCTGCTGACTCAGTTTCCTGTGTGGGGCAGAAGCATCACACAGCCCAGGAGCTCTGCCTGGACCTCTCGAACACAGGGTGCAGAATTCAGATCTGGATCTGAAATGGAGCAGAGGCTGCATCACTGTAGGGAGGAGCTGCCCGTATGCTGGTTGCCAGTGTGCTGAGGGCAGGCAGAGCCTTGTCTGTCTTGGTGAGCATGGCCACACACAGGACTCATGCCCCTCTCTCAGTGCCAAGGCTGTGGGGAGGGGCAGACCACTGTTACCTGATGCATCTTGAAAGGGAGGGGTAATGGGCAATGGAATCAGGGCATTAGGTCCTAAGCCACTTCATCCCCTATACCATCATGGTTGTAAGTAAAGGCTCTTTCCTGCAGGATCCAGCATGACCCAAAAGATAACTCAAGTCCAGTCTGCCATTTCTGTGGTGGAGAAGGAGGCTGCAACCTTGGACTGTGTATATGAAGCTAGTAGTTATGGTTATTATTTAAAAATCAGACATCACATTGAAAACTGGATTTCTAGCTTCTCTATAAAAATATCTAAGAACACAACATCCTCTGGGACAGAGGTCAAAAGTCATGTTTGATTGCATAATGCCTTTGATATAGACTCATTTTATGTTTAAAATCTATGCAGATTTACCATTCACAATATGAATAGCCCAAAAATAAAATTTTAAATTATTAGTCCTTATATAGAAGCTGATCCAGAAAGCAAACAAATCTGAATTAACATCTCATGGAAATATATCTGGTTTTTTTTTTTTCCCTGTGATTTTCATCATCACAGCATGGATCCCAGTGTGAGAAATTTCAGTAGAGTTTATTCATTAATTCTTAGTTTTCTGGTAAGCATTGGGGAAACATTAGTTGGCAAGACAGATGTGATGTCTGCTTTGATGGAGCTCTTGTTCCAGGGGGCTGTAGTGGTATCCAGTACAGGAATGTAGGCATAAAGGACATTTGATATCATCCTTAATAAAACGATGAATTGAAATTAGCTGGATTCAAACCCTGTTATCTGCATCACAGCATGACTTTTGAGGTGTTCCTTAGCCTCTTTTGGCATCAGTTTCTTCATATGTAAAATGGCAATAATAGAACCTACTTCATGGACTTAAGAATCAAAATCATCTATATATCTCTATCTGTTTAAAATCATTATAAAATTAAATTATATATAAACACACCTGCCTGTGTGTTTTATAGAAATAAAATTTTAAGCACAGGTACATATTATGGCATCTTGATACAGCAGGGATCACAATGATGACCATTATTAATATAAAAGACAGAGTTTGTTGCAGTACCTACATCAGATTTTCATTCATGTCATTTTTTTTTTATAACAACACAAAGTTTCTCCTTATTTTTCAAGAAAGGAACCAAAGCTCAGTGAAAAGCCAGGGCCATGTTGGCGCTGTTAGGAATGCTGCCTACAGGGGTTGGTAGCCCTGCGGTCAGTGTTCCCATTCTCAGCAGCCCCTCCAGACAAGTCCCCAGTCCTGACAGAGAAGAGCAGGTGACTTATGCTCAACATAAAAGTGCCCTTCTCAGGGCCAGGCTGGGCCACTTTAGTTCCCCTGACTATATAACTGAAGGTGTATTTTATCATATTTGTTGACAGATCAATGGGAAAATGCTCTAAGACATGATCAATATTCACTGCAGCCTTCACACTGATTTGGTTTCAGCTTGCACACAGTTAATAAACATTCAGCAAAGTTCCACATGTCAAGATAAAGGGTAATGAAGAAATGGCATTTTTCACCTAAAAAAAATGTACTGCTATTGCATAACTTGTGAGATACAAAATCTCTGTGTAAGTTAAGGAGAGATTTTTTCCTGTTATTGTTTTAAGAGTATATAAACACTTTTTCAATATATCTGAAACTTGATGGATTGATGAATTAATTTTACCTGAGATGATGTGATCACTGGCAAAGAGGATATTCTCATCCTGTACCCAGTTTGAAGGCAGACTGCCATTGGAGTGGAGTGAGTTTTTCACGTGCTCCAAGAAACTAGGAGATAGTATCACCCCCTCCAAAAGCAGGAACGTCTCCCCACTCCTCTGCTCATGAGCAGGAATGTGGAGCCACTTGGGTCAGTGCTCTGCATCTCTGCTACAATTGGGCCCATTGCACAGAGTTTACCCTCTGCATCTCTGCAGGCTGAACTCTTGTCTGCAAATTTGGGACCAGACTTTCTGTAAGGACAGTGGGGGACACAGAAGGAGAAAAGAGATATATGTTTTCTTTCTGGGCAGTCTAGGAGATGTGGCATAAACACTGAATCATTGTCATTTTAAAATTTATAGGCACAACTATAAAAATTCAGAATTTAATAGTTATAATGGTTTTAATATTCCTGGAGGATGTAGTCCCCATCCTTATTTAACAGGGGGGATGTCTGAACACTCACCTGAAGGTAAACACAGATTTCCTCCAAACAACTTAGAGTCCTGCACACTGGGTGTTGGACACCTGAGCACTGGGGCTTCTACATCTTGATAAACAGGGCATAGGAAGGGAGAGGGAGATGAAAAAACAAAACTAAATCTGAATAGTGAAAGGAAAGTATCCAAGCAGGTTTTATTCCCCTGGATGTAACTGTGTCAGCCCTCTACTTCCTGTCTGATCCCTCATTCCACATCTCTGGGTCCAGGCTAGTGGGACTACAGACAGGACAGAGGAATTTCTTTTTTTTTTTAACCTGCTCCTCAGTCAACTGAAAGCAGTTTGAGATAGGAATCATGTCTGGTTTTGGTTTCCATGTTATAGACAACTCTGTAAGTTTCCAGAATGAATGCTGGAGCCTAGGGATTCCTGAACATGCACAAAAGTTTAAGAGAACCTTGGTGATCCACTGAGCCAGAGAGTCCTGCCAGCATGATAACTTGACTAAAGACCCTAATTTTAAGGGGAACTTTGGTCCAGGGGATAGGACTCTGTGCTCCCAAGGCCAGGGGCCTGAGTTTGATCCTTGATCAGGGAACTAGATCTAACAAACTGAAATTAAGACCCAGCACAGCCAAAAACAAAAACAAAACAGAACAGCTCAGTAAACAGCTGTGCATTAAAAAAGCAGGCTAATTTTAGAAAAACAGGTCATTTTTACTGTTGAGAAATTTTATGTCCATTAATAGGTATCATTTGAAGAAGATTGCTCTTGTGTTCAACTGACTTGGTCATTGCCATTTAGAAACATTTATTTTTAATTGGAAGATCATTGGAAAGCTACAGGTAAAAGGATGACACTAGAACCCTTCCCAACACCGAACACAAAATAAACTCAAAATGGATTAACGACTTAAATTAAGGCCAGAATCCATAAAACTCTTAGAGGAAAACATACATACATCACATACATATCTCTTTGACATACATCACAGCACGATCCTCTTTGACCCACCTCCTAGAGTATTGGAAATGAAAACAAAAATAAACAAAGCAGACAATTCAACTAAAAGTCACAGCATTGTTCCTGGGTTGACAGCACTGCCCAGAGGGCCCCTGTAAGGCAACCTTCCAGCTGTCTGTAGCCGCAGTGTTGCCATGCCTTAGAATGGTGTATGTCAGCAATAAACAATGTTTTGACTTCTTACCATAATACAGTCTTACTTTGCATAAGGAAATCCAACCCTAGAGAAAACAAGCTATGAAATGACCGCATTAAATCTTCTTCTGGGTTCACTTCACTGGCACAAATAATTCCACAGGAAAGCAGACCAATGGGCTGACAGACATTGTACAAACAGTTCTTTCCACAGAGATTCCTGAATCCTTAATAAAACAAACAAACAGAAGACAGATGAGCACCATGTACATGTGCATCTAAACTTGACATTCTAAAAAATACTTAGTTGAGTTAAAACAACTATGCAACAAGAAGTGAAACGATAGTGATTGTGTTTCAAGAACCAAGGTCCCTAATTAAGCTCACCTGTCCCTCAGGAGGCTAAAGATGTAAGGTTGCTGTCATCTAAGGATGGTCCAACTCCCCCCCACTCTGCCCCCCTGCCGGGGTCCAGCCCCAGCAGGATCCAGGGGCAACCTCAGGATGATGGCTTAGGCGATAAGGATAGCAAAGCAGAGAGCAGGGCTTGATCTTCCTTGATTAACACAGAAAGCCAATAAAGCTCCTGTGTTCCAAGGAGTCATCCTGAAAGAAGAACACAGAGAGAAAAGGAGGGAAAAGGAAAAAAAGAACGACACGGGGAGACCAAGCTTTGGTGAGCGAGGCCCATAAATTTAACTTTATTTTCAAAAGGAACTTTTATACCTTGACTTGTACACAGAGGGAAATGAAAGATGCAAAGTCATACAGAATCAGCCCAAACATTACATCTGTTTTGTCTTTATCAAAACCAGGATTTTTTCTGCATACCTTTCCCATAAACAATGTTGTGTGCATTATCTTCTGGCCTTGGAGGCCTGTGGACATTTTATGACCCTTTTTTGATAAAGGCTGCTCAACCAGAAAACTTGTTTTCCCTTAAAGTGTTTCTTCTTTATTTCTCCTAGCCTTAGAAAGTACTAAACAGAGTTACATTCTCATGGAGCAAAGGTGCAATGGGTCACAACAAAGAAAGAACCAATTAGTTCAAAGGTCTGATGTGGTTAATTCCAAGGCTGCTACTTGTTTTTCTTACATTCCAGCTATGTTAACCAATGCACTCCCAGGTGCACAATGGATAAGGGATATGGGCACTTGGCAGCAAGCATTGGCCCAATAATGAAGCCCTTTACCAGTACTATCTATTCTAATAATTTTTCATCCCTTAAAGGACTCTATGCTCATTAGGACTTATAGAATGTTTTGGCTTCCTGTGCCTTTCAAGGTTGGGGAGTTGTGAACAATCATGTGTGTTAATTGCAAGAGTATGGATAAAAGTTTCAGGCATGCTAGAATGCCAACAGAGGGGTTAAAATAGAAATATTTCTTTCATGCCCAGGAGACTTATAAACTAAAGCCCTAAGTTGACTTTTTCCAGAGAAAGGTGGTCAGGGATAGCCCCCTGTTAATGTCAGAAGAGTTGGTGAAAGGCACGAAATAGTAAGACAGACAGATTCTGGTTTTGGGGTATATGCTCGAGCAGATTCAGGGGGTCCCTTGAGCCATGATCAACCTTGCTTGTCATGGCTCTTCCATATGACCTTGTCATGGGTGGGATCTCCGATGGTGGCTCCGGGCACCCCCCAACCCCTGCCTTGCACTTCTCTCTCTCTCTTTTTCTGTCAACATTCCTCCTCTCCTGTACAGAAGTCCACAATTTTTAGGTATTTCAGGATCTCCGTTCTCCTATTCTGTCTCAATTGCACAATGACATAGCTCCACTGTTTTTGGTAAATCCCTCATGCACTGGTGCCTAGAGGCTGCCTGCATGAAGTAAGCTGGGCAATGCCAGTGCTCATCTCATCTGTTTTCCTTATCTCTGTGCTACCTGATGTTCAAGGTCCAAAAATAGTTTTCCAATTGGAAGATCAACTCTACTGTTATCAGTGAAAAAGAAGTCACATATTTTATTTTTATTGTGTTTTACAAATATGTCATTCCATGATAAATCAGGATAATAACCTTATCACTTAACGGCACATTTGACACCTGCCTTAGATAAAATTTTCTCCATGGCATGTTGACAGAGTCAACATGAATATAACTACTTCAAAGAAACGACTTGAGGAGAGAAGGAAACACTTTCCGTACAGAGGGATCCTTCTCTGTCACATGGGAATCCTGGAGGCATATGCAAGGAAGAAACCTCTGACTATTCCATCTGGAAATTGTAACTGGGGTTTCTTGTGAAGCTAGAGATACCTGTACCATGCAAAAAATTATGGAAGGAATAATAGAATATTTCCCTAAGCACGCTTATGTTTAGGACTTTCTTCTTAGGGTCCTGTCCTATTCTCTTGTATGTACCCTACAAGCTATTATCAGGAGGAATAGGTCAGACCGCACTGTGGTGCAATTTTCATGATCACCACCAGAGGGCGGGGCTTCCTTCAGATGCGATTCCTCATTGTATTCAGGAGCTGGTTTCACTTGCCTGCTTTGTAGCCACAAGACAGAATATTGCTGCAGTACAGAAAGGGGCTCTCAGTGTCTGAGCGAGGAGCTTCTGTAACATTCAGATGGAGACTAAATTTGTTTGACTGGTGTATTCCAGGGAACAAGGATCATTTTCTTTTGTGAACATGCATTCTGCCACTCAGTTCTTCTGATCATCTTAATATTCAGTAAGTAACATTTTATCCTAAATGTTAAAGATTTTTCATTTTCCTATGATTATAGGTAAGTTTTATTTTTCTTCTCTGACTGAAAACTCTCCTCCTGTACATTTCTATCATAACAAAGTGATTCTCTTCCAGGAGGGACCAATAGTGACTCAGTGAACCAGAAAGAGGGCCCAGTGACTGTCTCAGAGGGGGCTCTCCTGACCCTGAACTGCACTTACCAGACCACGTATTCAGATCTCTATGTTTTCTGGTACGTCCAGCATCTCAACAAAGCTCCTCAACTCCTCCTGAAGGGCTGGATGAAAGACCAGAGTCCAGTGCGTGAAGGTTTTCAGGCCACTCTTGTTAGTACTGACAGCTCCTTCCATTCGCAGAAATGGGCAGTGGAAACATCAGACTCGGCTGTGTACTACTGTGCTCTGAGTGACACAGTGACACAGGGCTGCAGGGGGAGCTGAACACAAACCCAGAGTGCAGATGGGGCTCTGGCTGTGGGCAGCCCTGCAAGGGGTTGTTTTTTCTCTCTTCAATGTGCTATGCTAGAGGTATTGTCAAGGCACTTCCAGGTCTGCTCCTTAGAGCCAAGGACCTATGAATTCTTGGGTTGCCCTGCAGAGAGGAAACTGGAGCGGGACAGTGCAAAAAGTAACCCAAGAGCTTTTCTCCAGAAATGCCTGTTTTCAGCCCATTGACATCCCCCCAGATAGAATCCCTTAAAGTGACATTAACTCTTCAATGACAATTCAGATTATATATGCTGAAATATTTCACAATGTGTCAAGGAAAATTCCAGGGCACATTGTTGATGGATGACTGTGTGACCTGGAAGCTAGTCTGGTTTTTAAAATTCAGGCCATGATTGTGTATCCTGCTGAGTTTCACCTACAGACACTCCATCTTCAGAGACTGGAGCTTTATTCTCTCTTTCCTTGACTTTTCCATCTCTTCTGGTTGCTCCAGAAATGCTGCTGCCTAAGTAAGTTCCAGGAGGAGAGTTTCTGAGAAGACATTCCTTCTGTCAAGGGCCCTGTGGATCAGAGCAGCCCACTCTGTAAATATCGCAGGTGTTGTGTGTATTGTTTGTATTCAAACTGGGTACAGGATATTCTCTTTGCTAGTAACGTCATCTCATGGAAATGAATGCCAAAGAATGATCAAATTACCATACAATTGCACTCATTTCACATGCAAGCAAGATTGTGCTGAAAATCCTTCAAGCTAGGCTTCAGCAGTACGTGAACCAAGAACTTCAGATGTACAAGCCGAGTTTAGAAAAGGCAAAGGAACCAGAGATCAAATTACCAACACTGGCTGGATCACAGAAAAAAGCAAGGTAATGAAAAAAAATCTACTTCTGTTTCATTGACTATGCTAAAGCCTTTGACTGTGTGGATCACTATCAACTGTGGAAAATTTTTAAAGAGATGGGAATACCCAAGAAACCTGTATGCAGGAAAAGAAGCAAGAGTTAGTACTGCACATGGAACAATGGACTGGTTCAAATTTGGAAAAAGTACTACAAGGCTATATATTGTCACCCTGCTTATTTAACTTATATGCAGAGTACACCATGCGAAATGCTGGGCTGGATGATTCACAAGCTGGAATCAAGTTTGCCAAGAGAAATATTAACAATCTCAGATATGCAGATGGTACCACTCTAATGGCAGAAAGTGAAGAGAAACTAAAGAGTCTCTTGATGAGGGTGAAAGATGAGAATGAAAAAGCTGAATTAAAACTCAGCATTCAAAAAACAGATTATGGCATCCAGTCCCATAACTTTATGGCAAGTAGATGGGGAAAAAGTGGAAACAATGACAGATTTTATTTTCTTGGGTTCCAAAGCCACTGCAGATGGTGAGTGCAGCCATGAAATTAAAAGATGCTTGATCCTTGGAAGAAAAGATGTGACAAACCTAGACAGTATATTAACAAGCAGAGACATTACTTTACCGACAAAGGTCCCTGTAGTCAGAGGAATGGTTTACCCAGTAATCACGTATGGATGTGAGAGTTGGACTATAAAAAAGCCTGAGCAGCAATCTTGAATCTAGAATTCTGATGCAGTTACCACCAGTGGAATAAAACCTGCTAGAATACTGAAAGTGAAGCTCCAATTCTTTGGCCACCTGATTGTGAAGAACTGATTCACTGGAGAAGACATTGATGATGGGAAAGATTGAGGGCAAGAGGGGAAGAAGGTGACAGAGGATAAGATGGTTGGATGGCATCACTGACTCAATGGACATGAGTTTGAGCAAACTCCGGGAGATAGTGAAGGACAGGGAAGCCGGACGTGCTGCAGTTCCTGGGGTCGTAAAGAGTCAGACATGATCTAGGGACTGAACAACAGCAAAATCAGGGAAAATTAATTCATCAGTCAGTCATATTTCAGACATGTGGGAGAAGTATTTTTATGTACTCTTACAATAAGCTATCTTGGCAGTGGAGTGGGCTTTTCACCTGCTCAAGAGACTAGGAGAAATTACCACCCACTCACCAAGCAGGAACATCTCCACACTCCTCTGCTCATGAGCAGGAATGTGGAGTCACTTTGGTCACTCTCTGTGTCTCTGTTACAATCGTGCCTGTTGCACAGAGTGTCCCCTCATCTTTTCAGGCTGAACTCCTGCCTGCACCTTTCAGGAGCAGACTTTCTGGAAGGACAGTGGTGGGCACAGCAGGTGGAAAGAGATGTATGCTTACTGCTGGGCAGTCTGTGAGATGTGGCCAGGATACAGAATCATTGTCATTTCATAATTTATAGGCATGTGTATGTTATGTCTGGTGCTCAGTTGCTAAGTGGCATCCGACTCTTTGCAATCCTGTGGACTGTAGCCTGCCAGGATCCTCTGTCCATGGAATTTTCCAGGCAGAATACTGGAGTGAGTTTCTGTTTTCTCCTCCAGGGTATCTTCCTGATCTTCTCCAGGGTATCTTCCTTACCCAGGGATTGAACCCTCATGTCCTCAATTGGCAGGCAGATTCTTTACTGCTGAGCTACTGGGGAAACCCAATTTATAGACACAACTACTTAAATGCAGAGTTTAATAGTTATAGTAGTTTTACAGTCTTGGCAGATGTAGTCACCATCATCACTTAGGGTGAATCTGGACACCCACCTGAAGGTAAGCACTACCTTCCTCCCTGACATCCTAGAGTCCTGCACACTGGGTGCTGGCCACCTGAGCACTGGGGGTTCACATCTTAATAAACAGGCCACAGAAATGGAGAGGGAGATGAAAGAATAAAAATAAATTTTAACGGTGGGGAAAAAAAAAAGTTTTCTGGCAGGTTTTATTCCCCTGGTGGTAACTGTATCAGCTCTCTACTTCCAGTCTGATTCCTCATTTCACGTATTGGGGTCCAGGCTAGTGGGAGTACAGACAGGGCATAGGATTGGTTTTTTTTTTTTTTTTTTTGCTTACCTGCTTCTCAATCAACTGAAAAGAATTTGAGATAGGAATTGTATCTGATTTTGTTTTCCACATTGCAGACAACACTGTAAATTTCCAGAATGAATGCTGGAAGCTAGGGATTCCTGAAAATGCACAAGACTTTAAGAGAATCTAGGTGATCTGCTGAGTCAGAGTCCTGCCAGCTTGATAACTTCAATTCAAGATTCTAATTTTAGGGGGAGCATTGGTTCAGTCATTGGGACTCTGCACTCACATTGCAGGAGGCCCAGGTTCGATCCCTGGTCAGGGAACTAGATCCCACAATCCTAAACTAAGACCTGGCACAGACAAAAAACAAAACAAGCAAAAAGAACAGCTCAAAAAACAGATGTGCATTAAAAATGATCCCACTTTTGGTAAGAACTAACAAAATTCATTTTAACTGGTGAGAAAATCTCAGTAGGTGAAAAAGGCACATTTGAAGAAGATTGTTCTTGAGTTCAACTGACTTAGTCACAGCCATTGTTACTGGATTGACAACGCTTCCCTGAGGGCCCGTGTAAGGCAACCTCACAGCTGTCTGCAGCCACAAAATCCCCAAGCCTTAAAATGGTTTATGTCAGCAAAGAACAATGGCAGCAATTCTTACCATAATATACTCAGACTTTGCATAAAATAAACCCTATCCTAGAGAAAAGAATAAGCTATGAAATGGCCCCATTAAATCTTCTGCTGGGTTCGCTTCACTGGCAGAAATAATTGCACAAGAAACTAGACAAACAGGCTGACAGACACTGAGCCAACAGTTCTGTCCACTGAGATCCCTGAATCCCTAAGAAAACAAACAAACAAACAGAAGACAGATCAATACCACACACATGCCTCAGGAATGAAGAGTGCCTGGCTAATATATTAACCATCTAAACTTGACATTCTAAAAAAAGATACTTAGTTGAATTACTTAGTTTCAAGAACCAGGTTACCTAAGTAAGGTCACCTGTCTCTCATGAGGCTAGAGGTGTAAGGTGGCTTGTCATCCAAGTAGGGTCCAGGGCCCCAGAGGAGGCCCCTTCAGGGAGGTTTACCAAACTCATGGAGTCTTCTCTCTTTAGTTACAGATCAGTACTCAGTCCAAGATTCACAGTGACTCCTCCCCAACCTCTTTGCCCTCATCTCTGTCCCTCTTTCTCTTTTGCCCACATCCCTCCTCTCTGGTATACTGGTCCACAAAATTCTAGGTTCCTCAGGATCCCCAAAATATTATTCCATCTCACAGTGAGATAGTTGGGCCATTTTTGTTAAATCCCTCATGCACTGGTGCCTAGAGGCTGCCTCCGTGAAGAGAGCTGGGCGATGTCGTGACTCATCTCACCTGTTTTCCTTATCTCTGTGCCACCTGATGTCCAAGATCCACAACTTGTTTCATATATTTTGCCCAGTTTTCTAGTTGGAAGGTTAACTCTACCTTTATCAGTAAAAAGAAGTAACAGCAATTTATTTTTTAATTTTACAAATATGTCATTTTATGATGGATAGGCGTAATAACCTGCTCATTCAACCACACGTTAGATGAGATCTGCCTTAAATGATCTGGTGGCTCAGATGTGTAAAGAGTCCACCTGCAATGCGGGAGATGCAGGAGACTCTGGCTCAATCCCCATGTTGGGAAGATCCCCTGAAGGAGGGCATGGCAAGCCACTCTAGTATTCTTGCCTGGAAATCCCATGGACAGAGGAGCCTGGCAGGCTATAGTCTCTAGGGCCAAAAAGAGTCAGACGCGACTGAGCAGCTGAGCAGAGCACAGGGCACAGGGGTAGTTACTGGTCACTCAGCCACACATTATTTGAGACCTGACTGAGATAGTGTTTCCAACATTATGCAACATTCCAACATTCCAGCAGCATGTGGGCTGTGTCTTGGGGATGAATGGAGTGAATTCAGGTGAAGGTCTAGGGAGAGGAGGGAGCACTTTCCATGCAGAGGGGGCCTTTCCTGACCCATGGGAATCATGGAGACATATGGAAAGAAGAAACCCTCTGACCATTCCTCCTAAAAATTGTTAACTGGCATTATTTGCAAAGCTAGAGATATCATACCACATAGAAAATGATGGATATAATAATGGAACATTTCCCAAAGCATGTTTGTGTTTAGGGCTCTCCTCTTAGAATCCTGTTCCAGTCTCCTGTGTGTACCCCACAGACTATCAGCAGGAGGACTAGGTCAGGACCATGTCAGAATGAGGACAGTGAAAAGGCTGACTTTAAACTAAGCATTCAAAAACTAAGATCATGGCATCCCATCCCATCACTTCATGGCAAATATATGGGGAAACAATGGAAACAGTGACAGACTTTATTTTCTAGGGATCCAAAATCACTGCGAATGGTGACTGCAGACATGAAATTAAGAGACACTTACTCCTTGGAAGAAAAGCCATGACCAGCCTAGACAAAATATTAAAAAGCAGAGACATTACTTGGCTGACAAAAGTCCATAGAGTCAAACCTATGGTTTTTCCTGTAGTCATGTATGGATGTGAGAGTTGGACCAAAAAGAAAGCTGAGCGACTAAGAATTGATGCTTTTGAACTGTGGTCTTCAAAAGAGAGCCCCTTTGCTCTTGAGAGCCCCTTGGACTGCAAGGAGATCAAACCAGTCAGTCCTAAAATAAATCAGTTCTGAATATTCACTGGAAGGACTGATGCTGAGGTTGAAGCTCCAATACTTTGGACACCTGATGCGAAGAGCCAACTCATTGGAAAAGATCCTGATGCTGGGAAAGATTGAAGGCAGGAGGAGAAGGGGATGACAGAAGATGAGATGGTTGGATGGCATCACCGACTCAATGGACATGGCTTTGAGCAAGCTCCGGGAGCTGGTGTTGGACAAGGAAGCCTGGCCTGCTGCTGTCCATGGGGTCGCAAAGAGTTGCACACGAATGAGCGACTGAACTTAACTGAGGTCAGATATGACTGTGGTGTAAAGAAATAGAGGAAAACAACAGAATGGGAAAGACTAGAGATCTCTTCAAGAAAATTAGAGATACCAAGGGAACATTTCATGCAAAAATGGGCTTGATAAAGGACAGAAATGGTATGGACCTCACAGAAGCAGAAGATATTAAGAAGAGGTGGCAAGAATACACAGAAGAACGGTACAAAAAAGATCTTCATGACCCAGATAATCACGATGGTGTGATCACTGACCTAGAGCCAGACATCCTGGAATGTGAAGTCAAGTGGGCCTTAGGAAGCATCACTACGAACAAAGGTAGTGGAGGTGATGGAATTCCAGTGGAGCTCTTTCAAATCCTGAAAGATGATGCTGTGAAAGTGCTGCACTCAATATGCCAGAAAATTTGAAAAACTCAGCAGTGGCCACAGGACTGGAAAAGGTCAGTTTTCATTCCAATCCCAAAGAAAGGCAATGCCAAAGAATGCTCAAACTACTGCACAATTGCACTCATCTCACATGCTAGTAAAGTAATGCTCAAAATTCTCCAAGCCAGGCTTCAGCACTACATGAAACATGAACTCCCAGTTGTTGAAGCTCGTTTTAGAAAAGGCAGAGGAACCAGAGACCAAATTGCCAACATCTGCTGGATCATGGAAAAAGCAAAAGAGTTCCAGAAAAACATCTATTTCTGCTTTATTGACTATGCCAAAGCCTTTGACTGTGTGGATCACAAAAAACTGTGGAAAATTCTGAAAAAAATGGGAATACCAGACAACCTGACCTGCCTCTTGAGAAGTTTGTATGCAGGTCAGGAAGCAACAGTTAGAACTGGACATGGAAAAACAGACTGGTTCCAAATAGAAAAAGGAGTACGTCAAGGCTATATATTGTCACCCTGCTTATTTAACTTCTATGCAGAGTACATCATGAGAAATGCTGGCTGGAAGAAGCACAAGCTGGAATCAAGATTGGAGGGAGAAATATCAGTAACCTCAGATATGCAGATGACACCACCCTTATGGCAGAAAGTGAAGAGGAACTAAAAAGCCTCTTGATGAAAGTGAAAGTGGAGAGTGAAAAAGTTGGCTTAAAGCTCAACATTCAGAAAATGAAGATCATGGCATCTGGTCCCATCACCTCATGGGAAATAGATGGGGAAACAGTGCAAACACTGTCAGACTTTATTTGTTGGGCTCCAAAATCACTGCAGATGGTGACTGCAGCCATGAAATTAAAAGACGCTTACTCCTTGGAAGAAAAGTTATGACCAACCTAGATGGCATATTCAAAAGCAGGGACATTACTTTGCCAACAAAAGTCCGTCTAGTCAAGGCTATGGTTTTTCCAGTGGTCGTGTATGGATGTGAGATTTGGATTGTGAAGAAAGCTGAGTGCCGAAGAATTGATGCTTTTGAACTGTGGTGTTGGAGAAGACTCTTGAGAGTCCCTTGGACTGCAAGGAGATCCAGCCAATCCATTCTGAAGGAGATCAGCCATGGTATTTCTTTGGAAGGAATGATGCTAAAGCTGAAACTCCAGTACTTTGGCCACCTCATGCAAAGAGTTGACTCATTGGAAAAGACTCTGATGCTGGGAGAGATTGGGGTCAGGAGGAGCAGAGGACGACAGAGGATGAGATGGCTGGATGGCATCACTGACTCAATGGACGTGAGTCTGGGTGAATTCCGGGAGTTGGTGATAGACAGGGAGGCCTGGCGTGCTGTGATTTATGGGGTCGCAAAGAGTGGGACTCAACTGAGCTGACCTGAACTGATGACTAAAGATATTGAGCATCTTTTCATGTGCCTGTTGGTCCTCTGTATATCTTTTTTGATAAAATGCCTATACTGGTCCTCTGCCTAATTTAAAATAAGATTATGTATTTGATATTAAATGAACAAGTTCCTTATATATTTTGGATATTAAATCCTTGTTGACATGTTGTTTGCAAATTTCTTTTTCTTTGTGTTAATGGTTTTCTTCTCTGTGCAAGAGTTTAGTTTGATTAGAAAAAAATATTATAAAGATGAATATCACAAAGCATACTGTCTGTATTTTCTTTTAGTAGTTTTATGATTTCAGCTCTTACATTTTAGTCTTTAAAACATTTTGGGTTATTTTTATTCATGTTGTGAGAAAAATTTCTAGTTTAATTCTTTTACATGTAGCTGTTCAGTTTGCTCAAAACCTACTTATTGAAGAATCTGTCTTTGCCCCCACTGTGTATTCTTGCCTCTTTTGTCATAGATTGATTGATCATAGGTGCATGGGTTTATTTTGGTTCTATTTTGTCCCATTTATCTATGTCTGTTTTTGTGGCAGTACCATACAATTTTGGATTGCTATAACTGTGTAGCATATTTTCATATCAAAGAGTGTAGTATTTTCAACTTAGCTCTTTTTTCTCAAAATTGCTTTGGCTGTTGAGGTCTTCTATGGTTCCATACAAATTTTAGGATTATTTTTTCTAGTTCTATGAAAAATGCCATGGGTAATTTGATTAAGATTGCATTGAAACTGTAGATTGCTTTGGGTGTATGGATATTTTAGCAATATTAACTCTTCCCATCTGTGAACACGAGACATCTTTCTATTTATTTGTATTGTTAAATAATTTTTATCAATTCTTACAGTTCTCAAAGTACAGGTCTTTCAATTCCTTTGTTGAAATTATTGCTAATTATTTTATTCTCTTAGATTCAATTGTAAATTGGGTGTTTTCTTAAATTCTTTTTCTTATAATTCATTATTAGTATATAGAAATGCAAAAGATTTCTATATATTAATTTCATACTCTGCAACTTTACTGAGCTTTACTTTCATTTATTTATCCTAATAGCTTTTTGATGGTACCTTACAATTTTCTATACACAACATCATGTCATTTGCAAATAGTGGCAGTTTCTTTCTTCAAATTTGGATGCCTTTTCTTTCTTTTTCATATCTGATTGCCATGGCTAGGACTTCCAGTACTATGTTAAATAGAAGTGGTGAGACTTGCCTTGTTTAAGTTCTTAGAGAAAAAGCTTTCATTTATTTTTATTTTATTTTTTTTTTATTCTTGCATTCTTTATTAAATGAGAACAGCTATTGACTAAGTTACTTTAAAGATCCGTAATGGTATTTAAAATA
This sequence comes from Bos javanicus, assembly GCF_032452875.1. Lineage (NCBI taxonomy): Eukaryota > Metazoa > Chordata > Mammalia > Artiodactyla > Bovidae > Bos > Bos javanicus. The sequence continues at coordinate 24,700,623 of NC_083877.1, read as the reverse complement.
AGCAAAATATTATACTGTAAGATGAACCAGTACACAGAAACACAGCTTAATTGGAATTAATTTAGACAATCAGTCTCAACGTTGATGCTGCCAACAGGGCTCAAATTAGTGCCAATACTGAGAGGGTAACAGACAGGAAGGCCAGGGGTCTCCAAATGGAGGAAATAGCCTGCAAGTGTCAGACATTTTTATCTCTTAAGCGGCAGGAGAAAACAAACTAGCAATATTTTTTCCTTCTCTATACAAATTTAAAGGGAGGTTTCTCTTAAAATACTGTGTTGCCATAATGACACCTGGTTTCGCCTGAAGTTAGCTATTCTTGAGCCTAGAGATAATCAATGCCTTTTTCTTATGGAAATGTTTGTCTTAAGCTATGCTAATGTACTATGCCTTTACCCCAAACTCTGTCTCCAAGTCGGTTCCATCTCTTGGCCCAGAACCTACTTGACAAACCAGTATGGATATTGTTCCCCTAATCTATGTAGATGAAACTATTTGTATGGTGATCTGCCCTTATTCAAGATTCAAGTTAATCATTTTATGGCCCAGGATAAGCCATTTGGTGCCAAGATCATCCCAAAATGCATCTACGGGTGAGGGGCCTGGTGCCATTCTGAATTTTAAGACATTCTTTTCTTTCATTAACAGACTGCTAGTGACTATATAACATCAAGCTGAAGACTAGCAGGGGGGTACTCTTTCTGCCCCCTTCTGATGCCTATGTCAGAAGCTTTCTCTATCTCCTTTATACTTTAATAAAACTGTATTACACAAAAGCTCTGAGCGATCAAGCCTCGTCTCTGGCCCCGGATTGAATTCTTCTCCTCCGGGGGCCAAGAATCCCTGTGTATTCACGTGATTCAACAACAACCTTTCAATACCAGCTGAGGTTCTTTTCTGACAATTGTTTTATGAGTATTAAATAAAAAGCATAATAGCATTAAGCTCAAAGGAATCCTGTTGTTTCTCGCCTCCAGACACAACTTATCACCACTTACTATAAATCTGTATCCACTCATCTTCTTTTCTAGCTTGTTATAACATTGATTCAAAATCCTTTATTTTTCCTTAGTTGCATCTTACACAATTTATCAAATGTCTTGCTGAGATCTAGGGAAAAGACTCCCACTGCCTTTGCCTCATCTACTTTCTTATTCACTGCAAACACTTTATCAGACCTCTCAGGCCCTATCCTTTGTTCTTTTTTTTTTTTCATTATCTTAATTTTATTTTATTTTTAAACTTTACAATATTGTATTAGTTTTGCCAAACATTGAAATGAATCCACCACAGGTATACATGTGCTCCCCATCCTGAACCCTCCCCCCTCCCCCCTCCCCATACCATCCCTCTGGGTTGTCCCAGTGCACCAGCCCCAAGCATCCAGTATCGTGCATCGAACCTGGACTGGCAACTCGTTTCATACATGATATTATACATGTTTCAATGCCTTTCTCCCAAATCTTCCCACCCTCTCCCTCTCCAACAGAGTTCATAAGACTGTTCTATACATCAGTGTCTCTTTTGCTGTCTCGTACACAGGGTTATTGTTAGCATCTTTCTAAACTCCATATGTATGTGTTAGTATACGGTATTGGTGTTTTTCTTTCTGGCTTACTTGACCCTGTATAATAGGCCCCAGTTTCATCCACCTCATTAGAACTGATTCAAATGTATTCTTTTTAATGGCTGAGTAATACTCCATTGTGTATATATACCACAGCTTTCTTATCCATTCATCTGCTGATGGACATCTAGGTTGCATCTATGTCCTGGCTATTATAAACAGTGATGCGATGAACATTGGTGTACACGTGTCTCTTTCCCTTCTGGTTTCCTCAGTGTGTATGCCCAGCAGTGGGATTGCTGGATCATAAGGCAGTTCTATTTCCAGTTTTTAAAGGAATCTCTACACTGTTCTCCATAGTGGCTATACTAGTTTGCATTCCCACCAACAGTGTAAGAGGGTTCCCTTTTCTCCACACCCTCTCCAGCATTTATTGCTTGAGACTTTTGGATTGCAGCCATTCTGACTGGCGTGAAATGGTACCTCATAGTGGTTTTGATTTGCATTTCTCTGATAATGAGTGATGTTGAGCATCTTTTCATGTGTTTGTTAGCCATCTGTATGTCTTCTTTGGAGAAATGTCTATTTAGTTCTTTGGCCCATTTTTTGATTGGGTCATTTATTTTTCTGGAGTTGAACTGTAGGAGTTGCTTGTATATTTTTGAAATTAGTTGTTTGTCAGTTTTTTCATTTGCTATTATTTTCTCCCATTCTGAAGGCTGTCTTTTCACCTTGCTGATAGTTTCCTTTGATGTGCAGAAGATTTTAAGTTTAATTAGGTCCCATTTGTTTATTTTTGCTTTTATTTCCAATATTCTGGGAGGTGGGTCATAGAGGATCCTGCTGTGATGTATGTCAGAGAGTGTTTTGCCTATGTTCTCCTTTAGGAGTTTTATAGTTTCTGGTCTTATGTTGAGATCTTTAATCCATTTTGAGTTTATTTTTGTGTATGGTGTTAGAAAGTGTTCTAGTTTCATTCTTTTACAAGTGGTTGACCAGATTTCCCAGCACCACTTGTTAAAGAGATTGTCTTTAATCCATTGTATATTCTTGGCTCCTTTGTCAAAGATAAGGTGTCCATATGTGCGTGGATTTATCTCTGGGCTTTCTATTTTGTTCCATTGATCAACATTTCTGTCTTTGTGCCAGTACCATACTGTCTTGATAACTGTGGCTTTGTAGTAGAGCCTGAAGTCAGGTAGGTTGATTCCTCCAGTTCCATTCTTCTTTCTCAAGATAGCTTTGGCTATTCGAGGTTTTTTGTATTTCCATACAAATTGTGAAATTATTTGTTCTAGCTCTGTGAAGAATACCGTTGGTAGCTTGATAGGGATTGCATTGAATCTATAGATTGCTTTGGGTACTATACTCATTTTCACTACATTGATTCTTCCAATCCATGAACATGGTATATTTCTCCATCTATTAGTGTCCTCTTTGATTTCTTTCACCAGTGTTTTATAGTTTTCTATATATAGGTCTTTAGTTTCTTTAGGTAGATATATTCCTAAGTATTTTATTCTTTCCGTTGCAATGGTGAATGGAACGGTTACCTTAATTTCTCTTTCTGTTTTCTCATTATTAGTGTATAGGAATGCAAGGGATTTCTGTGTGTTGATTTTACAACCTGCAACTTTACTATAATCATTGATTAGTTCTAGTAATTTTCTGGTGGAGTCTTTAGGGTTTTCTATGTAGAGGATCATGTCATCTGCAAATAGTGAGAGTTTTACTTCTTCTTTTCCAATTTGGATTCCTTTTATTTCTTTTTCTGCTCTGATTGCTGTGGCCAAAACTTCCAAAACTATGTTGAATAGTAATGGTGAAAGTGGGCACCCTTGTCTTGTTCCTGACTTTAGAGGAAATGTTTTCAATTTTACACCATTGAGGATAATGTTTGCTTTGGGTTTGTCATATATAGCTTTTATTATGTTGAGGTATGTTCCTTCTATTCCTGCTTTCTGGAGAGTTCTTATCATAAATGGATGTTGAATTTTGTCAAAGGCTTTCTCTGTATCTATTGAGATAATCATATGGTTTTTATTTTTCAATTTGTTAATGTGGTGTATTACATTGATTGATTTGCGGATATTGAAGAATCCTTGCCTCCCTGGGATAAAGCCCACTTGGTCATGGTGTATGATCTTTTTAATGTGTTGTTGGATTCCGATTGCTAGAATTTTGTTAAGGATTTTTGCATCTATGTTCATCAGTGATATTGGCCTGTAGTTTTCTTTTTTTGTGGGATCTTTGTCAGGTTTTGGTATTAGGGTGATGGTGGCCTCATAGAATGAGTTTGGAAGTTTACCTTCCTCTGCAATTTTCTGGAAGAGTTTGAGTAGGATAGGTGTTAGGTCTTCTCTAAATTTTTGGTAGAATTCAGCTGTGAAGCCGTCTGGACCTGGGCTTTTGTTTGCTGGAAGATTTTTGATTACAGTTTCAATTTCCGTGCTTGTGATGGGTCTGTTAAGATTTTCTATTTCTTCCTGGTCCAGTTTTGGAAAGTTGTACTTTTCTAAGAATTTGTCCATTTCTTCCACGTTGTCCATTTTATTGGCATATAATTGTTGATAGTAGTCTCTTATGATCCTTTGTATTTCTGTGTTGTCTGTTGTGATCTCTCCATTGTCATTTCTAATTTTATTGATTTGATTTTTCTCCCTTTGTTTCTTGATGAGTCTGGCTAATGGTTTGTCCATTTTATTTATCCTTTCCAAGAACCAGCTTTTGGCTTTGTTGATTTTTGCTATGGTCTATTTTGTTTCTTTTGCATTTATTTCTGCTCTAATTTTTAAGATTTCTTTCCTTCTACTAACCCTGGGGTTCTTCATTTCTTCCTTTTCTAGTTGCTTTAGGTGTAGAGTTAGGTTATTTATTTGTTTTTCTTGTTTCTTGAGGTATGCCTGTATTTCTATGAACTTTCCCCTTAGCACTGCTTTTACAGTGTCCCACAGGTTTGGGTTGTTGTGTTTTCATTTTCATTCCTTTCTATGCAAATTTTGATTTCTTTTTTGATTTCTTCTGTGATTTGTTGGTTATTCAGCAGTGTGTTGTTCAGCCTCCATATGTTGGAATTTTTAATAGTTTTTCTCCTGTAACTGAGATCTAATCTTACTGCATTGTGGTCAGAAAAGATGCTTGGGATGATTTCTTTTTTTTTGAATTTACCAAGGCTAGATTTATGGCCCAGGATGTGATCTATCCTGGAGAAGGTTCCATGTGCGCTTGAGAAAAAGGTGAAATTCATTGTTTTGGGATGAAATATCCTATAGATATCAATTAGGTCTAACTGGTCTATTGTATCATTTAAAGTTTGTGTTTCCTTGTTAATTTTCTGTTTAGTTGATCTATCCATAGATGTGAGTCGGGTATTCAAGTCTCCCACTATTATTGTGTTATTGTTAATTTCTCCTTTCATACGTGTTAACATTTGTCATACATATTGCGGCGCTCCTGTGTTGGGTGCATATATATTTATAATTGTTATATCTTCTTCTTGGATTGATCCTTTGATCATTATGTAGTGACCATCTTTGTCTCTTTTCACAGTCTTTGTTTTAAAGTCTATTTTATCTGATATGGGTATTCCTACTCCTGTTTTCTTTCGTTCCCTATTTGCATGGAAAATCTTTTTCCAGCCCTTCACTTTCAGTCTGTATGTGTACCCTGTTTTCAGGTGGGTCTCTTGTAGACAACATATATAGGGGTCTTGTTTTTGTATCCATTCAGCCAGTCTTTGTCTTTTGGTTGGGGCATTCAACCCATTTACATTTAAGGTAATTACTGATAAGTATGATCCCATTGCCATTTACTTTATTGTTTTGGGTTTGAATTTATACACCGTTTTTGGGTTTCCTGTCTAGAGAATATCCTTTAGTATTTGTTGGAGAGATGGTTTGGTGGTGAAGAATTCTCTCAGCTTTTGCTTGTCTGAAAAGCTTTTGATTTCTCCTTCATATTTGAATGAGATCCTTGCTGGGTACAATAATCTGGGCTGTAGGTTATTTTCTTTCATCATTTTAAGTATGTCTTGTCATTCCCTCCTGGCTTGAAGTGTTTCTATTGAAAGATCAGCTGTTATTCTTATGGGAATTCCCTTGTGTGTTATTTGTTGTTTTTCCCTTGCTGCTTTTAATATTTGTTCTTTGTGTTTGATCTTTGTTCATTTGATTAATATGTGTCTTGGGATGTTTCACCTTGGGTTTATCCTGTTTGGGACTCTCTGGGTTTCTTGTACTTGGGTGATTATTTCCTTCCCCATTTTAGGGAAGTTTTCAGCTATTATCTCTTCAAGTATTTTCTCATGGTCTTTCTTTTTGTCTTCTTCTTCTGGAACCCCTATGATTCGAATGTTGTAGCATTTAGTATTGTCCTGGAGGTCTCTGAGATTGTCCTCATTTCTTTTAATTCGTTTTTTTTTATCCTCTCTGATTCATTTATTTCTACCATTCTATCTTCTAATTCACTAATCCTATCTTCTGCCTCTGTTATTCTACTATTTGTTGCCTCCAGAGTGTCTTTAATTTCATTTATTGCATTATTCATTATATATTGACTCTTTTTTATTTCTTCTAGGTCCTTGTTAAACCTTTCTTGCATCTTCTCAATCCTTGTCTCCAGGCTATTTATCTGTGATTCCATTTTGATTTCAAGATTTTGAATCAATTTCACTATCATCATTCGGAATTCTTTATCAGGTAGATTCCCTATCTCTTCCTCTTTTGTTTGGTTTGGTGGACATTTATTCTGTTCCTTTATCTGCTGGGTATTCCTCTGTCTCCTCATCTTGTTTAAATTGCTGATTTTGGGGTGTCCTTTCTGTATTCTGGCAGTTTGTGGAGTTCTCTTTATTGTGGCATTTCCTCACTGTGTGTGGGTTTGTACAGGTGGCTTGTCAAGGTTTCCTGGTTAGGGAAGCTTGTGTCGGTGTTCTGGTGTGTGGAGCTGTATTTCTTCTCTCTGGAGTGCAATGAAGTGTCCAGTAATGAGTTATGAGATGTCTATGGTTTTGGGGTGACATTGGGCAGTCTGTATCTGGGAGCTCAGGGCTATGTTCCTTTGTTGCTGGAGAATTTGCTTGGTATGTCTTGCCCTGGAACTTTTTGGCCCTTGTGTGGTGCTTGGTTTCAGTGTAGGTATGGAGGCGTTTGATGAGCTCCTGTCAATTAATGTTCCTTGGAGTCAGGAGTTCCCTGGAGTCAGGGTTTGGACTTAAGCCTCCTCCTTACTGTAAAAACTTATTTTTACAGTAGTTTCAAAACTTCTCCTTCTATACAGCACCATTGATAAAACATCTACGTTAAAGATGAAAAGTTTCTCTACTGTGAGGGTCACCCAGAAAGGTTCACAGTGTTACATGGAGAAGAGAAGAGGGAGGAGGGAGTTAGAGGTGACCCGAATGAGATGAGGTGGAATCAATAGAGGAGAGAGTGGGCTAGCAAGTAATCACTTCCTTATGTGCACTCCACAACTGGACCGCTCAGAGATGTTCACGGAGTTATACAGAGAAGAGAAGAAGGAGGAAGGAGACAGAGGTGGCCAGGGGGATAAAAGGGGGGAATGAAAAGGAGGGAGACAGATCCAGCCAGTAATCAGTTCCCTAAGTGTTCTCCACCTTCTGGAACACACAGAAATTCCCAGAGTCGGGTAGAGTAGAGAGGAGTTAGGGAGGAGACACAGGCGACCTGGTGGAGAAAAAGGAGAGTCCAAAGGGAGAGACAGCAGTCAAGCCAGTAATCTCGCTCCCTAGTGAAAAATGGGTACTGAAGATTGGGTTCTTAAAGGTACAAAATTGGTAACAAATACATAAAAGCAAAAATTAAAAATCTAGAGTAGAGTTTGGAATTTCAAAAATACGATGTTAAAGAAAATAAGAAGGAAAAGAAAGAGAGAAAAAACGAACAAACAAAAACAAACAAGGTCGCAAAAATTATAAAGAAATTATAGGTACAAAATTGATAACTAATATCAAAAAGCAAAAGTTAAAAATCTAGAGTAGAGTTTGGAATTTCAAAAATACAATGTTAAAAAAAAGAAAAAGAAAGAGAGGGAGAAAAAAAAAACTAACAAATTCGCAAAAATTATAAAGAAAATACAGGTACAAAATTGATATCAAATACCAAAAAGCATAAATTAAAAATCTAGAGTAGAGTTTGGAATTTTGGGTAAACAATGTTATATAAAAGAAGAAGAGAAAGAAACAGAGAAAAAAAAAGTCACAGAAATTATAAAAAAAAAACTCTAGGTACAAAATTGATAACAAATACCAAAAAGCTAAAATTAAAAATCTAGAGTAGAGTTTGGAATTTCAAAAATACAATGTTAAAAAAAAAGAAGAAGAAAAAAAAAACAAGGTCAAAAAATTATAAAAAATATATATATATGAAGTTTGCTGTAAAAAAAAATAGGGTCTTTTTTTCACAAAGTAATAGGCTATACAAGTGAAAATTAAAGGAATAATAGAGGACTTAAAATTTTTTTAAAAAATTAAAGAAAAAAAAAGAAAGAATGATCGTAAAAATAGTAAAAATATATCTAGGACTTTCTCTGGTTTTGTTGTAATATTGTGGGTTCAGTTCATTTTTGTCTAGTTCCTTGGGCCAACTTATATTTCTCAAGATCTACAGGCCCCTTCCTATGTAGTCGGTAGTAACCACAGGGTTTTAATCTATTGCCTGTAGGTTCCAAGGCGGTTCCCTCTGTTATAGCTTCTTCTGTTTGCTGGTCTCTTCGGTGTCTGGTTTCCGCCCTGACACAAAGGGGACAGTGGAGGACACTTTTTTTTTTTTTTTAAGGCTCACTTGTTCAGTCGCGCTGAGGGGAGTTAGGGAGGGATGCTGCAAACAAATAACACTGGCGTGTGCTCGCACTGCTTCAGCCACACTGGGTCTGCCCCTGCTCACGGCGCATGTAGCCTCCCTGCCCACACTGCTCCGGCTCTAGGTTGCTCCACTGGGAACTATCTGTGGCCGGCCCTGGGCTGCCTGCACCTCCGGGGTCCAAGCTGCTCAGGTTCAGGCACTCGGTAGTCCTCAGAAGCACAGACTCGGTTGGGCCTGCATTTTGTGCCCTTCCCAGGTCCGAGCAGCTCAGGTGATGTGGTGTTTGGCGAGCACGATTGCTGAGACTTATCGCCTCCCCACCACTCGGTTATCTAGGTGTACAACAGGCGCACCTTCTCAGGCAGATGTTGACCATCTAGACCCCCAAGAAGTCTTAGTTAGCAAAGAAGCCTGCTTACAGTTTTATAGGTAATGTCTGTCTGGGGCTGCGATTGCCCCCTTCCGGTTCTGGCTGCCTGTCACTGGAGGGGGAAGGTCTGCAGCTGGCTATCTCTGTTCAGTTCTTTGTTCCTGCGCGGGCCTATTGGTGTCTTAGGTTAGGGCTGGCTTTTCACGTGGTAGATATCCCACAGTCTGGTTTGCTAGCCCAAATTATTTCGCTCAGATAGCGCTCAGGGTATTCAGGCCAGGTCCTTACTCTAAGCGATACAGCCCATGCAGTGCCTCCCTGCCCAGCCCCGTCTTGCTAATGGCGTGTGCAGGCGTCTGCGCTGCTTCTCTGCTGGGGGAGTTACCACAGGGCTTGCAATCTGCAGGTTTTAATTGTTTATTTATTTTTTCTCCCTGTTATGTTGCCCTCTGTGCTTCCAAAGCTCGGCACAGATTCCGCAGTGAGAAGGTTTCCTGGTGTTTGGAAACTTCTCTCTTTTTAAGACTCCCTTCCCGTGACAGAACTCCGTCCCTCCCTCTTTTGTCTCTTTTTTTGTCTTTTATATTTTTTCCTATATCCTTTCGAAGACTTGGGTTGCTTTTCTGGGTGCCTGATGTCCTCTGCCAGCATTCAGAAGTTGTTTTGTGGAATTTACTTGGCATTTAAATGTTCTTTTGATGAATTTGTGGGGGAGAAAGTGTTCTCCCCGTCCTACTCCCACGCCATCTTGGCTCCTCCCCTCATTTTTTTTTAAACAATTGATTGTGATGTTAGCTGTTGGTTTGTCATAAATAACTTTCATTATTTTGAAGTACATTTTCCCCATATCAAGTTTATTGAGAGCTTTTATCATGAGTGGATATTGAATTTTGTCAGATGTTTTTTCTGCATCTACTGAAGTAACTATGTGGTTTTTATCTTTCATTCTGTTGTTCCAGTGTATCATATTGATTTATCTGAGGATACTGAATCATCCTTGCATGCCTGGAATAAATCCTAGATGATCATGATGTATGATTACAAAGGGTCTTTTTAAAATAGTTCTAGTTCACTTGCTTATTGTTTCATTCTGTTGGGGTCTTAAATATTTCTGTACAGTTGCTGTCTTAGTAATAGATTCAATAAATAATGCAAAAACAAAAACAAGCTAAACTCATGTCATCAGTGTGCAAACAAAAAATAAAAAGACAGCAGTATTAAGTGTGTATTAAGCAATATTAAGCAGTATTAATTTAGAATCTATTTAAAGACATGATCTCTTCAGTATAAAGGGCTCTTCTTGATTTGATGTTGCCATTACAGGAAGAAAGACAGGTCCTTACACTGACTCAGTCTGAGGATCAATATTTCAACAAGGCAAAATCTCCTTCTGTCTCAAGAAATCACTGGTTCAAGATGAAGATTTGGTTACTTATTTCAGTGCTCTGATTGATGTTCATAGGTGATGAACATGAATTTTTAAGAAGCTACATACATTTTTTTCTGGGTAACTTTTTTCTATGGCCACAAAGGGGCAATGCTGCTTCAGAGATTACTGTAATGCTTGTCCCACAAACACATATTCTTCAAGTAGCCATAAAGGATCCCTTAAAAATCTACTAAATTATTATCTCCTATTATGGTTCCATTTACATCTATCAATCCTGTATGAATGTATGTATGATTCTATCTATTCATCCCTCTACCTAGGTAGTATCTATATATATTGTAGTCTAATAGTTTGAAAATATGGGTTTGAAGATCAACACTTCTCTTAATGATACATGTTGTCCTCAAGGATATGGCCACATTTAGCTTCTCTAATATAAATATATACCACACTTAGTTAATCTGTGCCTAGAGTTCATGTCCTCCATCTTTATGGGAAATGTAATAGTGGTGTAAGTTCCAGTTCAAGTATTGCCTCCATTAAAATTGTTATCTGGCTGAGTTGAGAAGCAGAGTTTATTGCTTTTTTCTTTGTCATATCTTAGAGATACACATTTCTCCTTAGTAGCTTTTATCTGATTGTACTTGAGTATTGGGCCTCAGTTGAATGAAGATGGGAACTGTCTCTTTCCTTCTTGAGATCCAAGTATTGAATATTAAGTAGTCACTTAGCTGCTGCTGCTGCTGCTAAGTCACTTCAGTTGGGTCCGACTCTGTGAGACCCCATAGACTGCAGCCCACCAAGCTCCCCTGTCCCTGGGATTCTCCAGGCAAGAACACTGGAGTGGGTTGCCATTTCCTTCTACAATGCATGAAAGTGAAAAGTGAAACTGAAGTCTCTCAGTCGCCTGACTCTTCGCGACCCCATGGACAGCAGCCTCCAGGGTCCTCCACCCATGGGATTTTCCAGGCAAGAGTACTGGAGTGGGGTGCAATTGCCTTCTCTGAGTCACTTAGCAGCACTCATTAAATATATATTGAGATTGCATTCATGAATGAATAAATGAAAAAGAAAACATATCAGAACTCTAACAAACAATAAAATTTCCCCTTTGAATGATGGGGTAGATGGGATTAGACTGAGGAATGAGAACTTTTATTATTTCTCCTGTTGGACTGTAATGATGTTTTCTTTGATTGAATTTGATATGACATCATATACAGAGACAAAATTCTGGGCTTCAAAAACATGTGCTCCTTATTTATTTTAACTTTACAAATAGATGGGGAAAGAGTGGAAACAGTGTCAGAGTTTATTTTTTGGGGCTCCAAAATCACTGCAGATGGTGACTGCAGCCATGAAATTAAAAGATGCTTACTCCTTGGAAGAAAAGTTATGAGCAACCTAGAAAGAATTTTAAAAATCAGAGACATTAATTTGCCAACAAAGGTCTGTCTAGCCAAGACTGTGGTTTTCCTGGTAGTTATGTATGGGTGTGAGAGTTGGACTACAAAGAAAGCTGAGCACTGAAGAATTGATGCTTTTGAACAGTGGTGTAGGGGAAGAGTCTTGAGAGTCCCTTGGACTGCAAGGAGGTCCAACCAGTCCATCCTAAAGGAGATCAGTTCTGGGTGTTCATTGGAAGGACTGATGTTGAAGCTGAAACTCCAATACTTTGGCCACCTGATGTGACGAGCTAACCCATTTGGGAAGACCCTGATGCTGGGAAGGATTGAGGGTGGGAGGAGAAGGGGACAGCAGAGGATGAGATGGTTAGATGGCATCACTGACTCGATGGACATGGATTTGGGTGGACTCTGGGAATTGGTGATGGACAGGGAGGCCTGGTGTGCTGCAGTTCATGGGGTCACAAGGAGTTGGATACGACTGAGTGACTGTACTGAACTGAACTGATTACCAAAGAAAAATGATTGAAAAAAATTATCTAACCTTTCAACAAAAGAAGATAGAAAAAGAACAAATAAAACCCAATATAATCTAAAAGAAGGATAAAATTAAAAATTCAGATTGGTGAACTCTAAAGCAAACAATAGAAATAACCGTTAAATATAGTTAATTTTCTTAATATGAGTAATAACATTGATCTATTCATAGCTCAAATCATCAAGGGAATAATCAATATAATAAAAGAAAATAAGAATTATACACATGAAAAAATCATATGCAGATTCTGCAGTGTGAAAATGGTAATAAAGCAATATTATTAATAAATTTATGCCACTGAGTAACACTATAGAAGTAGACTCACACAGGGAGAAAGCTGATTAATAAAATTGATCTGTTTCTAGGTAGAAGTATCAAGGGAAAAAAAGCAAAAGCATAAATTCTGAATATAAGGAATGAAAAAGGAAACCATGCTACAGATGCTAAAAGGATAATTAAAAAATCATTGGCAAGTTCATGTCACTGAGTAAGAGTATAGAAGTCAACCCATACAAGTGGGGAAAATTGATTTTTTTGACAAAGGTGCAAAGACATTTGAACAGAGGACAGTTTTATCAGGAAATGCTACTGGGACAATTGGATATTTATACGCAAATAATTGGAACTTGACCTAAATCTCACACCTTATATAAAACATTGAATTCAGTCTCAAAATGGATCATATATTCAAATGTAAAACTATAAATATTTTAGAAGAAGCCAGAAGAGAAAATCTTTATAAAGTAAGGTTAGGCAAAAAAAAATTTTTGACAGGACACCCAAAGCACAATCCACAAAAAAATCTTAGATTTCATTAAAATGAAAAACGATTGCTCTGTGAAAGTTACTATTAAGAGAATGAAAAAGACAAACCACTGAATGGCAGGAAATGTTTGCAGACTATATTTCCATCAAAAGAGTGGTATTCAGAACAACATCAATAGCAGTTAGGGAAATGTAAATTAGAGACACAATGAGATAGCACTCCACAACTGTCATAAAGGCTAAAACTAAAAGTACTGACAATACCAAGTTCTGGCAACGATGCAGAGAAATTGGATCACTCATGCATTGCTGGTGGGTAAATGGTACAGTCATTCTAGAAGACGGTACATCAGTTTCATATAAAATTAAATATCCACTTTCCTTACAACTCACCAATCACACTTGTGGTATTAATGCCTGAGAAATAAAAAACTTATGTTCATACAAAAATCTGTAGATGAATATTCATGGTAGCTCTATTTGTGATGGCCCCAAACTGGAAATATCTTCACTGGGTAAACTGATGAATAAACAGACATATTATTTATAGATCTTCCTCAACTTATGATGGAGTTACATTCTAATAAACATTTGTAAGTTGAAAATATTGTATTAAGGAGAAAAAAGCATTTACTACATCTAACCCTCCGAACATCTTATTTTAGCTTTATTATGCTCAACAGTTACATTAATTTACAGTTGGGAAAAATCGTCTAACACAAAGTTTATTTTATAGTAAAGTATAGAAAAATCTCATGTAATTTATTGACTGCTGAGCTGAGAGTGAAAAACAGAAAGGTTGTATGGGGACAGAAAGGTTGTTTATATCCTGATTCTGGGGCTGACTAGAAGCTCAGCTCACCCCCAGCATCACCCGAGAATATCATGCTGCATGGTGCTAGCCCAGGAAAATATCAAAATTCAAAGTATGCTCTCAACCGAATGCATATTGCTTTCTCACCACCAGAAAGTCAATAAGCACAAGTCAAACCATCCTTAGTTGAGAAAAGTCTGTAGTGATTAAAAGGAACAGACTACTGAGACATGCAATAAGCTACACTGATCTCAAGAGTGTTATGCTGAGTGGAAAAAAGTCTATCTCAGAAGGCTGCTTGATGTATAACACATTGGATAGCATGGTTATGATCCATAATGATTCCACACATAAGGTATGATTCTGCTTACATGACATTCTTAAAAGGAAAAATATAGAAATGAAAGGGAGATCAGTAGTTGCCAGGGGTGATCAGGGATTGCAGGGGTGAGAACATGTGCAAAGGGACAATTTTTAGAGTGATGGAAGTTCTGTATTGTGATTTCTGTGACAGTTACAAGAACCCACACATGTGATAAAATTTTATAGAGTTATGCATCAAAAAAAGTGCCTGTAAAATCAGAGTAAGTTCTGTGTTTTGATAAAAAATTATCAATATCAATTTCTTTATATTTATATCTGTAATTATTCTGTTAATATATATATATATATATATTTCATTTTATCATGCTACTGCATAGGCTGCTGTGGGCATCCATGGTCTCTTCTTAGTTATAAATAATTGCTAACCAGGGCATCAGCTGCCTGTCAGCACTCTGAGGTGAAATGAGACAGAGGAGTAGACATCTCAACTAAATATACACTTTTATTCCTGCATCACTAGTTATCTTGTCCTAAAATTAAAGGATTGGCACTGTTTTAGAGAACTTGTCTGTACTTTCCTTTCTATTTGTCTATTTGCTTTTGACTATTTTATGTTAATTGTTCCATTAAAACAAAGAAACCAGATGGAAGATTGACAGTTATATTCTACATGATCTTGTAACAGTATACAGAATTCAGTCACCAGCTTCTGTGGTATTGACAGGTACTAAGTGTCTGCAGCCTGTAGATACCAAGTTTGGCAGGAGTGCATTATAGCATTGTGTCACAGAAAGATCTGGCATGCTTCTATTGACTTTATTTTACAAAGAGAAAAATAATGAGCCACTAACAAGTGAGACTGAACTCTTTGGGCCAATGACATAGAAAACGTGACATGAGGACAACTCTAGGACACATGATCTAAGAAGTATGATTCTAGTTTTGGAGGCAGCAGGTCTGAATCCCCTGATCCTTCTCAGAGTCTAATAAGTAAGATTCAATGTCAGCCTTACAGCTGGAAGACTCCACAAAATACTTTTGTGCAGTCTGGGAACTCACAGTACTTGAAATAATGGGAAAAGCTGTACAAAAATATTTTATTCCTGTTATAATTTCATAAAAACATAGATAACAGAATAGATTCTGAAAGTCAGAGGGACTGATTTGTTAGTGTTGATCTTAAAGTAATGTATGTACAGGAAAACCTAACTAGAGCCCTAGAACACAGCAAACAAGAGATATATTAACTATTTCAATAAGACTGCCTTTCATTAAGAAAGCTGAAGGTATATGAGTTTCTTAAAAGAGTCATTAGACTCTGGATGGAAGAAAGGAGGCATAGGCTAAACGATGACTGTAAATAGATTATAAGGGTTCATAAAACTAAATTATGTTTTAAATGGGCTGGTAAAGTTATTCTGCTGAATAATTACCAATGTATGTCAACTTGTTTATTCTTCAGTTCTCCTCAACTCAAACCTTTCATGAGGATTACTTTTTTCAGGTCCCTTTCAGATATGCATAGGTCATTAGTGACCAGGTAATTCATGACCAGAGAAAGACAAGTAGACAAAATAAAGGTTTGTGGTGAGTCAGACTTTTTCTCATCTGTGCACAAGCCACGTGGTCTATAAACATGACGACTCCTACTTCCTGTTGCGGGGAGTCACACAGGTACTGGGTACTATGTATTTGGGCTGCCAGGCATTCAAAGACATTGAACTCTCAGCTTGAGGCAGAACTGAGCACGTTTGTGCAGGGGAATCCATGCCTCATGCCGCTCTCCAGTCTGCTCTGGGTGTTCCTGGCCATCACCTTCTCTGGTAGGGATGTTTCCAAGCATGGGTGTGAGTGTCTGGGGTGAAAGGCCTGCACACAGACACGTGGAGCTTCACAGGGACTTGGGGAGGAAAGGAGGGTTGGGGAAAAGCATATTTATTATGATTTCAATTTGGGTTTTCTTTGGGTGCCAAATTAGCCTAATTCCTACATTATTTTGTTCACTACTTCAGCTCGGTTTTCTGTTTTTTTCCACAGGATCTGGTGTGGCCCAGAAAGTTATTCAAGACCAGCCATACATAACCAGTCAAATAGGGCAATCTGTCATTCTGAAATGTCAGTATGAATTAAGTCACAGTGGGTACACGCACTACTTTTTTTGGTACAAGCAGCTTCCCAGTGGAGAGATGACTTTCCTTATTCGTCAGGAATCTCTTGGCCCAAATGCAAGGAATGGCCGCTACTCTGTAAACCTTCAGAAAGCACAGAACTCCATCAGCCTTACCATTTCAGCCTTACAGCTGGAAGACTCTGCAAAGTACTTTTGTGCAGTCCGGGAACTCACAGTGCTTGAAGTAATGGGAAAAGCTGTACAAAAACCCCAGAGTGTAATAAGAGAGAGCCCTCCTGCTGCAGGACCCCAGCTGAAATGCACACCTGCAGACCTCAGACAAGAAATGGTAATCCTGTGGTTACTTCATCTGTGGTCTGGATCAGAGGATTTAATTCTAAACAAAAACTCCTTCCATGTCTTTTGGAAACAGGTGTCCAGAGTAACTTTCTACTAATACATTCTTGGTCTTGAATTTTTGACTTTCAAACAATTATACGGAACATGCGTTGTCTAAAGTTGAATACTTGCCCCATAATACATCAAAGAGGCAACTTCACCTAAAGACCCTCACGTGACAAACATGGGTCTAGTCATAGTTATCTGGAATCATCATGAAAATCATTTCCTTAGTCCTTTCCTCTTAGACTTTGTGTCACTGAAGTTACAATCAGAAAAGCAGAACCACTAATGGTGTCGAATAGGAGATCAGTTATTGAGATTAGAATTCAGGCTATTGCTAGAGCTGGAGGAGTCTATACAAAGCTGTTATCTTTGTATCTGGTGTTGCGACTGAATTCTCTGGTAGCCAGCAAGAGTAACATTTGAGGGAAAGTTGGGTGCAGACAAAAGCATGGACGAACTGTGACTCATAAGGACATACTAGAACCATGAGGATAATAGAACCTGCATAACACACTAAAACTTGTCTCTTACCCCCTTTAGTGTCTCACAAGAACGAGGGACCTTGAGAAGAGTGTCACCTGCTGTTACATGCATACTTGGCCCAGGATAAACAGAAGATTTGGAGATCTGGTGGGAAGTGTGTCATCAATAAGATGATGCAGTTGATCAGCAGCAACATGTGTGAGTTGCCACAGTGCCTAGAGCCCTGCACCAACAAGCAGGATATAAAAATATGGCTACTTCATGACAAGTATCTTCCAAATTGATTTCTAGATAGTTAGGTTGGGGCAGTACAAAGTTACTGCAATAGCTTAACTATTTAATTGATTTGTTAACTAGGCATCCATCAGTACCTCTTTTAACAACACAACTTTGTCATAAAGTCATCAGGAAAACTATTCTTCCTGCTGATATGATGCAATAATTCCTCATTCAACCAATATAAGTTAACTCCCTCCTGCAAAGATTATACCAAGTTCATTTATCCATTTTTTGGATGATGTTCTTTTCTCTTCTAGCTGAATCACACTCTTGCATTGAATCCTGAATCTTAATAACTGAGATACAATGAGATATAAGATTAACTTAAATTAGCACATTTTATTGGAGAAGGCAATGGCACCCTACTCCAGTACTCTTGCCTGGAAAATCCCATGGAACGAGGTACCTAGCAGTCTGCAGTCCATAGGGTCGCTAAGAGTCGGACACGACTGAGCGACTTCACTTTCACTTTTCATTTTCATGCATTGGAGAAGGACATGGCAACCCACTCAGTGTTCTTGCCTGGAGAATCCCAGGGACGGGGGAGCCTGGTGGGCTGCCGTCTATGGGGTCACACAGAGTCCGACATGACTGAAGCGATTTAGCAGCAGCAGCAGCAGCACATTTTATGTTACTACAGGCAAGCAAATGAGACAGGGGATTTAAAAATAATTAATGTATACGTATCAATAACCTCAGATATGCAGATGACACCACCCTTATGGCAGAAAGTGAAGAGCAACTAAAAAGCCTCTTGATGAAGGTGAAAGAGGAGAGTGAAAAAGTTGGCTTAAATCTCAACATTCAGAAAATGAAGATCATGGCATCTGGTCCCATCACTTCACAGGCAATAGATGCGGAAACAGTGGAAACAGTGTCAGACTTTATTTTTTTTTGCCTCCAAAATCACTGCAGATGGTGACTGCAGCCATGAAATTAAAAGATGCTTACTCCTTGGAAGAAAAGTTATGACCAACCTAGATAGCATATTTAAAAGCAGATACATTACTTTGCCAACAAAGGTCTGTCTAGTCAAGGCTATGGTTTTTCCAGTAGTCATGTATGAATGTGAGAGTTGGACTGTGAAGAAAGCTGAGCACTGAAGAATTGATGCTTTTGAACTGTGGTGTTGGAGAAGACTTTTGAGAGTCCCTTGGACTACAAGGAGGTTCAACCAGTGCATTCTGAAGGAGATCAGCCGTGGGATTTCTTTGGAAGGAATGATGTTAAAGCTGAAACTTCAGTACTTTGGCCACCTCATGCGAAGAGTTGACTCATTGGAAAAGACTCTGATGCTGGGAGGGACTGGGGGCAGGAGGAGAAGGGGACGACAGAGGATGAGATGGCTGGATGGCATCACTGACTCGATGGACGTGAGTCTGAGTGAACTCCGGAAGTTGGTGATGGACAGGGAGGCCTGGCGTGCTGCAGTTCATGGGGTAGCAAAGAGTCGACACGACTGTGTGACTAAACTGAACTGAACTGAACTGAACATGACCATAGAGTTATTATAAAATGTATGTACAATCGTATCACTTCCTGTTCATCTTTGGGTAATGAGGAACCATTAGAAGATATAAAGATAAAATTCTATATTAAGATATAAAGACAACGTACAGTTTTCCCCAATTAGTTCTAGTTTTGTCATTCCCTCTTTTCCACCACGTACTCCCTAATGTACATCAACCACTTTAAAATTCTAACCATTTATAGACATATTAAGCTCTTTCCTAATTCAGAGACTTTACAGATGCCGTCCTCTTTGGCTAGAATGAATTTTTCATGTAATTGTGAAAATGAACATGTGTATTAATTATTCATGATCAGTTCAGGCCGCACTGTTTCTTATCTAAAATCTCATAGGATAATAATTGTAACAGTTTATTATAAATATTCTTCTATCTGGTCCTCTTTTAAAATTGCTTTGACAAGAATATTAGCGAATAAGGGCTATCTTATACATGTATTCTGCAGTCATTTCCTACTAAGCATCTTGAGATCCCTTTTTGTCCATAGACCAAAGCAAAGCTAGGTCTCTTTCTCTTCATTTAACAAATTTCTATTTCTCACCCCAAGATCCAGAGATAACATACAGTAAATATAATGGTGTGAGTTGGGAAAGGGCAACCTTCTCCAGTGGGTGACTATTCTGTCTTGGTTTGCATCCTTCTGTGTGAACTGCAGCAGGGCTCTTGATCTGCATGAAGATCAGGGAACTTTAAAAGCAACCCCAAGTGCTCTCCAGACCCCTTACTCTTTTAGGATGGGGCAGAAGCCTTCATTAACATAGCATTACTAGATTTGTCTTCATTTTGGTGTCCAAATCTCACATGCCTGAGAAGAAAAAGTTGTCCCAACAGTGTGCATTTCAAAAAACTTTGTTATCTCATGGTATTTTCATTTTCCAGCCATCCTAAACTTGCTTCTCTCTCTCTTTCCATATTATGCAGTAATTCAGATTCAGATTCACTTTTGACTCTGAAAGAAATGTTGAGATTTCTGTCATTCATATATTTTCATGACAATTCTGCAAAGACATTAAAAACCCTATAGTGGGATGGACAGCTGGCTCCCAAATGATAAGCCCACATCCTAATCACAGAAACTGTGAATGTGACTTATTTGGACAAAGAGACTTTGTAAAAGTAAACAAAGTTAAGGATAGAAAGATAAGGTCGTCCTGGACTATTCAGGTAGGGCCTAAATCCAGTGACAATTTTTCTTTTAAGAAACACACAGGTGAGAAAGCCTTGTGAGGTCTTCTCCATGGAGGAGGAGGTTGGAGGTATACAGTCACAAGTGAAGGAACACTTGGAGTCACCTAAAGTAGAAGAGGCACTGAAGAACTCCCTTGTAGAACATTCGGAAGGAGTATGTTTCTGTTGACACCTTGTCTCAGACTTCTAGCCTCCAGATTGGTTTAGTCACTAAGACTCTTGCAGCCCCATGGACTATAGCCCACCAGGCTCCTCTGTCCATGGGATTTTCCAGGCAAGAATACTGAGTGGATTGCCATTTCCTTATCCAAGGAATCTTTCCAGCCCAGAGATTGAACCCAGGCCTCCTGCACTGCAGGCAGATTCCTTACCAACTGAGCTACCAAGGAAGCCCTTCCAGATTGTAAGGGAACCACTTTTTTTTTTTTTTTTTTAAGAGCCATCAAATCTGTGATAAATTGTTATGACAGAACTGGAGTTTTACCACAATTTTCCAAAAGCAACATTTCTAAATAGCTACAAGCAACTCCAGATTACAGTCATGGAAGGGTGTTTTTAAACTGATCTTTGAAATATTTTGAGTTCAAGCTCTCACACATGCTGCTGCTGCTGCTGCTAAGTCGCTTCAGTCGTGTCTGACTCTGTGCAACCCAATAGATGGCAGCCCACCAGGCTCCGCCATCCCTTGGATTCTCCAGGCAAGAACAGTGGAGTGGGTTGCCATTTCCTTTTCCAATGCATGAAAGTGAAAAGTGAAAGTGAAGTAGCTCAGTCGTGTCCAACTCTTAGCAACCCCATGGACTACAGCCCACCAGGGTCCTCCATCCATGGGGTTTTCCAGGCAAGAGTACTGGAGTGGGATGCCATCGCCTTCTCCACTCACACATGCAGACACATCTATTTATTTGTTATACTACAAACACTTGAATATCTACTATTTATCAGGTATTCAAGTAGTTTCTGGGAACATGGTGATGTTAATATACAAACACTTATTAAGTGCATACCACATATCTAGGCCTTTAATTGTGACACCAAACAGGGAAAGTTTCTTGTTTTCATAGACCCTACATTGTAGAGAATCCCCATTCAGTGGAACTTTATGAGATGGTGGAAACGCCCTATATCTGCACTATTTGATAGCCTCTGGTCAGGTGTGGGTACTTAGCCCTTGTATGGCCAGTATGATTGGGAAACTAAAATTTTAATATTATTTAAGTTCAATTAATTTAAATTTAAGTAGCCTCATGTGGCTAGTAGCTGCTGTATAGGACAGCTCAGTTCTTGAAGGTGATCCAGTATACACCCTCTAGATCATGAGGCCAGTCCCCTCATTTAACAGATCATACTATGGGCTGGTAAGTGCTGTGATAAGTGACACATTCTGTGGAGCCATACAAATGTATTCTATCTGAGAGTTTTGCTTAAGAAAGTCTTAGAGAAAGTCATATCTGATAGATAAGGCTTCCTGTCAAATTATACTGATTTTTAAAAATCACTGGTATGTGGTACAGTAACACAGTGGGACAATAAATATGAGCTCCAAATTGTATAATTCACAACCAGAATAATCTGTATGACAACAGAAAAATAGGTACTTATTATCTTCCATATCATGATCTTAGGTTGTCTAACAATAAATTATGAGTCTTTTCTATACTTCTTCAACTGTCTATGATCTAATACATTCTATTAGTACATGCAGAGACACACATGTATGATTCTGATGAAACTGGAAATGCAAAATGAAACATTTTATTTCCTCCTAATGCCCTCAGTTCAGTTCAGTTGCTCAGTCATGTCCGACTCTTTGTGACCCCATGGACTACAGCACGCCAGTCTTCCCTGTCCATCACCAACACCTGGAGCTTACTCAAACTCATGTCCATCGAGTTGGTGATGCCATCCAACCATCTCATCCTCTGTCCTCCCCTTCTATTCCCACCTTCAATCTTTCCCAGCATCAAGATGTTTTTCAATGAGTTAGCTCTTCCCATCAGGTGGCCAAAGTATTGGAGTTTTGCTTCAGCATCAGTCCTTCCAATGAATATTCAGGACTGATTTCCTTTAGGATTGACTGGTTGGATATCCTTGCAGTCCAAGCTCAAGAGTCCTTGCTCAAGAGTCTTCTCCAACACCACAGTTCAAAAGCATCAATTCTTTGGCACTCAGCTTTCTTTATAGTCCAACTCTCACATGACTACTGGAAAAACCATAGCTTTGACTAGATGGACCTTTGTTGGTACATCAGTGTCTCTGCTTTTTAATATGCTGTCTAGGTTGGTCATAGCTTTGCTTCCAAGGAGCAAAGGTCTTTTAATTTCATGGCTGCAGACACCATCTGCAGTGATTCTGGAGCCCCCTAAAATAAAGTCTCTCACGGTTTCCATCATTTCCCCTGACGCCCTAGTTTTAAATTAAAAAAAATCCCATTTTAAAAGGCAAATTGTTCCTCCCCAAACAATATTAGCTTGAGTAAACCATTTCTTTTCAAGCTTTGACAAACATATATACCACTTAAATTAGAAAGCATTCTGTGAAGAATTGGTTATAAAGTCAGCAGTTTTAGATCCAGCCACAGAGGGGCAGCATCCGCAAACCCGCCCGACTTTTTAAGATGTGTGAGTAAAATAGGAGTAAGTCTGATTGGCTGTCTCAAATGGCAGTCAGTCCTTTCTTTTTTCTTTGCAAAAGGCAGTGTAGACCACAGAAACGTGTGTGGGGCTGGAAAAGCTTGTACAAGGGAAACCCTTTAGGAGGAGGCAGATTCAGCAACTCTTCCTGACGAGGGAGAAGAGGGAAATGCTGCTTATAGCACCAGTGTTGATCTTACGGATGCAAATACCACGTGAGTTTGGGGTTTCCCTGATTGCTTCCAGAGAATTCTGCACAGTGAAATATTATCTGCAGGAAACGGTAAGAATGAGATTTTCTGATAGAGGGCAGGATGTTGAGAAAAACTCAGAAACTAAAAAGTGGAAAGATGGAGGGAGTTGGGCAGGGAGACATGGAAAGAAGGAGAAAAATACACAAGAAGAATGAGAGAGACCGTTGGAGCTGAGAGAATAGACATCTGATTCGACTTTCTCTAATACTTCTCACTGTTTTCTCAACAGAAGTGAACGGACAACAGATAAGTCAAATTCCTCAATTCTTGCCTCTACAAGAAGGAGAGAACTTCACCATGTACTGCAATTCCTCAAGCATTTTAAGCAGCTTACAGTGGTATAAGCAGAGGCCTGGGGGAAGTCCTGTCTTCTTGATGATATTAGCTAAGGGTGGAGAAGTGAAGACGGAGCAGAGACTGACAGGTCGGCTTGGAGAGACCAGAAAGCACGGCTCCCTGCACCTCGGGCTGCTCAGCTCTCAGATGCAGGAACCTACTTCTATGCGGGGCACAGTGCTCTGGAAGCACCTGCTGTCTGTCCTCAGACCTCACTGTGGGCTACAGGGGTCACTCCTCCTCATCTCTCCTCAGGGCAGGGGCCAGAGAAAGCTGAAGTCACCATATCTATTAAGAAATTGAATTTTTAATTAAAAAAAATCCCTGGACTCAGACAGTATTACTAGATAATTCTTTTGACATATTAGCATGAATTATACACTATTTCTTCCAGAAAAAAAAGGAGAAAAGAATTCATCACTCATTTTATGAAGCTAGTGTTCCCCTGAAATTAAAATCAGACAAAGATCATAACAGAAAACTGCAGAGAAACATATTTCATGAATACAGACATAAAGTTTCTTAAAAATATTAGCAAGTAAAATTCATCTATATTAAATGAGTAAAATACCAAGCACAAATGAATTTTTTTCAAGGATGCACATTACTTCAAATTGAAAATCAGCTGATGAAATTCACCATATTAACAGGATAAAAGAAGAAAAATTACATCATATTAATCTATGTAGAATAAACTTTTGCCAAAATTCAACAGTCAACTATGGTGAAGACTTTGAGAAACACAGGCATAGTGGGGAAGTTCCTCCATAGCTAGCAGTATGCTTACTAACAAAAGACTGTATATGTTTCCCTAAGACTGGGAACAAGGCAAGCACATCCACTCTCATCCCTCTCCTTCAGCACAGAGCTAAATGTCAGAGCCAGTGCAATAAACAAAGCAGATGTAAAGACAGTCTTGGACCAGAAAAGAAGCGAAAATGCCAGGCAATATGATTATCTATATAGAAAATCTCAAAGAATATACCCGCCAAAACTCTCAGACCTATTGAGTTCAGCAACACCATAGGAAATAAGATAAATGTATGTAGTCAATTTTATTTCTACATATTAGCGATGGACATGTGGACCTCAAAATTATATAATAACATTTATAATGACTTGAAAAAAGACCCTGAGTGGTCTTTTTTGTACTGAAAACATGTACAGAATTTTTAAGCTGAAAACTACAAAACACTGATGAAAGAAATTAAAGAAGACAGATGAAGAGACATGATGAGTTTGCAAACTGGAAGTTTCAAAGCGCTAAACATGACCGGTCTCTCCAAATTTATATACACATATTATAAAACTCCTGCTAAAATCCATCAGGATTTTAAAAAACAAATACAGGCAAGATTATTCTAAAATTTATATGTACAGGGAGAGATACTGGAATAATTTTTAAAATCTTGAAGAAATAAGAAGTCAGAACAATCAGTCAATCTGATTTCAGGCTAGAGTCATCAAGGTTATTTGGTACTGGTGCAGGGATACACACACAGTTCATTGGAAATGAACAGAGAACCCATAAATAGATCCACACAAATATACACAACTGACCTTTTCTGGCAAAGCACCAAATAAATTCGATAGAGGAAGGATAACCCTTTCAACAGATAGTGTTGGAGACAGTTGAAATCCATTGGCAGGAAAAATTAACCTTGATTCAGGTGTCACACTTCATACATACATTCTTTAAAATGAATCACAGACTTAAATGTAAAACATTAAATTATAAAAAATTTTATGAAAAAATACAGGATAAAAGTTTGATATGTGTATGGGCCAAGAGCCTTTGGACTTGACAACAAAACAACAGTCTATAAAATTTTGTTAAAATGACAAACTAAACTTCAAAATTAAGATCTTTTGCCCTGCAAAACAATTGTAAGAGCATAAAAAGACAAGCTACCAACTGTGAAAAACTATTATTTGGAAACCATACATTCCACAAGAAAGTAATATCTAGAATATATAAATAACTCTCAAAGTTAAACAGTATTTAAATAAGGCAAACATTTCACTTAGACCATGGGCAAAGAGCTATTTACCACAGAAGTATACAGATAGCAAATAAGCATATAAAAATATATTCAACATCATAAATCATTGGAGAAATACAATTAAAACCACAATAAGATATCACTAAGAGCACAGTCTAGTGTGTGTGTGGTAGCAGCACAAGGTGGGGGCTTCCCAGGTAGCTGAGATGGTTCTGCCTGCAGTGTGAGAGACTTGAGTTAGATCCTGGGTCTGGAAGATCCTCTGGAGAAGGGAATGACAACCCACTCCAGTATTCTTACCTGGAGAATTCCATGAACAGAGGGGCCTGGCAAACTATAGTCCATGGGGTTGCAAAGAGTTGGACAAAACTGAGTGACTCAGGGAGGAGAGAAGGAGCACAAGGTGGATTTAATTTACATTTGTTGATGAGTAATGGTGTTGACATCTGCTGGATCATCGAAAAAGCAAGAGAGTTCCAGAAAAACATCTATTTCTGCTTTATGGACTATGTCAAAGCCTTTGACTGTGTGGATCGCAATACACTGTGGAAAATTCTGAGAGATGGGAATACCAGACCACCTTACCTGCCTCTTGAGAAACCTGTATGCAGCTCAGGAAGCAACAGTTAGAACTGGACATGGAACAACAGACTGGTTCCAAACAGGAAAAGGAGTACGTCAAGCCTTATATTTTCACCCTGCTTATTTTACTTACACGCAGAGTACATTATGAGAAACGCTGGACTGGAAGAAACAGAAACTGGAATCAAGATTGCCGGGAGAAATATCAATAACCTCAGATATGCAGATGACACCACCCTTATGGCAGAAAGTGAAGAGCAACTAAAAAGCCTCTTGATGAAAGTGAAAGTGGAGAATGAAAAAGTTCCGAAAACGAAGATCATGGCATCCGGTCCCACCACTTCATGGGAAATAGATGGGGAAACAGTGGAAACAGTGTCAGACTTTATTTTTCTGGGTTCCAAAATCACTGCAGATGGTGACTGCAGCCATGAAATTAAAAGACGCTTACTCCTTGGAAGGAAAGTTATGACTAACCTAGATAGCATATTCAAAAGCAGAGACATTACTTTGCCAACAAAGGTTTGTCTAGTCAAGGCTATGGTTTTTCCTGTGGTCATGTATGGATGTGAGAGTTGGACTGTGAAGAAGGCTGAGTGCTGAAGAATTGATGCTTTTGAACTGTGGTGTTGGAGAAGACTCTTGAGAGTCCCTGGGACTGCAAGGAGATCCAACCAGTCCATTCTGAAGGAGATCAGCCCTGGGTGTTCTTTGGAAGGAATGATGCTAAAGCTGAAACTCCAGTACTTTGGCCACCTCATGCGAAGAGTTGACTCATTGGAAAAGACTCTGATGCTGGGAGGGATTGGGGGCAGGAGGACAAGCGGACAACAGAGCATGAGATGGCTGGATGGCATCACTGACTCAGTGGACATGAGTTTGGGTGAACTCCAGGAGTTGATGATGTACAGGGAGGCCTGGCGTACTGCAATTCATGGGGTCGCAAAGAATCGGACACGACTGAGCAACTGATCTGATCTGAGAGCCGATTAACAATGTTGTGATAGTTTCAGGTGAACAGTGAGGGGCTCAGGCATACATGTACATATATCCATTCTCCCTCGGTTCCCCTCCAATCCACGTAATGTTGAGCAGAGTTCCATGTACTACAATAGGTCCTTGTTGGTTATCCATTTTAAATATAGTAGTGTATACATGACCATCCCAAATTCCCTAACTATCCTTTTCCCCTTATGACAACCATAAGTCTGTTTTCTAAGTCTGTGAGTCTTGTTCTGTTTTGTAAGTAAGTTCATTTGTATCATTTCTTTTTAGACCTCACATACAAGGGATGCCATATGATATTTCTCTGTCTGACTTACTTCACTCAGTATGAAACGCTCTAGGTCCATCCATGTTGCTACAGATGGCATTATTTCATTCTTTTTAATGGCTGGGCAATATTTCATTGTAGATATACACCACATCTTCTTTATACACTCCTCTGTTAATGAACAATTAGGTTCTTCTTTTACCTTCAAATTTGAGCTTTCCAAAAGGTTGCATGCTCAGAAGGGTTCAAGTTTGAGAAATCCCATGGGCAGAGAAGGCTGGTGGTCTACAGTCCATAAGGATACTGGAGTGGGTTGTCATCTCCTTCTACAGGGTATCTTCCTGGTCCAGGGATCGAACCCATGTCTCCTGCATCTCCTACACTGGCAGGCAGATTCTTACTGCTAAGCCGTCTGGGAAGCCCCCTTTTAAGAGATCATATAGTAGTACTATAGTGCTCAGTCGTGTCCAACTTTTTGAGACCCCATGAACTATTGTAGACTGCCAGGTTCCTCTGTCCATGGCATTCTTCAGGTAAGAATACTAGAGTGCATTGCTGTTTCCTCCTCCAGGGGATCTTCCCGACTCAGAGGCTAAACCTGCATCTCCTTCTTCTTCTCCATTGGCAGGCAGACTTTTTACCACTGAGCCATACTTGTGGACTTTTGGCCTGGGTTTAGTTCTGCAGTTCAATTACTCAGTCACTGGAGGGGGCTGCTTCAACTGAAAACAGCTGTCCTTTCTGGGAGAAGGAAAGGGAAAAGTGTTTTCCATTGATGTGACAAAGAAAATGAAAAATGATATACTTCCATTCTCTCTCTCTCTCTTTTGAATGTTTAAATATTCATTTTCATGTTAAAAAGAAAGAGTTACCCTGTGGTTAGAATACCTGTATGCTGAACTACAAAGTCACTTTTATTTCTGAAACAGTTCCAGAAAAAAAAAAAAAGAAAGGAAGAAAGAAAGAAAAAAGGAAATAGAAATCCAAAAGTAAGGAAGAGTAAGATCAAAATATTCTGGTAGATTCCATCCACAGCCCCAACAGAAGCCATTCTCTCTAAAGGCTGCATCTCTAATTCAGTGCATTTTGTGATATCAGGTTCTTATGTTTCTCACCATCAATTTAGATATTTCTGAGCAGGCTGTCTCTACATTTAAAAGCTACAGCTTTGCATGCTTTTATTTGAAAAGGTATTTATTCCAACACACCTTTCAGTGTTTTAGTATATTGCCTATATTGCATACAAGAAATATCTGCTATCCATGTTTGAGCATAACTTTCCCACCACCCATACTGTTCCTTTACATAACGGGTGACATGCGATATATTACACACAGTACAATTTTGAGGGAGGAGATGGTTGTTGGGTTTATAGACCACCTATCTTGCCATTTGCAGAGACTAGAATGGAGAACTGAGGTTGTTTTTGAGTTGATGAGAGTAGATAGGTGATGAAGGAAGGATTCAGATGGAACCACCCTCTGTGGTTAGTGGAGTTGGAATGAGTGATCTTCCCTGACAGAGACTTTACTGTGGTCCCAACATCCCAACATTGGGAAGATCTTATTCTCTTTTGACAACTTGTACTTTAAAATCCCTGCCTGAGTGTCTGTGGTCAAGGATTTTGTATATCTTAGCCCAACAGCCTAAGCTCTTTCCATGTACCTTCCTGAACACTACTTTATTTGTTTCCCTCCTCTGATTATCTTTTCCCTTCCCTATTACTTATGCTTTTATCCCTTCCTCTGATTTTTTCTGCCACTTACATCCACCCTACACTCCACCCCGACTTTGTTTGCATTCCTTCCTGTCTTTTCTCTCTGCTTCAGCATCCTTGGTGCACAGCACCTACAAGCAAGGGCATAGAGAACATGAGGATTAAAGATCACTCTTCAAGAAGAATGAGGTGAACACCATCTGAGTCATCAGTTACTATATCAAGAACAGATGCACTGAGAAATGTTTACCTAGATGGTGGTAGACACGTGATTCCAAGGACCTTTACAGCAGCCCAGAACTCCAGGTTGTATAGCTTTCGTCTCAACGTTATTAATATTTTCTGTCCTCCAGAGAACATCACTGCCTGCTCTGTAGTTTCACATACAGTTTCTGGAATGTGGATGGAAATTTTCATCTCCTTAAAACACAGGGCTCAGTACAGTTTTCTGGTATTAATTAATGTTTTCCATAAGCTTCATAGAACACCAATTTCTTTAAGGAACCAAATGATAGAACAATGGCTCTGGATAGACGGATCATTGTGATTGGTAAAAGTCATTGTAAAAGTCATTGTTCCTTTTACAGAACCAGACTTTAAACTTCACAGAGGATGGCAGCAGACACCATGTGAGTTGGGGATGTCTCTCCTTCTTTGGAGGACTTGACTAAAACAGGGGAGGAAGAGCTAGACAAGGAACTGCTTGATCATTGGCTAACAGATCCTGGCAACAACACACTGATACCTGCTCTGGTTCTAAGTCTCTACCAGTTGTAGTTCTTTCTGTTTTGTGGAAATAAGCCTAGGAGCAGACAGAAGTCTGAGCTCTGAGCCCATGGTCCTGGTTTCTCCTTGAAGTATGAGGCTGGTGACTGTAGTAACCGTGTTTCTGACCTTGGGTAAGTATTCTATGTCTATAAGAGATGACTTGAGGTCAAAGGGCCATGAAGTGTTATTGCTCTCTGCTCTCCCTGTGCTCTATTTAGCATTATAACAATGGAATTGAGAACTGATCTATGCATTTGCCAGGGAGCACAAACTTCTACATGACAGGTTAAATCATAGCCATGGTCCCAGAAGAGCACTTAGCAGTAATCAGTTTGTAAGAAATCCCTGGGTTTACTGAGCAAAGGACCCATGAGATAAAGGCTATAGAGTCTCAGATTCTTGCCATGTGTCTTTGGTCTCTATATAATAAACACCAATGATATTTTGCAAGACATAGATAAAAACACTGGAATAGGGGGTAGGTTCAGACAGTTATGGGAATATTATATGCTTGATTCACAGAATTACACTGATTTGTGGTCAGGGGCTAATCTTATTTTCTTGACCCTTTAGGGACTGTGGTTGATGCTAAGACCACACAGCCCAACTCTATGGATTGTGCTGAAGGAGAAAATGTAAACCTGCCTTGTAACCACTCTACAATTGGTGGAGAAGACTATATACATTGGTATCGGCAAAATCCTAGTCAGAGTCCACAGTATGTCATTCATGGCTTACGAGGCACAGTGAACAACAGCATGGCCTCTCTGCACATAGCTTCAGACAGAAAGTCCAGCACCTTGGTCCTGCCCCAGGTCACCCTGAGAGATGCTGCTGTGTACTACTGCGCCCTGAAAGAGGCACAGTGGGACAGATGGGGCTGCACCTGTGCAGTATCTCTGGTGGGAAAAAGTGAGGACAGAGTGGGGAGAGCAGTCACGAGAGCAAATCTAGAGTCATCTAGAAAGAGAGTCAGAGAGCAGTAAGAGATGAGGAAAATGAAGGGAAAGGAAAGGGAAGAAGATGCATAAAGAAAAGAAGAGAAAGAGGACAAGGAATAAGCACCTAGTTTATTGATGTACCTGAGAAGAATTTTGAGGAATGTCAGAATCATAATTTTAGCATAGCAATAAAGAGGTGTTAATAATTTTTTATGGCTCCTCCTCATGTCAATAAAATGTTGGTTTCAGTGTGCTAGTCCCAACATAAAAAGTGGGAAACATACAAATAATTCTCCTTGTACCAAAGGCTTCTTTCACTTGGATCCAGGGCCAAGTCCGGACTCTGATGTGTTATAGTTGTTCCGCTTACCAGAAACAAATTACTCTTTCTCTGAGAAAAATCTGAAATGTTATTGTTTCTATTCTAGAACATTCATATTTCCCATGAAGAAGTTTTTGAAAGAAACAAAAATTAAGTGAATAATAAGTTTTCACTTTCTAGGCAAGTCTGGAAACCCTGCTTCTATAAAGAATTTTCATCATTTTTGATATTCCCTAAGCAGCACAAGGCTCAGCAGTAAAGAATCTGCCTGTTGCAGAGGCTGCAGGAGAGAGATGAGGGTTCGATCCCAGGGTTAGGAAGATCCCCTGGAGGAGGGCATGGCAACTCACTCCAATATTCTTGCTTGGGGCATCCCATGGACACAAGAGTCTGGCAGACTACAGACCCTAGAGTTGCAAAGAGTGGGACATGACTGAAGCGACTTAGCATGCAGGCATGCAAGCAGCATGTGGGGCTTACCCTGGTGGCTCAGTGGTAAAGAATCTTCCTGCCAATGCAGATTCAACCCCTGGTTGGACAACTAAGATCCTGCATGCCTTGGAGCAACTAGGCTTACGTGTTGCTACTACTGAAGCATCCTTGATCTGTCCATCTGAATATTAGTGCCTGCAGATCACTTCACTTTCACTGCAGTGAAAATATACAGGTCCTCCTCTTCCATCCCTTTTACCCCCAAATCTACTGACAGAGAATCGATATTATTTACAGAGTCTGAGATAAGAGCACCATCTAAAATTATCTTCACATGGCTTCAAAAATACTTATTTTTCTCTAAAATAGCTTACTAAAATTAACAAGCAGAATACAAAACTAGTAATCAACAGTTTTAAAAATATATTTACAATAGAAATTTTATTTAAAACAATTTATTTTAAAATTAAAATTATAGATGCTTTAATAAAAATAAAACTATTACAATTAAATTTTCAATGTCCAGCTAGTGGTTAAGATAACTAATATTGCTTTTTATGCAGCCCTAGTCTAAAATAAATAGATATCTTTTAAAGTAATCAGTACCATTTTTACAGAATCCATATATATGCATTAATATGCGATATTTGTTTTTCTCTTTCTGACTTACTTCACTTTGTTTAACAGGCTCTAGTTTCATCCACCTCACTAGAACTGTCTCAAATGTGTTTTTTTATGGCTGAGTAATATTCCATTGTATATAGGTACCACATGTATATAGGTACCACGTGTATATAGGTACAACAACT
Organism: Bos javanicus; assembly: GCF_032452875.1. Lineage (NCBI taxonomy): Eukaryota > Metazoa > Chordata > Mammalia > Artiodactyla > Bovidae > Bos > Bos javanicus. The sequence goes on along the minus strand of NC_083877.1, from coordinate 24,668,564 downwards.
TCTTTATCCATTCATCTGTTGCTGGACCCTATTTGCAGGACAAACATAGAGATGCAAACATAGAGAACAGACTTTGGACACAGTAGGGGAAGGAGAGGGTGGGATGAATTGAGAATAGCATTGAAACATATACATTACCATTTGCAAAAGAGACAGCTAGTGGGAGGTTGCTGTATGATGCAGGGAGCTCAACACGGTGTTCTGTGACAACCTAGAGGAATAGGTGGAAGGTTCAAAGGGAGGGGACGTATGTATACTTCTGGCTGATTCACATCATTTTATGGCAGAAGCCAACACAACATTGTAAAGCAATTATCCTCCAATTAAAAATAAATTAATTAAATAAAATTTAAAATACTGTTTAATACAGCAAAGTATTCCAGCCAATAGGAGCAAGTTCTGATACTGTGCTGATTCATGAGCACCCTTTAGAACCAGAAGTGAGAGCATAAGAGAAGCAAAAGCTGGATCCTAGCACTTCTGGGAAAAAGCATTTCATTACGGAAGAATCTATTGCATTCATGCCATGTGAGAGGAGGACGGGGCTATACAGTTAATTTTTGCTTTCTTTTCCCTAAAATTCACCCAAATTCCAAACCAGAGTCTGCGTTCTCCGGTATGTTCTCAGAAAGTATCCCTTAAGTCATAAAATAATGATCTTTCTATTTCCTTTTCTCACTCTACCCCTGGAGCACATTCTGAGTTGGCTGCGGTGGGAGGGTGGGGCATCCTGTCAGTGTCACCTGAGCAGGATTTGTTGGGTGAGCTGATTGGCTGCAGGAGCAGGAACGACTTACGTAGGACACTCACTCCCTCGGGGTTCTGTTAAGTGTCTTACAGTGAAAATGTCCCAACAAGAAGAGGAAGCATCATGAAGAGGCTAGCAGGCACTGTGCTGGGGCTTCTGTTTGCCCAGGTTTGCTGTGAGTTGGGGCTGCCCCACAGGGGATCTGAAGGAATGAGGCGCTGCTCTATTGTTGGGGGAGGGAGAGGAGCTGACAAGTCCTGCAGACTTTTTATCCTTCTCATCATCTATGGGGATGGGGAGGGCACTTTCAGGGTTTAGTAGGAGTTACAGTGACCCTCACCAGTGACTGTTTCTCTTTCCTCATCAGGTGTGCGAGGGGTGGATGTGGAGCAGAGTCCCCCAGCCCTGAGTCTCCAGGAGGGAGCCAGCTACACAATTCTGTGTAATTTTTCCATTTCCCCACGGAGTGTGATTTGGTATCTTCAGAACTCTGGGGGCCGCATCATACAGCTGTTTTACATTCCTTCAGGGACAAAGCAGGATGGAAGATTAAATGCCACGACAGTTCCTAAAGAAGGCCGCAGCTCACTGCACATTTCCTCTTCACAGACCACAGACTCAGGCACTTACTTCTGTGCTGTGCAGCACAGTGCTCCCCAGGCACCTGCAGCCTGTACTCAAACCTGCAGCCGAGGCTCCAGCCACACTTTGCTGTGTAGATGAAACACATACAAACACACACACACACATCAGTGTGTGCATAACAAGTCTTAATATATTTAATAAAACTGAAATTATACAGAATTTATTCTTTGACCAAGAAGGAAATGATATAGGAAATCAAGTGCAAAGAGATGTCTCTAGAAACTCCAAAATATTTGGATTATATGCACTAACTTTAAAACAACTCTAGGTTAAAGAAACAATTACAATGGCTATTAGAAAATATTTTGAAAGTAAATATTGTGAGAGCACATTATATAAATATGTGTGAGATGGAGCTAAAATAATACATAAAAGGAAATTTATCTTTTTAAGTACTTATATTACTAAAGAAAGATGTTGAAACAATGTTATGAAGACTCAGCAAAAAATGATAGAAAAGCAAAGTAAACCCAACATAAAATGAAAGATGTAATAATAAAATGTTCAATTGGTGAAATATAAATAAAATGATAGTGATAACCATGAAACACAAATTTAATTTTGTTAAAATGATTAATAAAATCAATATATTCCTAGGTATAATTATTAAGGGGAAAAAGAAAAAAGACAAATTATTAATATAAGTAATAAAAAAGAGAACCATTCTACAAGCTCTATAATGTTATAAATGTAATGGAAGAATATCATTAACAAGTTTATGTCACTGAGTAAATGTGTAGAAGTAGATCCACACAGGAAAACTTATTTTTTGACAAATGCAAAGACAGTTCAATAGAGGTAACAACATAGTCTTATGAGCAAATGAGGTTGGGATGATTGTATATTCTTGGAAAATAATTGAAAATTGACCTAAATATTACATCTTATACAAAAAATTGTGTACAGTCTCACAATGAACTATACATCCAACTATAAAATGTAATATTAAACCTTTTAGGAAACACATAAGAGAATATCTTCATGACCTAGGGTAAGACAAAAAGATTTTTGACATGACACCAAAACGCAATCCATACAACATAAATAACTTAGATTTCATCAAAATTAAAAATGTTTGCTCTGTGAAAGACGCAGTTAAGAGAAGAAAAAAGATAAACCACAAAATGGCCGGAAATATTTGCAAAATACATTTTCATAAAAAAACTGTACTTAGAATACAATGAACTGTTCAAAACTCAGCAGGAGGAAACAAACAATCCAGTTGAAACCTGGACAAAAAGATTCAGACACTTTACCAAAGAGCTATGTGGTAAGGAAATAAGCATATAGAGAGATGGTCAGTGTTGTTAGTAGTTCAGTTCAGTTCAGTCACTCAGTCATGTCCAACTCTTTGCGACCCCATGAATCACAGCACACCAGGCCTCCTTGTCCATCACCAACTCCTGGAGTTTACTTGAACTCATGTCCATCGAGTCAGTGATGCCATCAAGCCATCTCATGCTCTGTTGTCCGCTTGTCCTCCTGCCCCCAATCCCTCCCAGCATCAGAGTCTTTTCCAATGAGTCAACTCTTTGCATGATGTGGCCAAAGTACTAGAGTTTGAGCTTCAGCATCAGTCCTTCCAATGAACACCCAGGACTGATCTCCTTTAGAATGGACTGGTTGGATCTCCTTGCAGTCCAAGGAACTCTCAGGAGTCTTCTCCAACACCACAGTTCAAAAGCATTAATTCTTCAGCACTCAGCTTTCTTCACAGTCCAACTCTCACATCCATACATGACTACTGGAAAAACCATAGCCTTGACTAGATGGACCTTTGTTGGCAAAGTAATGTCTCTGCTTTTGAATATGCTATCTAGGTTGGTCATAACTTTCCTTCCAAGGAGTAAGCATCTTTTAATTTCATGGCTGCAGTCACCATCTGCAGTGATTTTGGAGCCCAAAAAAAATAAAGTCTGACTCTGTTTCCACTGTTTCCCCATCTATTTCCCATGAAGTGATGGGACCAGATGCCATGATCTTGGTTTTCTGAATGTTGAGTTTTAAGCCAACTTTTTCACTCTCCTCTTTCACTTTCATCAAGAGGCTTTTTAGTTCCTCTTCACTTTCTGCCATAAGGGTGGTGTCATCTGCATATCTGGGGTTATTGATATTTCTCCCAGCAATCTTGATTCCAGCTTGTGCTTCTTCCAGCCCAGCCTTTCTCATGATGTACTCTGCATAGAAGTTAATTATACAGCCTTGACATATTCCTTTTCCTATTGGAACCAGTCTGTTGTTCCATGTCCAGTTCTAACTGTTGCTTCCTGGCCTGCATACTGGTTTCTCAAGAGGCAGGTCAGGTGGTCTGGTATTCCCATCTCTTTAAGAATTTTCCACAGTTTATTGTCATCCACATAGTCAAAGGCTTTGGCATAGTCAATAAAGCAGAACCACAAAGCAATACCACTTCACATCTATCATAAAGGCTAAAATTAAAAATACTGGCAATATCCAATTCTGGCAAAGATGGAGAGAAATTGGATCTCTCATACATTGCTGGTGGGTGAATGGTCCAGTCATTCTGGAAAACATTCCAAGAGTTTTGCATAAGCTTAAATACTCACTTACCTTACAACTCAGCAAAGCACACTCCTGGGTATTTATGCTTGAAAAATGAAAAACATTCACACAAAAATCTCTACCTGAATATTCATGGCAGCTATATTTGTGGTCACCAAAAACTGGAAATCAGCCAAGTATCTTTCACTGGGTAAATGCAACTGTAATACATCTTCTGTACAATGACATCTTACAGATTTTTCTCAACTTTCAATAGAGTTGTGTCTGAATAAGCCATTTTCAGTTGAGAATATCATAGGTGGAAAATACATTTAATATACCTAACCCAGCCTCTCTTGAAGGTGCTCAACATTTACATTAGCCTACAGATGGGAGAAATCATCTAACACAAAGTCTATTTTATAAAAAAGTGTTGAAAATCTCATGTAATTTATTGAGTACTGTACTTAAAGTGGGGCTTCCCAGGTGATGCTAGTGGTAAAGAACCTGCCTGCCAATGAGGGAGACACAAAAGACACAGTTCAATCTCTGGATGGGGAAGATCCCCTGGAGGAGGACATGGAAGCCCACTCCAGTATTCTTGCCTAGAGAATTCCATGGACAGAGGAGCCCGCTGGGCTACAGTCTAGAGTGTCACAAAGAGTCGGACACGACAGCAGCGACTTAGCACACACACACTGAAAGTGAAAACCAGAATGGTTGTATGAATACAGAATGAATGTAAGTGTGTCGGTTGTTTACACTCATGATTTCAGGGCTGGCCAGGAGCTCAGCTCACTGCTGCCAGGAGCTCAGCTCACTGCTGCTGCTCAGAGTCATCCAGAATGGTCCAGTCATTCTGGAATATATGCCTCATGTTGCTAGGATGGGAAAAGATCAAATTAAAAAATTCCAAGTATGGTTTCAACTGAATGTGTATTGCTTTCTTACCACTGGGAAGTAAAAAAACCTGAAATCAATACCATAAATTGGTGACAGTTTGTAGCAATTAAAAGAAACAGACTACTGATACATTTAGCAGCCTAGATGGGCCTTCCTAGGTGAATCAGTGGTAAAGAATCTGCCTGTAATGCAGAAGACCTGGGATTTATCCTTGGGTTGGGAAGATTCCCTGGAGAAGGAAATGGCAACTCAGTCCAGTATTTTTGCCTGGGAAATTCCATAATCAAAGGAGCCCGGCGGGCTACAATATATGGGGTCATAAAGGAGTCAGACAGGACTTAGTGACTAAACAAATATAGCCTAGATGGATCTCAGGATGCTATGGTGAATGAAAAAAAAGTCAATCTCAGAGGCGACATGGTGTATGATTACGCTTATTGGATTATTATGATTATATACCTAGTATGATTCTACTTATATAACATTCTCAAAAGGACAAAATACAGAGATGAAAAGGGGATCAGTAGTTACTGGGGTTATAAAGAATTGCAGGGATGGGGAGGGTATGCAAAGAGGGTTTCTTTAGAGAAATGGAACAATTCTGTGTCATGATTTTAGTGGTGGTACAAGAACCTATATATGTGATAAAACTTCATAGAGCTTCATATCAAAACCAAAGAGCACATATAAAAACTGATGTGTAATATTATGGTCTGTATTCTGATAAAAAATTTTATCAGTATCAGTTTCCTAATATATATGTAATTATTATATTAATATATATCTATATTTTATAGTATCATGCTGCTGCACAGGCTGCTGTGGTCATTCATGATTTCCTCTGCTTAGTTACAAATAATTTCAAGCCCAGGCATTCGTTGCCTGTCAGCGCTCAGAAGTGAAATGGGACAGAAGAGTAGATGTCTCAGATAAATACAACCTTTCCTTTCTGCTTCACTCATTCACGAGTTATTTTGATCTTAAATTATGTGAACTGGCACTGTTTTAGAACTTGTCTGTATTTTCTTTTCTACTTGCCTATGTGATTTTGTTCTTTTATATTAATTCATCTCTTACAGCAATGAAACCAAGTGGAAGGTTGACAGCTGCATTCCACATGGACATGAAACAGTGCAGAGAACTTCAGTCACCAGCTTCTGTGGGGTTGACAGGTACTAAGTGTTTGCAGTCTGTAGATATTGAGTTTCATAGGAGTGCATTATAGCATTACATAAGAGAAAAATCCAGCATGTCTATCTTAACTTTATTTTACAAAGAGAAATAATAATGAGTGAGTAACAAGTGAGACTGAATACTATGGACCAATGAGACAGAAAATGTGACATGATAATTCTAGGACACATGATCTAATAAGTACAATTCTACATTTAGAGGTAAGAGGATTGAATACCCTGATCCCCCTCAAAGTCTAATACATAAGAATCAATATCAGATTTCAAAAGAATATTTTATTCCTGTTATAATTTCATTTAAATACAAACCACTGAATAGGCTCTGAAATTCAGATGGACTGATTTTTTAAAAATCATTTCATGTTGAAATAATTTTATTTATTGAAAAATCTGAGTGGAGCCCTGGAACTCAATAAAAAAAAATAATAGAGAGATATACATTAATTATTTTGGATAAGATTGCTTTTCACCAGAAGGCCTAAGATCTGTGAATATTTTAAAACAGTCACTAGATTCTGGATGGAGACAAGTAAGTAAAGGCTAATGAATGACTAATCAGTAGATTACAAGAATGTTTCATAGGCTATACAAAATTATATCTTAAACAGGATGGAAAAGTCATTTTACTGAATAATTACCAATGTATGTCAACTTGTCTAATTTTCAGTTTCCCTCAGTTCAAACCTTTAATATTAATTGCTTTCTTCATGCCCCTTTTCAGGATCTGCCAAACGTAATGGCCAGGGAAAAATAGGTAGACAAAGTAAAGATTTGTGGTGAGCCAGACAGTAGTCATATACTTAAAGCTATGGTTTTTCCAGTAGTCATGTATGGATGTGAGAGTTGGACCATAAAGAAAGTGGAGTACCAAAGAATTGATGCTTTTGAACTGTAGCATTGGAGAAAACTCTTGAGAGCCCCTTGGGCTGCAAGGAGATCAAACCAGTCCCTCCTAAAGGAAATCAGTCCTGAATATTCATTGAAAGGACTGATACTGAAGCTGAAACTCCAATACTTTGACCACCTGATGCGAAAAACTGACTCATTTGATAAGACCCTAATGCTGGGGAAGATTGAAGGCAGGAGGAGAACAGGATGACAGAGGATGAGATGGTTGGATGGCATCACCGACTCAATGGACATGACTCTGAGTAAACTCTGGGAGTTGGGGATGGACAGGAAGGCCTGGCAGGCTGCAGTCCATGGGGTCGCAAAGAGTCAGATAGGACTGAGTGACTGAACTGAACTGAGACTTTTTCCATCTGTGCACAGACCATGTGGTTGATCTACATGACAAACCCCACTTCCTGTCTTGGGGGAGAGTCACAAGGAACCCAGGTACTGTGTATATGTGCTCTCAGGCACTTAAAGACACTGAACTCTCAGCTTGAGGCAGAATTAAACACATTTGTGCAGGGGAATCCATGCCTCATGCTGCTCTCCAGTCTGCTCTGGGTGTTCCTGGCCATTACCTTCTCTGGTAGGGATGCTTCCAAGCATGGGTGTGAGTGTTCAGGGTGAAAGGCCTGCACACAGGCGTGTGGTGCTTCACCGGGACTTGGGGAGGAAAAGAGGACTGGAGAAAAGCAAGCGTCTTATGATTTCAGTTTAGTTTTTCTTTTTGGAGACCTAAATGAGTCTAATTCCTATACTATTTTATTCACGCTTCATCTCTGTTTTCTGATTTTTTCCACAGGATCTGGTGTGGCCCAGAAAGTTACTCAAGACCAGCCAGACATAAACCGTCAAGTGGGGCAGTCAGTCACTCTGAACTGTCAGTATGAAGTAAGTTGGAACATGATCTCCTACTACATTTTTTGGTACAAGCAGCTTCCCAGTGGACAGATGACTTACCTTATTCGTCAGTATTCAGAAGATGGGAATGCAAGGGACGGCCGTTACTCTGTAAACTTCCAGAAAGCAGATAACTCCATCAGCTTCACCATTTCAGCCTTACAGCTGGAAGATACTGGAAAGTACTTCTGTGCTCTCCATGAACTCACAGTGGTTGAAGTAATAGGAAAAGCTGAACAAAAACCCCAGAGCTTAATAAGAGAGAGCCTCCCTGCTGCAGGACTCCAGCTGAGATGCACACCTGCAGATCCCAGCAAGAAATGATAATTGTGTGGTTGCTTCATCTGTGGTCTGGATCATAGAATTTAATTCTAAATAAAAGCTTCTTCCTTGTTATTTGATGTTCAGAGTAATTTTCTACTGTTAACATTCTCTTCTTGAATTTTTGACTTTAAATCAATCATACAGAACATGTGTAAAGTTGTCTAAACTTGCTCCATAAATAATTAAAAGTGACAGTTTCACTAAAATACACTCACATCACAAATCTGAGTATAGTTACTTGGAATCATCATAAAAATAATTTCCTTAGTCCTTTGTTCTTAGTCTTGCGTCACTGAAGGTACAATCAGAGAAGCAGAGCCACCAGTGGTGTGGAATGAGAAATTAGTTATAAAGATTAGAACTCAGGTAATTGCTAGATCTGGTGGAAGAGTGTATACAAAACTGTTATCTTGATATCTGATGTTGAGACTGAACTCATTCTTTGTCAGCTAGAGTAATATTTGAAGAAGAAAGTTGGATATAGACCAGAGCCTGGACAAACTATGACTCATAAGGACAAACTAGAGTCACGAGGTAAATGGAAACCACAAAGACACACTAAAATTTGTCTGTTTCACCTCCTTCAGTCTCACAGTAGTGAGTGACCTTAGGAGAAGTGGGTGTCATTTGGCGTCATGCTGCCTGCATACTCGGCCCAAAACAGAAAAGACAAGGAGGAGGTTTGGTGGGAAGTGAAGGAGTTGTGAGTCAAGAATAAGTTGAGCTATCAGATCAGCAGCAATATGAGTGAACAACCATAGTCCCTGGAGCTCTGTGCCAACCCCCAAAACATAAAACCTATGGTTACTTCATCACAATCACCTTGCAAATGTTACACAAATTTCTTTTGTGGCCAACCCTAACCAAGAACAATACGGGAAGCACTTTCTGGGAAAGATATTTCCAGTTAGTTAAGATATTACAAAGATGCTACAGGACCCTCTTTGTTAACCTGGCATCCATCTGTACTCTCTTAACAACTTTTGAATAAAAAAAGTAAAATTATGCTTCTTGCTAATGTTGTTGCTGTTCAGTCACTAAGTCGTGTCTGACTTTTTGTGACCCCATGGACTGGAGCATGACAGGCTCCTGTATCCTCCACCATCTTTCAGTTTGCTCAAATTCACCTCCCTTGATTTGGTAATGCTATCTAACCATCTCATCCTCTGCTGCCCCCTTCTCCTTTTGTGTTCAATCTTTCCCAGAACCAGGGTCTTTCCCAATGAGTGGCTCTTCTCATCAAGTGGCCAAATTACTGGAGTTTCAGCTTCATCATCAGTCCTTTCAATGAATATTCAGGGTTGATTTCCTTTAGGATTGACTGGCTTGATCTCCTTGCAGTCCAAGGGACTCTCAAGAGTCTTTTCCAACACCACAGTTCTTGCTAATATAATGCAGTAATTCCTCATTCAACCCAAAAGATTCTAACCTCATCCTGCAAAGATTATAGCAAGTTCATTTATCCATTTGGGAGTGAAGTTATTTTCTTTTCTAGCTAAGCCACATTCTCCCATTGAATCCTTTATCTTCACTACTAAGCTATAAGAAGATATAAGATTGACTTATATTAGCATATCTTACGTTATTACATGCAGGCAAATGGGAGAGGGGAGTTAAAATTGGTTAATGTAATACATAAATATATTTATATCAAAATGAAAAACAAATTCACCTAAGTATTATTGTTCTCATTCCTGAAAATGACCACATGATTATAGCTGGTATTTATAACTACCTTTTCTATTACCCATCCCATAACCTCTTTTCCACTCACTGCCATACTTGACTTCCTATAAAACAATCTCCTTATTCAGGAGCAATGCTATGAGGAAAGCCATAAGTTTGAATAAGGAATTCTGCAAGTCCACCACTCTGGTTTTGGCAGAAGATTGCAACTTTCACTACAATGATTGAAGTCAAATTCAAAAATCTATTTAAGTGGAAACAATCTTGCCAATACCCATGGACACTTTCCAGATTGTATTCTGGGAAACATCATTAAGAATGATACCTAACTTCACATCAGAAGCAATAGAAGCCACCACGGTAAAATATTTTTTAAATGCTTAAAGAGAAAAAACAAACAAAACTTTCAAGGTAGTATCTTATGAACATGAAAATGTATTTTTAAATTGTGTTTGTTATAAATCACTACTAAGAGATTTGAAAGTCAGTGCACAGACTGATAAACTATATCTGCAATATGTATTTCTGAAAAAGGACTCAGATGAAGATTATGTTAAACAAAATATGTTAAAAGTTCCTCAAATCAATAAGAAAACAGATAATGAGAATGACAAAATCTTGGAAAGCCAACTGAGAAATGTGATATCCAATAGGTAATAAATATATAAAGACTTTAATGAAAATAAAACCTTATCTGAGGGTTCCATCTGGGTCCTTTCAGTATTTTGAGTGTGTCAGTGTGGCTAGGAGAATATGATCCCAGGGAATAGGGAAAAATAATGACTGTATCCAGAAAAATAATTGATTAAGTGAATTTCCTAGAAGCTTCCATCATTGAACTGAAATGGAGTAAAGAACAAACAGTAATAGGTCACAGACCTGGACATTGAAGGAGAGGTAGGTTTTACTAGAACAAAGAAAGTTGGTATTTATTGAGCTTTCTCTTTTTCAGGCACTGGTTTGCATTTCGGATTCATTATCTAATTTAAATATAAAAATCCTGTGAGATAAGTTTCATTATTCCCATTTTTTTAATCTATATGAAATGAGCCAAAACTCTCCTAACTGTGAAAAGCATCTCCAGCTTTTATTGCCAGCCAGAGTGTATCATTTTAGGGGGCTCCTTAGGAGCAAGATTTGGACTATGGAGAAGCACTTGACCCCAGAACATAGTGGCTAGATGTCTTAGTGGTTCGTGACATTACTGGTTTAAACTGGAAGCTAAAGGGAACTAGGAACGAAAATGCCAAACCATAGATTCAATTGCCCCAGGATCAGTAGGTGAGGAAATCATCCACTAACCAGTTAACAGTGCTGGATGCCTTAGTAAGTTTCTTGTGTCATAGTGTGCTGGGAAAAACAAGGGCTACAAAGAGGTTTTATTCCTTTAACACTCTAAGCTTGTTTCCCTATCAAGCCCTGTGCCCCTTTTCTGCTTCTCTACTGTGATGCTTGGTTGTTGTTTAGTCACAAAGCTCTATCTGACTCATCCTCAGTGATAGTCACCTACACACTCAGCCGTCAGTGAATTCCAGCCTTTTGAGTCCTGGCTGCCTGGACTGCTTGCTTGGTGTCCTGTGATAAACACTGAATTTTGCTTCACTGCAATCCGCATGAGCAAGTGGACGCAGGAAGGTCCACAACCAGTAAAGAATCCACCTGCAATGCAGGGGACACAGGAGACTCCGGTTCAATCTCTGAGTCAGGAAGATCCCCCGGAGGAGGAAATGCAACCCACTCCAGTATTCTTGCCTGCAATATCCTGTGGATAGAGGAACCTGGCAGGCTACAGTCCATGGGGTCCCCAAAATGTCAGACATGACTTAGTGACTAAACAACTATATATATATATGTATACACTAAGTTGCTTCAGTTGTGTCCGACTCTTTGCGACCCTATGGACTATAGCATACCAGGCTCTTCTGTCCAAGAATACTGGAGTGGGTTGCCATCTCCTTCTCTAGGGGATCTTCCTGACCCAGTAATCGAACCCGCATCTTCTCCATTCCAGGTGGATTGTTTATCACTGAGCCACCTGGGAAACCCATTATATATATATGTGTGTGTGTGTGTGTGTGTGTGTGTGTGTGTGTGCGTGTGTGGTGCAAAAGATAAAAGTATTTCTAGAGTTCACACTATTCAAACTCTAAAATAAAAGGCTAAGTTGGATTCATTTTGATTTTTTTTATCTAGATGTCAACATTTCTACCTTGCAAGCCTCTTCAGGCAATATTTATTTAATTTACCTAGTGGTCAATTGGCTTGGCCTCTATTTCAAATAATTATGATGGCTTTGGTTTCAGGATTCTGCCTTATTAGTTGAAGGAATGCTCCCTACTGTTGGAGACATATACTTCCTGGTTTGGACAAAGCCCCTCCAATATGTGGGTAAATTTACCAAGGAATTAGTAGTCTTATTAGAAATAAGCTCCATAGCAAATGAACTTTTTGAATGGTGTGGTCTTGTCCTCACAATCTTATCCTCAAGCGGTCTGATTGCTGCAAGTTGACTGATTGTGTGATCTGGAGGGAAAAAAAAGTAAATTGATTTGTGGTGACTTGTGTGTGTCAAGGCTTCCCAGGTGGCGCTAGTGGTAAAGAACTCACATGTCAATGCTGGAAACATGAAATGCGGGTTCAATCCCTGGGTCTGGAAGATCTCCTGGAGGAGGGCATGGCAACCCACTGCAGTATTCTTGCCCCGAGAATCCCATGGACAGTAGAGCCTGGTTGGTTACAGTCCCTGGGGTTGCAAAGAGTTGGACAAAACTAAGAAACTTTCACTACACTACACTACTGTTTATCTAGCATTCCCTCCCCAACCATATGTTCATACGTCTAAACAGGAGATGTTAATGAGGCTTTTTAGATATTCCTTTACTAACTGCAGCTGCAACTCTTCTCTTGGGAATTTAGTTAGAATTTGGCCATTGAGATGCCTTCCAATCCTGTTTCACTTTTCATACCACAATTTAAATTTGAGTAAGTGGAAGGCACTGCTCTGACTTTTAGCACTACCCTATACTGTTTACGTGAGATGAAATATGGGTCACAAAGAGTTGAACATGACTTAGTGACTGAACAACCATGTTGTTTCCTTTGCTTATTTCAGTTGTTCATTGGAAAGAAGATTTTGTAGTTGGGCACCCCTAGATTCTAATATTTGAGAATGTGAAGAATGAACACTCTGTAGAGAAATCAGTTTCTATGATTGACACTGTCTTTCTGAACAGGAGTGAGCAGCCTTTTGACTGTGGTGTCAGGAAGGAGAAAGCCCCAATTTCACCTGAAGTTTCCCTTCCAGCTCTTTCTATGCTTTACATTGGTATAGATGGAAACCTACAAAAAGCCCCAAGAACCTGTTTGTTATGAGTGTAAATGGGGATGAAAAGAAGCAAGGATGAGTGAGAGTCACTCTGAATACTAAGGAGGGCTACAGCTCCATGTACCTCAGAGGATCCCAGCCTGAAGACTCAGCCACATACCTCTGTGCCTCCACACAGTGCCCCTCAGCCCCCTGCAGCTCATACCCAAAGCCGTGCCTGCTGCTGCTCTGGGACCAGCGTTGAGGAAGAGTCATGTGTGGGAAGGAAAAGGGAAATTCAATGAACTACACAGTGTTTTCAGTAATCAGGGGGAAATGTAAACATAAACAGGTGTTCCAGTCACTGTAGTTCCCTCAGCTAAATGGACTGTTAGTGAACACCAGGAACCTTGACTCCTACCAGTATATTGGCCATACATATCATTGAGTGAGATCTCTAGCCTTCTCTTTTACCACAATTTAAAGTGCACTAGATGATTATTAAAAGATGTCAAACAAAATAATGTGGCTCAGCTAGGGCAACATTTAAACTTCACTGTTGCTACATCTGAGACTAGACCTAGTTTTCACCTGCATGAATGCAACATGGAGATATGCCTTCTCCTCACACACCTGGCATGGAAATCTGCATGTTTTATACCACAACAGTCAATTATGTCTCATTAACTCATTGGAGATTTTGAATTTAGTTTAGTTCAACCTTCTGCATTTGTAAAAACCACTGGATATCTGAAAGGAGAAATGATAGGGGAAGTTCGCCACTGTCTCCTGAGAAAGCTGTATGGCTACAGTTAGAATCAGACATAGAACAGCAGACTGGTTCAAAATTGGGATTGGAGTATGTGGGGGATGTTATTGTCACCGTGCTTTTTTAAGTCTATGCAGAGTACATTATGCAGGACCACAGGCTGGATGAATCACAAGCTGGAATCAAAACTGCTGGGAGAAATATCAATAACCTCAGATATGCAGATGACACCACCCTGATGGCAGAAAGCAAAGAGGAACTAAAGAACCTCTTGATGAGGTTGAAAGAGCAGAGAGAAAAAGCTGGCTTGAAAGTCAACATTCAAAAAATTAAAATCAAGACCTCTGGTCCCATCACTTCATGGCAAATAGGTGGGGGAAAAGTGGTAGCCGTGGCAAATATTATATTTTTAGGCTGCAAAATCACTGGGGATGGTGACTGCAGCCATGAAATTAAAAGACACTTTCTCCTTGGAAGATAAGCTATGACAAACCTACATAGTGTATTAAAAAACAGAGGCATCACTTTGCTGACAAAGATCTGTATAGTCAAGGCTATGGTTTTCCCAGTAGTCATAAATGGAGACTTGAACCCATAAATGTGAGAGTTGAACCCTAAAGAAGGCTGACCACAGAACTGATCATTTTGAATTGTGGTAGTGGAGAAGACTCTTGAAGAGTCCTGGGACAGTGTGGTGATCAAAGCGGTCAATCCTACTGGAAATCAACTCTGAATATTCTTTGAAAGGACTGATGCTGAAGCTGATTCTCTGATACTTTGGCCACCTGATGCCAAGAGCTAACTCATTGGAAAAGATCCTGATGCTGGGAAAAATCGAGGGCAGGAGGAGAAGATGGTGACAAAGGATGAGATACTTGGATGGCATCACTGACTAGTGAACATGTGAGTGGAAGTTGCTCATGTCCTACTCTTTGCAACCCCACAGAGTATACAGTCCATGGAATTCTCCAGGCCAGAATACTGGAGCGAGTAGTCTTTCCCTTCTCTAGGGGATCTTCCCAACTCAGGGATTGAACCCAGGCTCCCACATTGCAGGCAGATTCTTTACCAACTGAGCCACCAGGGAAGTCCAAGAATACTGGAGTGGGTAGCCTATACCTTCTTCAGCGGATCTTCCCGATCCAGGAATCCATACGGGGTCTTCCGCATTGTGGGTGGATTCTTTACCAGTTGAGCTACCAGGAAACATGAGTTTGAGCATATTGGGAGATAACGAAGGACAGAGAAGCCTGGCATGCTGTTGTCCACGACGTTGCAAAGAGTCAGACACAACTTAGTGACTGAACAACAACAGCAATTTAATATGCAAACCCCAGAAAACACTCTTAGCTTAGAAGGGGAAGAAATTCAAGCCTAGGTAAGAATAGGGAGGATATCGGGAGGGGCACAAAAGACTCAATAGGAAATTTGCTCTATTGACCTCCAGGGGGTGATGTTGCATTAACTGGAAATGTCACCTCTAATAAAAGCTCCTTTTCACTTCTATGAGCTTCTGTACCTCACAGCTCACTGAGGTGCTGTGATAATCACCAGGAGCAGTGATTATCAAGGAAGCATTTCTTATTGATAGTCACTAGAACTTGCTTGCATTGGGATCCTTTGAATCTCAGATTTCCCTGTAATATGACTCAGCACACTCTGGCACATTCCTTCCTGCTCCTCAGGGGAGATCTTCTGCAATATGGCTCTCCGCTTCCTTCCTGTATAGCCATGCTCTTACCACCCTTCTCCTGTTGGGAATGCTCTTCATAGGGAATCAGTAACATTATATTCCATGCTCCTGCCTCTATAGACCAAACAGAGTTCTGGTTGAAATCTGAATAGAGACACTCTCATTATAAGCAGGTCTGTCCTAGTCTCACTGATTCAGCACTGCTGTTGCAGGAAGAACTGGAGCCCAGTCAGTGACCTGCCTGACAGCCACATCACTGGCTCAAAGGGGCTTCCTTAAGTGGAGATGCAACTATTCCTCCCTCTAGTTAACTTCCCTATCTCTTCTTATATGCCCAGACAATAGAGTAGGAAGGAAAAAAGGTTTGCTTTATCTAGAGGCTGCCTGTAACAGGCATTCTAGGTTAAACACATTTTCATGCAAAGTTCCAAGTGACCCACTGTGGTTGCCCCCCCTCCTCTTCTCTCTCTTCTAATTCAACTCCTCTAATACCCAATGTGTGCCCAATAATAATTGATTCTAATCGACTTTATTTTCTACACTATTTCTCACAGTTCCTTTAGTAAACATTTGCCATAATCTCGAACTACTCATCTGATCCTCGTGTCTGCAGATCACTTCAATTTTACCTCAGTGAAAATATACAGGTCCTCATTTCCATCCTTTTTACCTCAAAATCCATATACACTGAACCATTATTATTCATAGAGTCTGAGAAAAAGCAAAGATTGCCTTTCATATGTTTTTAAAACCCTTATTTTTCTTTTGAAATAACCTACTAGAGGCAAAAAGCAGAATACAATAACAATAGTTAACAGTTAAAATGTATTTTGTGTAAAATAGATAACTAATGGGAAGTTGCAATATAAACAGGGAGCCCATACTGGTGCTCTGTGAGGAACTAGAGCATTGGAGGGAGGCTCAAGAGGGAGGGGATATATATATATAATACTAACTGATTCACTTTGTTGTACAGCAGAAAATGACCCAAAATGTAAAGCAATTATTCTCTGATTTAAAAAAAAATAAAATAAAATTTATTTAAACCTGAAATTTTATTTAAAATTTATTTTAAAATTATGTTTTTAATTAATTAATTAATCTTAATTGGAGGGTAATTATTTTACAATATTGTGGAGGTTTTTGCTGTATTTCAACATGAATGAGTTTTAACAAAAATAAAACTATTAGTTTTAATAAAAATAAAGCTATTTACAATTCTATTTTCAATGCTCATCAAGTGACAAAAAATAATATCACACTTTATGTAGGTTCAGTCTAAAATAAATATATATATATATTTTTAAAGTAAACTGCAAAATGTTCCAGCCAAGACTGCTATGAATACTGTGTTGATTCATGAGCACCCTTCAGAATCACAGGTGAGTGCATACGAAATGCCAAAGAGGAAAAAAAAAAAAGGATCCTGAGAACTTCTGGGAAATAAAATTTCATTTTGCAAGAATCTCCTGCATCCATGCCAGCTAGATAATTAATGTTTGTTTTCTGTTCCCTAAAATCCTCCACAAATTCAAATCAGAGTCTGCCTTCTTTGCAATGTTCTTAGAAAATGCCCCTCAAGTCCTAAAATAATGACCTTTCTATTTCTCACTCTCCTCACTCCTCTGCAGTCCATTCTGAATTGGTTGAGGTGGGAGGGTGGGGCTTTCTATCAGAAAGTGAGGGCATGAGCAGGATTTGTTGGGTAAGCCGATTGGCTGCAGGAGTGGAACATTTCCACAAGGACTTAGGACACTCACCCCCTCAGGGTTTAGTAAAGTGTCTTACAGTGAAAATATCTCAGTAAGAAGAGGAAACATCATGAAGAGGATAGCAGGCACTGTGCTGGGGCTTTTGTTTGCCCAGGTTTGCTGTGAGTTGGGGCTACCCCAGAGGAGCATCTGAAGGATTGAGCAGCTGCTGTATTGTTAAGGGAGGGAGAGGAGCTGACAAGTCCTGCAGACTTTCTATCCTCATCTATGGGATCAGCGGAAGAGCAGGTGGGGGGCAGGTGGAGGCACTTTCAGGGTTTTATAGGAGTTACAGTGACCCTCATCAGCGACTGTTTCCCTTTCTTCATCTGGTGTTCGAGGGGTGGATGTGGAGCAGAGTCCCCCAGCCCTGAGTCTCCAGGAAGGTGCCAACTCCACGCTTCAGTGTAATTTTTCCACTTACCCACAGAATGTGAATTGGTATCTTAAGAACCCTGGGGGCCGCCTCATCCACCTGGTTTACGTTCCTTCAGGGACAAAGCAGTTTGGAAGATTAACGGCCACGACAGTCCCTACAGAACGCCGCAGTTCACTGCACATTTCCTCTTCGCAGACCACAGACTCAGGCACTTACTTCTGTGCTGTGCAGCACAGTGCTCCCCAGGCACCTGCAGCCTCTACACAAACCCTCCGCGGGCTCAGCCCCTCCTCCAGCCACAGTCACACCGTGAAGCCACCACAGGGCATTTGCAGTGCTTAGTATTTCTTATGAACATTGGTATAGGTATAACCACAAGCGCTTTTTAGCCCTACAGATTTGTCTATCTCCTTCTGCACCAGAACCTCTAACTTGTAACTAAAAAAGTAGCTGATAAGAGGACAGAATTAAAATAAATATTTCCCACAGTATGCCAGACTCCAAAACAGTAAACATTGAAAGCAACTAAAAGAAGAGAGAAATCTCTCCAGTAAAGATACTATCCAGCTTGGTTGGGTGTCTCAAGAATGTTCAATCTGTCTCACTGTGATGTATCCCAACAGGCAACTGCAAGCACTGGTATCCCATCCTATGAGTGCAGCAAAGTGAAGAGAAAATATTTGCTCAGTGTTTAATATGAATTTGACCACTTATAAAATATTTCTTATAGTTCTGGATGCAAGAAATCTAAAATCCATTTCGCTGTCTACAGCCAAGGTCTTGGCAGGGTTGATTCCTTCCAGATTCTCTGGGGAAGAATCTGTTTCCTTTCCTTTTGTAGCTTCTGGAGGCCACTTGAATCCATGGCTCAAGACCCCTTCTTGAATCACTCCAAATCTTACTTTCACCACCATGGCTCCCTCCTCTCCTGGAGTCAAATCTCTTTCTGACTCTGTCCTATAAGGTATAAAGATTTAAAGCACAGAAATCTCAATTAAATAGAGCTGGCAGAAGAATGGGAGTTCTCCTGACCTGTGGACATCACAGAGGGCAAAAAGAAGACGAAAGAAGCCTTTACTTCCCTGGTCAGGATGCAGTCAATGGAAAGTCAAGGGCATTCTGTTTACTATAACCCTCCTAATTTCCTTGTCTTCTCTATAAAAGCATTTCCTTTCCTTGTTCAGTGGGGACTTGCATGTGGCTCCTCATGGTTGCAGATCTGGAATTTCAGTCCTTTGGTGACATCAAATAAACTCATCTTTTCTGGAGAAATATTTGGCAGTCTGTCATTTGTTCCCTGTACCTTGTGATTTTGTTTTTGTCCTGTTGTATTTGTTCCTTTGTTTTGATTCATTTTTATATATCATATATAAGTAAAAAACAGTATTTATCTTTCTCTGATTTATTTCACTAAGTATAATACACTCCATATCTATCTGTGTTGTTCCATTTGGCAAGATTGCATTCTTTTTTATATTTGATTAATGTTCTATTGTGTGGTGTGTGTGTGTGTGTGTGTGTGTGTGTGTGTGAGGGTATATAGATAGATAGTTAGATGAAAGATTGATATTTTCTTTATCCATTCATCTATGAATGAACACTTAGCTTGGTTCCAGATCTTGGTTACTGTAAAAAATGCTGCTATAAACATTGGAGTGCAGATACAATTTGGAAGAGTTTTGTTTTCTTTGGACAAATACCTAGGAGAGAAATTGCTGGGTCATCTGGTAGTTGTATTTTTAGTGTTTTGAGAAGAATCTCCATAACGTTTTCCATAGTAGCTCCTCCAATTTCCAACCCAGCGGCAGTGCATTAGGGTTTCCTTTCTTCTGCATCCTCACCACACTTGTTATTTCTTTTCTTTTGATAATAGTCATTCTGATAGATGTGAGGTGACACCTCGTTTTGACATAGATTTGCTCTTTTTCTGAATATTAGAGACTTTGGACATCTTTTCATGTACCTATTGGCTATCTCTTTGGAAAAATGGCTAGTCAGGTCTTATGTCCAGTTTTTAATCAGACTGTGTTTTTGTTATTGAGGTATATATATATAATGTCTTTGTGTATTTTGGATATTAATCTCTTATTGCAAATACCTACTCCCCATCAGTAGTTTGCCTTTTATTTTTGTTGATCGTTTCTTTGCTGTGCATTAGATTTTAGTTTGATTCAGTTCACTTCAGTTCAGTCGCTCAGTTGTGTCCGACTCTTTGCGACTCCATGAACTGCAGCATGCCAGGCCTCCCTGTCCATCACCAACTCCCAGAGTTCACCTAAACTCATGTCCATCGAGTCGGTGATGCCATCCAACCATCCACTTCTCCTGCTGCCCCCAATCCCTCCCAGCATCAGGGGCTTTTCAAATGAGTCAACTCGTTGCATGAGGTGGCCAAAGTATTGGCGTTTCAGTCTTAATATGAGTCCTTCCAATGATCACCCAGGACTGGTCTCCTTTAGGATGGACTGGTTGGATCTCCTTGTAGTCCAAGGGACTCTCAAGAGTCTTCTCCAACGCCACAGTTCAAAAGCATCAATTGTTCGGCACTCAGCTTTCTTCACAGTCCAACTCTCACATCCATACATGATTACTGGAAAAACCATAGCCTTGACTAGATGGACCTTTGTTGGCAAAGTAATATCTCTGCTTTTTAATATGGTATCTAGGTTGATCATAACTTTCCTTGCAGGGAGTAAGTGTCTTTTAATTTCATGGCTGCAATCACCATCTGCAGTGATTTTGGAGCCCCCCAAAATAAACTGTTTTCACTGTTTCCCCATCTATTTCCCATGAAGTGATGGGACCAGATGCCATGATCTTAGTTTTCTGAATGTTGATTTATGTTAGTTTGATTAGGTCCTGTTTATTTATTTTTCCTTTTGTTGCCCTTGCCTTTGAGACGGAAAAAAAAATATGGCAAACAGAAATGTCAATGAGCATACTGCCTATACTTTCTTTTTCAAGTTTTAAAAGTTTCAGGTCTTACATTTCGGTCTTTAATCCATTTTGAGCTTATATTTGTATATGTTGTGAGAAAATGTTCTAATTTTGGTCTTTTCCTTTTAGGTGTTCAGTATGGTCAACACCACTTACTGAAGAAACTGTCTTTCCCCCATTTCAATAAGCTATATAAAATCATTCAGAGTAGTATCTCTACATGCTCACAGAAGGGCAACACTGCTTCAGAGTCAATTAACTTCTGTCCCACATACAGAGATTCTTCAACTAGCCAGAAAAGATCCTTTAAATATCTATTAAATTTTTATCTCTAACTTTTCTTCAAATTACATCTCTGAATCTTGTATGTACATAGGTATCCATACATCTACCTAAATAGTATCTGTGTATATTTTAGTTTAACAGTTTTAAAACTATGGCTTTGAAAATTAATATTTAAATTATTTAATATTTAATATTATTTAATAATTATTATTTAATTATTTAATATTTAATAATATTTAATATTAAAATTAATATTTCTTTCAAACAGCATGATTTTTCCTTTGACATTAAGGGCATATGAGTTTCTCTAATATAAATTTATAATGTTTTCACCCAGATACATCCCAAACTCCAATCGTACTGAGTTAATCAGTGCCAGAATTCCCTCACCCCATTCTTTACTAAGAAATATACTGGTGATGTAAGTTCCAGTTCAAGCAGCTCCTCCATCAGAACTACTCTCTGGCTGAGTCCAGAAGGGAGTCCATTATCATTTTCTTGGGCCTATCATATAGAAACATATTTCTCTTTAGTAGCTTTTATCTGAATGTACTTGTATTGGGAGTGGGTTGACTGAAGATTGCTACTTCTGTTTCTTTCTTGAATGAGACCCAAGTATGACCATTTTAGGCACTAGTAATATATACTGAAGACATACATGGATAAATGAATAAATAAAAAATAAAACACACCAAAAATTCCACAAACAATAAAAAATCCCCTTCGAGAGCTGGAGTAGATGGGATTAGATTGAGGAGTGGGAATGGTTATTATTGTCTCCTGTTTAACTGTGATGATGTTTTTCTTTGATAGTATCTGAGATGACCTCAAATACAGAGACCACAAAGTCTTTAAAAAAAAATGAGCTCCTTAATTTCTGTTTCTATACCCTGATGTGTTGACCTCTAAAGCCAAAATGGTTCTTCACATTTTTGTATTTTACCTGTGAGAATAAGGTGTAATTCAGTAATGAGAACTACCAAAAATGTTTCATTACTGAATGATCATGGTCCCATATCTTCTGAATTCTGCAGAGTTTTCCCAGCTAATCTTATCAATTTGGAGATGAAAGATTCTCCAGAACAAGTTATTCCAGTGCTTCTCAATTTATTTTCTCCATGCTTATTCTTGGAAACATTTATTTGCCTGATTTATATTTTATAAGAAGTATAAATTGAAATTTATCTAATTATATTTTATTAATTCTTAGGATCATGTAAAGTGTGGAAACCCCGAATAATGGTGTTAAAATGTAAATTCCATCAGGGCAAAAGGACTATGTATCTTTATGTTCTGCTCCATAAGCTTTGCTTGTAATGATATATTATGCCCCTTGTGTATCCTCAATAGACTTTAACTAGTATTTGTAATAAAAAAGAAATGCCCCCTACATACTAATCTTGTGACTTCATGGGAGTCCCTCTTTTCCCCATTGTAAAATAACGGTAGTCCTATTAAAACATCAAACTGTCCTGATACATGATTTTTAACCTTCTAGGAGGTATGAAGAAAAGGAAGAAGGGGAAAGTGTGAGAGAAATTCTATCCTGCACTTTATCCTTGTAAGGGGGGCATTTCAGATTCCCAATGAATTTAATTCAGTGATTCTAAATTAGCACAGAATGAGAAATACTACTTTCGAGAGAGAGGTTTAAGAGAAAGCACTTGTGAGATGATGGGGCCTACTGAAAGAATAAAAGCAGGTGTGAACTTAAAGTCAGAGTTCTCGCTGGCTGAGAAGAGGAGAAGAGGAACTTGAGTTGCCACTGAGCACTGGCGCCAGAAACAATGGACAAGATACTGGGAGCATCATTTTCACTTCTGTGGCTTCAACTAGGCTGTGAGTTGTGGAGGAGAAAACCTAGGATATCTCATTAATTAGGGGGACTGGGAAAATTGGGTTACAAACAAGTTCATGCAGATAGAAACTTTAAGAAATAAACATATGTCTGCGGAACTGGTGGGTTTTTATCTCTTTAAGTGGGGGTGAATGGCCAACAGAAGGAAAAAAGTGACCAAGAGCAGGTGAAACAGCACCCTTAATCTTTGACAATCCAAGAAGGAGAGATTTCCATTCTTGTTCAGAATGAACTATAGTTTTTTGTTTTTTTTTTTTTTTACTACTTCCTATGGTACTGGCAATACCCTTGTAAAGGCCCTGCATTCTTGATAGCCATACGTTTAGCTGGGAATGAAATGGAGGAGGGAAGATTCACAGGGAAGTTTTCCTAAGTAAGAGTGCCAAACAGCTCTCATTGAGCATCGCAACTGTCTTGCCTGCAGACTCAGCTGCCTACTTCTGTGCAGCAAGTGCACAGTGCTCCCCAGGCACCTGCACCTGTACCCAAACCTGCAGCCGAGGCTCCAGACACACCCTCCTATGTAGATGAAATACACACACAGACACATACAATTTGTTTGTGCATAAAAAGTCTTAATATATTGAATAAAACTGATATTATATGGAATTTATTTTTTGACCAAAATGGAAATGATATGGATCAAGTGCAAAGAAATGTCTCTAGAAACTCCTAAATATTTGATACATATTTAAATCTTATAACTTTAAAACAAGCCTAAGTTAAAAAAAAAAAAAACATTTACGATGGATGCCAGAAGATATTTTGAAAGTAAATGTTGGGAGCGCACACTATGTAAATATGTATGAGATCCAGCTAAAATAACACATAGAAGGAAATTTATCTTTTTAAATACTTATATTAATGAATAAAAAAGGTTGATAAACTACTATCAAGGCTTTCAGGAAAAGATGATAGAAAAGCAAATTAAACCCAATGTAAACTGAAAGAAGCAAATAATAAAATGTTCAAATGGTGAATTACAAAGAAAACTATGGAGGTAACCATGAAATCAGTCAGTTCAGTCTTTGTGACCCCAAGGACTGCAGCACAACAGGCTTCTCTGTCCATCACCAGCTCCCGGAGCTTGCTCAAATTCGTGTCCATCAAGTTGGTGATGCCATGCAACCATCTCATCCTCTGTAGTCTCCTTCTCCTCCTGCCTTCAATCTTTCCCAGCAACAGGGTCTTTTGCAATGAGTCAGTTCTTCGCATCAGGTGGCCAAAGTTTTGGAGCTTCAGCTTTGGGATGAGTCCTTCCAATGAATATTCAGGACTGATTTCCTTTAGGATTGACTGGTTGGATCTCCTTGCTGTCCAACAGACCCTTAAGAGTCTTCTCCAACACCACAGTTCAAAAACACCAATTTTTTGGCACTCAGCTTTCTTGATAGTCCAATTCTCACATCCATACATGACTTCTGGAAAAACCATAGCTTTGACTATATTGACCTTTGTCAGCAAAGCAATGTCTCTGCTTTTTAATATCTTGTCTAGGTTGGTCATAGTTTTGCTTTCAAGAAGCAAGCATCTTTTAATTTCATGGCTGCAGTCCCCATTCACAATGATTTTGGAGCCCAAGAAAATAAAGTCTGTCACTGTTTCCATTGTTTCCCCATCTATTTGCCATGAAATGATGGGACTGGATGCCATGATCTTAGTTTTTTGAATGTTGAGTTTTAAGCCAACTTTTTCATTCTCTTCTTACACTTTCTTCAAGAGGCTCTTTAGTTCCTCTTCACTTCCTGCCATAACGGTGCTATCACCTGCATATCTGAGGTTACTGATATTTCTCCTAGCAATCTTGGTTCCAGCTTGTGCTTCATCCAGTCTGGCATTTTGCATGATGTACTCCGCATATAAGTTAAATAAGCAGGGTGACAATATGCAGCCTTGATGTACTCCTTTCTGAATTTGGAACCAGTCTGTTGTTCCATGTCCAGTTCTAACTGTTGCTTCTTGACTTGCATACAGATTTCTCAGGAGGCAGGTCAGGTGGTCTGGTATTCCTATCTCTTGAAGAATTTTCCACAGTTTGTTGTGATCCACACAGCTTTGGAATAGTCAATAAAGCAGAAATAGATGTTTTTTTTCTGGAATTTTCTTGCTTTTTCTATGATCCAACAGATGTTGGCAATTTGATCTCTAGTTTATCTACCTTTTCTGGATCCAGCTTGAACATCTGGAAGTTCATGGTTCACATGCTGTTGAAGCCTGTCTTGGATAATTTTGAGCAGTACGTTGCTAGTGAATGAGAAGACTGAAATCGTGTGGTAGTTTGAAAATTCTTTGGCATTGCCTTTCTTTGGGATTGGAATGAAAACTGACCTTTTCCAGTCCTGTGGCCACTGCTGAGTTTTCCAAATTTGCTGGCATATTGACTGCAGCACTTTCACAGCATCATCTTTTATGATTTGAAATAGCTCAACTGGAATTCCATCACCTCCACTAGCTTTTTTTGTAGTGATGCTTCCTAACAAAGGTTCGTCTAGTCAAAGCTATAGTTTTTCCAGTAGTCTTTATGGATGTGATTCCTGGACTATAAAGAAAAGTGAGTGTCAAAGAATTGATGCTTTGAATTTCGGTGTTGGAGAAGACTCTTGAGAGTCCCTTGAACTACAAGGAGATCCAACCAGTCAATCCGAAAGGAAATCAGTCCTGAATACTCATTGGAAGGACTGATGCTGAAGCTGAAACGCCAATACTTTGGCCACTGATGGGAAGAACTGACTTCTGGGAAAAGACCCTGGTGCTGGAAAAGGTTGAAGTTGGGAAGAGAATGGGACAGTAGAACATAAAATGGCATCACCGACTCGGTGGACATGAGTTTGAGCAAGCTCTGAGAGTTGGTGATAGACAGAGAAGCCTGATGTGCTGCAGTCCATGGGATTGCAGAGAGTTGACCACAACTGAGTGACTGAACTGAACTGATACATAGTGTGATTCTGCTTAAACAACATTCTCAAAGGGACAGAATATAAAGATAAAGAGGAGATCAGTAGTTAGCAGGGTTATAAAAAGTTTCAGAGATGGGGAAAGTATTCAAAGAGGATTTCTTTAGAGATGAAACAATTTTGTGTCATGATTTTAGTGGTGTTACAAGAATCTATACACGTGATAAAATTTCTTAGAGTGATGCATCAAAACCTAAGAGTGTATATGAGAACTGATTTATAAAGTTATTGTATTTTGAAAAAATTTTATTAATATAAATTTATTAATAGATATATAGTTATTATATTAATATATGTATCTATATTATATAATATGATGCTCTGCAAGCTGCTGTAGTCATTCATGATCTCCTCTCCTTAATTACAAGTGATTTCAAGCCTGGGCATTCATTGTTTGTCAACACTCAGATGTAAAATGAGACAGAAGAGTAGGTGTCTCAGATAAATACAAACTCACCTCCGCGCTTCACTCATTCATGAGTTACTTTGATCCATGAACTTGCACTCTTTTAGAACTTGTCTGTATTTTATTTTCTACATGTTTATTTGCCTTTGGTTCGTTTATATTAATTCATCTATTGCAACAACGAAACCAAATGGAAGATTGGCAGCTACATTCCACATGAACATGAGACAGTGTACAGAATCTGAGTCACCATCTTCTGTGGTGTTGACAAGTACTAAGTGTCTGCAGTTTGTAGATATTAAGTTTTGTAAGAGTGCGTTATAGCATTTTCTCACAGAAAGATCTGGCATGTTTATCTTAACTTTATTTTATAAAGAGAAATAGTAATGAGCAACTGACAAATGAGACTGAATACTCTGGACCAATGAGACACAAAATGTGACATGAGGATGATTCTAGGACATGTGGTCTAATAAGGACAATTCTATATTTAGAGGCAACAGGAGTGAATATCCTGATCCCCCTCAAAGTCTAATACATAAAACTCAATATCAGATTTCAAAAGAATAATATTTTATTCCTGATATAATGGTTTAAATATAAACCACTGAATAGATTCCGATTTTCAGATGGACTGATTGTTAAAAATCATTTCATGTTGAAGTAATTTTATTGATTGAAAAACCTAAGTAGAGCCCTGCAACTCAGTAAAAAAAAAAAAAAAAAAAAGCAGAGACACATTAATTACTTTGGATAAGATTGCTTTTCACCCAGAAAGCCTAAGATCTGTGAATGCTTTAAAATAGTCACTGGATTCTGGATGGAGCAAAGTAAGCATAGGCTAAATTAATGACCAATCTGTAGATTACAAGAATGTATCGTAGGCTATACTAAATTATATCTTAAACAGGATGGCAAAGTTATTTTACTGAATCAATGTATGTCAACTTGTTTAATCTTCAGTCTCCCTCAGTTTAAACCTTTAATATTATTTCTTTCTTCATGCCTTTTTTCAGGATCTGCCAAACTTAATGACCAGGGAAAGAAAACTACACAAAGTAAAGGTGTGTGGTGAGCCAGACTTCATCTGTACACAGACCATGTGGTCGATGAACATGACACCCTACTTCCTGTTTCGGGGGAGTCACACAGGAGCCCAGGTACTGTGTATATGTGCTGCCAGGCACTTACAGACACCGAACTCTCAACTTGAGGCAGAATTAAACACATTTGAGCAGGGGAATCCACACTTCATGCCGCTCTCCAGCCTGCTCTAGGTGTTCCTGGCCTTCACCTTCTGTGGTAGGGATGCTTCCAAACATGGGTGCACGTGTTCAGGGTGAGAGGACTGCACACCGGCACGTGGAGCTTCACAGGAATTTGGGGAGGAAAGGAGGACTGGAGAAAAGCAGGCATCTTAGGATTTCAGTTTAGTTTGTAAATATTTGGGTCCAAAATTTGTCTAATTTCTACAGTATTTGTTCACTATTTCACCTCTGTTTTCTTATTTTTTTCCACAGGATCTGGTGTGGCCCAGAATGTTACTCAAGACCAGCCAGTCATAATCAGTCAAGCAGGGAAGGTAGCCACCCTTAACTGTCGGTATGAAATAAGTAGGAATGTGCATGACTACTGGATTTTTTGGTACAAGCAGCTTCCCAGTGAAGAGATGACTT
This sequence comes from Bos javanicus, assembly GCF_032452875.1. Taxonomy (NCBI): domain Eukaryota; kingdom Metazoa; phylum Chordata; class Mammalia; order Artiodactyla; family Bovidae; genus Bos; species Bos javanicus. The sequence continues at coordinate 24,640,757 of NC_083877.1, read as the reverse complement.
ACATCATTCATCAGTATTCAGAAGACAGGAATGAAAGGGAGGGCCGCTACGCTGTAAACTTCCAGAAAGCACGTAAATCCATCAGCCTCACTCTTTCATTCTTAAAACTGGAACATTTTGTAAAGTATTTCTGTGCTCTCTGGGAACTCACAGTGTTTGAAGTAATAGGAAAAGCTGAACAAAAACCTCAGAGCTTAATAAGAGAGAGTCCCCCTGCTTTAGGACCCCAGCTTAAATGCACACCTGCAGACCTCAGACAAGAAATGATAGTCCTGTGGTAGCTTAATCTGTGATCTGGATCAGAGGAATTAATTCTAAATAAAAGCTTATTCTGTGTCATTTGGATTCTGGTGTTCAGAATAACCTGCTACTAATACATTCTCCTCTTGAGTTTTTGAATTTAAATCAATCATACAGAACATGTGTAACCTTGTCTAAAGTTATAAACTAGCTCCATAATAATGTAAAGTGACAGTTTCACTAAAATACACTCATATCACACACCTGGGTCTAGTTATCTGGAATCGTGATGGAAATAATTTCCTGAATCCTTTCTTCTTAGACTTATGTCACTTAAGGTGCAATTAGACAAGCAGAACCACCAGTGGTATGGAATAAGAAATTAGTTATAAAGATTAGAACTCAGGCAATTACTAGATTTGGTGGAAGAGTGTATACAAAGCTGTTATCCTCGTATCTAGTGTTGAGAATAAATTCATTGTTAATCAGCTAGAGTAATAGTTGTAGAACAAAGCTGGAAATAGACTGAAGTGTCGACAAACGGTGACTCATAAGGACATATTAGAACCATGAGGATAATGGAACCCACAAGACACACTAAAACTTGTCTACGTCTCACCTCCTTCAATCTCACAGTAGTGGGTGACCTTGGGAGGAGTGGGTGTCATTTGATATCATGCTTAAAATTGGCTTAAAACTCAACATTCAGAAAAATAAGATCATGGCCTCTGGTCCCATCACTTCATGGCAAATAGATTGGGAAACAATGGAAACAGTGATGGACTTCATTTTTTGGGCTCCAAAATCATTGCAGATGGTGACTACAGTCATGAAATTAAAAGACACTTGCTCCTTGGAAGAAAAGTTATGACCAACTTAGATTGCATATTAAAAAGCAGAGACATTTCTTTGCCAACAAAGATCCATCTAGTCAAAGCTATGGTTTTTCCAGTAGTCATGTATGGATGTGAGATTTGCACTATAAAGAAAGCTGAGTGCAAAGAATTGATACTTTTGAACTGCGGTGTTATAGAAGACTCTTGAGAATTCCTTGGACTGCAAGATCAAACCAGTCCATCCTAAAGGAAATCAGACCTGAATATTCATTGGAAGGACTGATGCTGAAGCTGAAACTCCAATATTTTGGCCATCTGATGTGAAGCATCCGGTCCCATCACTTCATGGGGAATAGATGGGGAAACAGGGGAAACAGTGTCAGACTTTATTTTTTGGGGCTCCAAAATCACTTCAGATGGTGACTGCAGCCATGAAATTAAAAGATGCTTACTTCTTGGAAGAAAAGTTATGACCAACCTAGATAGCATATTCAAAAGCAGAGACATTACTTTGCCAACAAATGTTCGTCTACTCAAGGCTATGGTTTTTCCTGTTGTCACGTATGGATGTGAGAGTTGGACTGTGAAGAAGGCTGAGTGCCTAAAAATTGATGCTTTTGAACTGTAGTGTTGGAGAAGACTCTTGAGAGTCCCTTGGACTGCAAGGAGATCCAACCAGTCCATTCTGAAGGAGATCAGCCCTGGGATTTCTTTGGAAGGAATGATGCTAAAGCTGAAACTCCAGTACTTTGGCCACCTCATGCGAAGTGTTGACTCATTGGAAAAGACTCTGATGCTGGGAGGGATTGGGGGCAGGAGGAGAAGGGGATGGCAGAGGATAAGATGGCTGGATGGTATCACTGGCTTGATGGACATGAGTCTGGGTGAACTCCGGGAGTTGGTGATGGACAGGGAGGCCTGGCATGCTGCGATTCATGGGGTCGCAAAGAGTCGGACACGACTGAGCGACTGAACTGAACTGATGTGAAGAACTGACTCATTGGAAAAGACCCTGATGCTGGGAAAGATTGAAGGCGGGAGGAGAAGGTGATGACAGAGGGTGAGATGGTTGCATGGCATCACTGATTCAATGGGCATTAATTTGAGTAAACGCTGGGAATTGGTGATGGCAGAGAAGCCTGGCGTGCTGCAGTCCATAGGGTCGCAAAGAGTCGGACATGACTGAGAAACTGCACTGAACTGAACTGAACTTACATACATACTTGGCCCAAGACAAAGAGAAGATGAGGAGGATATTTGACGGGAAGTGGAGGTGCTGTGAGTCAGCAATAAGATGAAATATCATATCAGCAGCAACATGTGTGAGTAGCCATAATCCCTGGAGCCCTGCACCAACCTCCAAAACATAAAAACTGTGGCTGCTTCATCACAACGACCTTCCAAATGTCACACAAATTTCTTTTGTGGCCAACCCTAAACCAGAACAATACAGGAAGCACATTCTGGGAAAGATATTTCCAGTCAGTTAAGGTAGCTCAAAACTGCTACAATATACTCTATGTTAATTTGGCATCCATCTGTACTCTTTTAACAGCTTTTGAATAAAGAAGAAAGCAAAACTATGTTTCTTGGTAATGTTGTTGTTGCTGTTCAGAAACTAGGTCGTGTCTGACTTTTTGTGACCCCATGGACTGCAGCACAAGGCCTCCTCTATCTTCCACTGTCTCCTGGAGTTTGCTCAAATTCATGTCCATTGATTTGGTGATACTATCCAACTGTCTTATCCTATGCTGCCCTCTTCTCCTTTTGCCTTCAATCTTTCCCAGCTTCAGAGTCTTTTCAAATGATATGGCTCTTCTCATCAAGTGGCCAAAGTGTTGGAGTTTCAGCCTCAGCATCAGTCCTTTCAATGAATATTCAGGGTTGATTTTTTTTTAGGATTGGCTGGGTTGACCTCCTTGCAGTCCAAGGGACTCTCAAGAATCTTCTCCAAAACCACAATTCTTGCTAATATGATGCAGTCGTTCCTCATTCAACCCCAAACAGTCTAAACATATCCTTCAAAGATTATAGCAAGTTCATTTATCCATTTGTGGGTGATGTTATTTTATCTTCTAGCGAAGCCACACTCTTCCACTGTATCCTGTATCTTCACTACTGAGATATAAAAATATATAAGATTGACTTACATTAGCATATCTTGTTACCACACATAGCAAATGGGAGAGGGGAGTTAAAATTGGTTAATATAAATACAGAAATATATTTATATAAAATTGAAAAACAAATTTTCATAAGTGCTATTCTTCTTATTTCTGCAAATGACCACATGGTTAGAGCAGGTATTTATAACCACCTTTTCCATTACTCATCCTATAACCTCTTTGCTCATAGCAAGCACTTCCATTCACTGCTATACTTCTCTTCCTATAAAGCAATCTCCTTATTCAGGAGCAATGCTATGAGGAAAGTCATAAATTTGAATAAGGAATTCTGCAGGTCCACCACTCTGGTTTTGGCAGATGTTTGCAAACCATTGTATTCTGGGAAACATCATTAAAATGATACCTAACTTCATATTAGAAGCAATAGAAGCCACCAAAGTATATTTTTTAAAGAGCTTAAAGAAAAAAAGCAAAATAGTCAAGCTAGTATCTTATGAGCATAAAAGTATATTTTTTAATTGTGTGTTTGTTATAAATCACTGCTAAGAGTTTTGAAAGTCAATGCACAGACTGATAAACTGTATTTGCCATGCATATTTCTGAAAAAGGACTCAAATGCAGAATATGTTAGAAGTTCCTTTAAATCATTAGGAAAACAGATAATAAAGAATGACAAAATCTTTGAGATTCAACTCAGAAATAAGATATCTGATAGCTAATACATATATAAAGACCTTAACATTATTATTAATTAGGGAAATGAAAATAATACCTTATCTCGGTGTTCCATCTGGGTCCTTTCAGTACTCTGAGTGTATCAATGTGGCTAGGAGAATATGACTCTAGGAAATAGGGAGAAATGACGACTGTCTCCAGGAAACTAAGTGATTAAGTGAATTTTCTAGAAGCTTCCATCATTGAACCAATGTGGAGAAAAGAACAAACAGTAACAAGTCACAGGCCTGGACATTGAAGGAGAGGTAGGATTTCCTGGAAAAAAGAAAGTTGGTATTTACTGAGCTTTACTCAATGTGAGGCACTGTGGTTTGTGTTTCAGATTCATTATCTAATTCAAATATCAAATCCCTAAGAGATAGGTTTTATTGTTTCTTTAAAAAAAAATACTTTGGGAATGAGCCCTATCTTTCCTAATTGTGAAAAGCTTCTCTACCTTTTATTATCAGCCAGTTTGTCGCATTTTAGAGGGCTGCTTAGGAATAAGGTCTGGACTATGGAGAAGCACTTGGCCCCAGAACTGGGTGGCTGGATGTCTCAGTGGTGGTGACACTACTGGTTTAAACTAGACACTAAAGGGAACGAAGAAAGAAATGCCAAAACATAGATTCAACTGTCCCAGGATCAGTAAATGAGGAAAGCATCCACTAACTAGTTCACAGTGCCAAATGCTTTTGTAAGTTTCTTAAGTAATAGTATGCTGGGAAAAGCAAGGACTACAATGAGATTTCATTCCTTAAACACCCCAAGCTTGTTTCCCTATCAAGACCTGTGCCCCTTGTTTTTTCCTCTCTCCTGTGATGCTTTGCTGTTGTTTAGTCACTAAGTCGTGTCTGACTCATCCTCTGTCCATGGGGTTTCCCAGGCAAGAGTACTGGAGTGCATAGCCATTTCCTTCCCTATGGGATCTTCCAGACCCAGAGATTGAGTCCACAGGAAGGTGGATTCCTTACCACTGAGCCAGTGATGCTATCCCCCAAATATGAACATGATGCACCTCTGAATCCCTTCATATTTCAACTCAAATGTCACCCTCCTGGGATCCAGCGTGAGGAACTCCACCCATGGAAAAGGTCATGAGGAAGGAGGCTCGGCACATGCAAAGGCGGGATCGAGCCTCAGGAGTCCCCCTGGATGTTCTCGAGCATCTAATCCCAAAACCAGAGTCTGCCTACTTTACTGCTTTGTGCTCTCACCTCTGACTTTATGGGGGCTGTCTCCCACCACCATCTCGCTCTCTCTGAAAAGGAGTTAACTTACAGCTCCAGTTAATAAAGTTCCTGGGCATAATAGGAGTGTTTAAATCCAAACCCCTCCGATGGCTCTCTAACTTGCCTGACAAGTTTACCCGGACTCCTACAGCTATACATACGATTGTTTACAGTCTCCCAACCGTGAGAGGCATGGGAAGCTTAAGATATTCAAATAGCTTAGAGTCTCTCAGAGAGTTAGAAGCTGTCAGAATAAAACTAGTAGAAGATTTCATTAATGAGCCAATGCTTGCTGCCAAGTTTCCACATCCCTTGTATTGCATCCTTGAACATGTATTAATTAATATAGTTGGTATGTAGAAAAAATAAGTAGTGGCCTTGGTGTTAGCAACTTTAAACCCTTAAGGTAATAAATTATTTCCTTTGTTATAAACGCACTGCACCTCTGCCCTATAGGAATGCAACTTTATCTAACACCTTTGGAGGATGGCGCCAAACTTTAAAATAATTACTCTTAGAGAAAATAAGTCTTATGGTTGACAAGCCTTTGTCAGAGTCATAAAATGTTAATAGGCCTTCTGGCCAGAAGATGATGTAAGTCACCTAAACCATTTGTATAAGATAAGTTTGCAGAAAAGAAACCCTGGTTTCGATAAGGATCAAAGACTGCTGACTTTTCATGATTTCACACCCCCTGTTATCCTCTATGTGCAACTTATGGTATAAAAGCCCCTTTGAAAATAAAGCTACAGGCATTGCTCACTGAAGCTTGGCCTCCGCATGTCATTCTTTCTCTCAACCTCTGTCTGAGTCTCCATCTGTAGTGCAGAGGCCCGTCAAGCTTACTAATTTTGCCGGCTTCTAAGATCTGAACGGGGAGGCCTCAGTGTCTCCTCTCCCATGGGAGAACAGAAGGACGCCTGTGGCCTACGTAAGTGGTGCAAACTTCTTGGCTTGAAGTTTTATTGGTTTTCCGCGTAAACCAAGCTACTCAGCCTCTTTTCTCCACTGAATTTTCCTGCTAAGCTATCCTCATTCTATTACTCTTTATATCTTTGATTAATATTTAATTAAAGCCAGTGTACTCACCGATGCTGTCTCCCCTTTGAACTCCCTGGATCGGCTGGGGCTGGACCTCGGCATCACCACTTTGTGAATCCTTTGTCGAAATCTGTTTTTCTGACCTAAGAATCAGACTCTATCTAGCACACTGCATGCAGCAAGAATGAAAGCTGATATACTGCCACCTGGTGTCCTGCTCAAACATTTTGTGAGGCTTTCTCTGGCTTCCCTGCTCCCCTCCAGTGATCTTGGATTAAATTGTGGGGAAGCCTAATCACAATAGGAGCTGCCAAGGCTGAACCAGTCAGTAAACTTCCCAGTGCAGAAATCAAGAGGGAGAGGATTCAGGAAACCTGGCTGTTTGTTTTTTCTTTTGCCTGCCATATGTGAAAGTGATTGATTCCAAATGACAAATACAACACAAGAGATGATTATGGCTGCAGAGTTGTAGGCTACCTTGTACAGAAAGTTTGAAATTGTTGCACAAGATAGATTTTTCTCTATTAAATCAAACTTCATTTACTGCTCTGCCCTTTTCTGTAGTATAGAAATATCCAGAGAAGTGGGAGCAAGATTCAATTATGAAAATACTAATAAACAGTAGTAGCAAACACAGGTTGGTATACTCTTTCTATGTTATAGTATAATACCCATTCTCTCCATATAATACCTTATATTTAAGGTAGTTAACATCAGTTAATGGGAACTGATTTCCCATTAACAGTAAGAAACATGATAGACTGCTGATACTTAGATTAACACATGAAATCTCCTCTGTAAACTGTTAAACAATCCTCAGAAAAATATTGAGCTTTATCTTGTAGATAGACTCCTCTGGAATTTCATTCTGTGGCTTCCTAGCCTCAAAGATTTTGTACATTACCACAGCTGGTTGAGAGCCTGTGACAGAGAAGGTGTTGTACTAAGTGATTTGCACGTGTGTTCACAATTCTTACTGGAACCCCTCAAAGTTGTGTCCATCCTACTTTAGGAAGACAGTGGGGCAAAGTGCTTAAGACCAAAGACTTAAGTTGTATTTCTAGATATAGCTTTCATTAGTTGTGTGACATTGGGATTGTGACAGTAATTTTTATGCTTCCATTTCCTCATCTCTGCACTATGGTTATTGATAGAATTTATCATGCAGGGTTCTTACAAGAAACGAATGAAGTAATGAATACTGATGCTGAGCCCAGTGCCCAGCAGAAAGATACTGGCTACTTAGAGAAATAAAATTGAACATGAGACAGTTTCAATACTTGCCTGGTATTGCAGAGTAAGTGTCAGAGTGGTGCCCTCCCTCCATACCTTACTTGGAGGAGATGCTCTTCCTCATCCCAAGAGTAACTCTATCTTAACACAGTTTTGTATTGTCTTTAAAGTGCTTATTACTATTTAAAATTGTCTAATTTTTTTAAAGGAAGTTGTTTAATTTGTTCTCCTCCTACTGCATTCTAGGCCTTTTTGTTTTTTAAATTCTCTTCAGTGTTGCATCCTGCATTCCTGAACAATGCACAGCACTCACAGGAGACTATTTATCTATTTATCTATCTATCTATAGATAATTGAGCAGGACCTTATGGGGCAGACCACCCCATCTGCCCCTGCAATGTCCTCTCTCTGCCTCTTGTGTGTAGAAAAACTTTAGCTCCCAGACATTCCCCAAGTCCCAAAGTATAAATTTAATCAGAGAATTGAGAAAATGCAGAAAGA